>NC_044001.1:17787899-18095591 GCF_902150065.1 Myripristis murdjan | reverse complement strand
GAAAGCATTGCAGAGAAATAATGTGTTGCATTGCTGTTGTATGTATGAAGTTGATGCCTGTATTTGAAAGTTCAGCCATGTATATTTGTTCTGTCTCCGGTGGAAAAGGTCTTATCAAACATGGCTAAATTGCAGTGCCCCAGTTCTGAACTAAATTTTAGACTAGCAATGCAAAAACCTGTCATCAAGGTTAGCTGGTGCATCCCACAACATCATTTACAGACATAAAAAAGAAAATTGCAAACAGAAATGTTACTTGTTAAACCCACAAGTGCTTGATTTGTTGGCATGTAGCTGGTTGGTTCAAAACACAAAAAACACTAAATGCTGTTTGTCATATTTTTCTTGTGAACTGTACAAATGTTTAAATAACTGAAAGATTATCTACTTATAAAGTATTTTAATACTCTGTCCAATATATCTTTTGAACATTCTGTGTAACTGCTCTCCAAGCGATGCCTTTGCTGTTTTTTCAGTATTCAACATGATAAATAACTACTGCTGTATATAACACCACAATGTAAACTTTTATTAGTGAAATACTATGGCTTTCACATTGCAAACAAAAACTTAATGCTGCACAGTTGCTCAAAAATGCCTCTATGTTCATCAGTTGAATCACCTGATGACTTATATATGTAAATTGTTTTATGAAGACTTTGTCAGTGAAATACGTGTGTACTATACATGTATGTTTTAATAAAACATGAAAAATGTACTCCTGTGTTAAAGTTTATACTTCTATATCAAGACAATGGTTCTCTTTAATCAGATGTTATAAAGTACACTCAGAACTCTGCGGTCTGAGGTAAACAATGTACTTCAATGTTCAACTTGAGCATAAAATTATATTATCAACCTCACATTTGACATTATCTGACTGCACACATCCAGCAACTATGAGATACAAGTGTTTTACATAATTGAAATGCATGAACAAACCATGGATAAAGCATTTTACAGTTCATGAACTTTTTTTCCCTATTGCAATACAGAGTACTGTGTGCAAAATAGTGAAGGCTTTAACGGTAATGTATCATTATTCCTCATAAGTCTTTCAGATCTGCTCTGGGTGCTTGTAGAGTGGCCAGCTATGTGTTGACGTGGACATATTTTGCACCAAAGCACATCGCTCAGATCAAAGTTGACAGATAGACCTTCCAAAAAGCAATGGCTCTGGTCTTGGTTGCTCAAGTTATACAAGCAAACACAAAGGAGGAAAATAAATCTTTATTAATTTACACTTTTACAATCCATTCAAAAAGTCAGTGTAGCATGTAGTAACTGGAGATCCACCAACAGCCACTGCAAGACAAACCCATCACTTGCTTGCAAATGCAATGATCTGCTCCTGTGGAGGAAAAAGTGAAAAAGATTGAAGCACAGGCTCTGCATTGGTTTAATCACGCTTACTAAGAGCACGTATAACTGAGCAACACAGCAAACATATATACAAGACCTGTAAACCGGTGAGCTCACATTTAATGTGGAAAAAATGTCAAGCTTTAACTTTGTGCCTCCATAGTGAAATGCCTTTACAACCAGTTACAGTTGCTTTGGTCTGAATCACTTAGTAGGGAATAAAGCCATTTCACATGAGTGGTCTGTAATAAAAGGGGTGTGAAAACACAAGCCAACACCGCTGTCCGCTGCCCCAGGGCCAGCCCTGCACCCCACCCACACACTTTTGGTAACACTAAATTTGGGGCTAAACTTAGATGCCATAGTAGTAGGTTCAGAACCATGGAAATTATAGACACTGCTGAAGTAAAGCTCCATGTAATCAGAAGAGAGGGTGGGGCCAGAGCGGAGGTGGGGCTTACGGCACGTTTGACAGGTGGCTGATGTTTGCCGAGTGACACTGCGGTGGCCTCTGCTTTCACAGCTGACCAGGAAGCCGGAGAAAACTTACTTTCAGCGGTGGGAGCATGTTGGTGGCCTGCAGACCCAAGGTGCGTAGGAGAACCACAGGGGCGGCGTTAGTGGAGTAGAGGCGTTTCATCAGGTCTATGGCAGCCATCATGGGCAGGTTGTGACGCTGGCGTTCAGTCTCATATTCTAACAGGTGCTGCATCGCTCCTGCACAAACACAACATCAGGCTTTAAAACACTGAGCGTGGTTTTCAGTGCTTTACTGCAAAAGAATTGACATCTTAAGTCATTTAGTCTCATATTCAATCCGAAAATAACTAATGGTGGGATGAAATAATCCCGTTCACAGAAAATGGTAAGGAAAATTATTTCCTTGATCCTAGTGGTCTGATATGCTTTATTCACCATTGTTTCAACATATTTATAACTATTCTCGAAAAAAAAATTAAACAAGTGAAACAGTGCTACAAATAAGTGGGATTATCTTAGCCCACTGGCAGATTTTTTTCACTTGTTTGGAGAAAAACAATATTTTAACACTGAATATGTTACATTTTTTTGCAGTGAATTTAAGGCTGTGTGCATCTTTCATGTGTTTTCTGCATTAAGTCAACATACGTCTGCCATGTGACTTCAAAACAGACCATACAATAGAGTGAAAAAAAATAATACAGTATCACATAACAGGATTTGCATTTTTATGAAAAGCAACAGACATATAGTTCTTGGCAGAATGGACAGAAAAACATCAAATAAATTCTAGAGGAGAAGCCAAAGCTTTTTATAATCAAGATCAACAGCGTGCGTTTGAGCTGGGGCTATGGAAAAGAGCTTAGGGGAAACCACTGGATATGGTTGCAGCGCTGGTGTCTGTTTAGAGCTCTCACTGACCCAGGTCCTTCCCGTTAAAGGCTGCTTGGCTGAGGACCTGTGTGAGGCAAGCCACATCCCCAAAGCCGAGGTTGGCTCCCTGACCGGCCAGAGGGTGAACACGGTGGGCTGCATCGCTGCAAACACAAACAAGACCCACGCCATGCAAACAGTCAACATTCAGCATTTTGTTTACGGTGTGGGAGCATCATCCTCTTGCATCTGGAGCACTTTACACTCAACTCTCAATTTGATAAAATAAAGAGGAGGTTAATGGGTATGAGCCACTGCTGGAATAGCTGATTGTAGGAACTTGCTAATCAATAAAAAAAAGATACAAGAGTTACTTTTGAATCAGTGAGCCTGTATTTTTTGAGTTACTGCCTTACCCAATGAGAGCAACTCGGTGTCTAATGTACTCTGATGCGTGGCCCATGCCCAGCGGGAACATGACCCTGCTCTTTGGGCCGATCCCTGCCACACTGGGGGGCAGCTGGCGGGTCGAACCAGCAGATGGCATGAGGACGGACAGGGCGCCGCGAAAAAGGGAGCCGGCCCTCTCAATAAACTCCGACTGGTTGTCATTACTCCACTGTGGGAGCAGAGGGACAGAGCAGACAGGTCAGGGAGACAGATCCAAGAGAGAACGAGAGGGGTCAGAGGAGAGAAGAAAGAAAACATAGACATTATCCTTTTGAGTGGACAAAGAAATTAGCTGACAAAGGAGCAAAGCTGAACTACAGGCCAGCGAAAGTGCTTTTTCCCCTCCCTAACTAACTGGTTTGGCAGGGCTTCGGGAGCTGGGCTAATTAAAAGAAGATGCCGACCAGGCCATGCAGTTGAATTAGCTCTGTTTGAAAAACATTCCATGCAGTAATGGTCGACACTGGGAGACCACAGGTTTAATTAGCAAACCAGGCCTGAAACCAAACGTGACTCAACCGTGGTGACCCCGTCCATCAGCAGGCCTAGTAAAAATAGCCAGCTTGGGAAAAAGGACTTTCTCCAAACATAAAAGATGGAGAGGTAATATTGTGCTCACGGTGCAATATTAACATTGTTTAGTGTGCACAAAACAGTGCCAAATCTATTTGTGTGAGCTATGAAAAAATCACAACATGAACCCATGGCATATATTTACACAATAATACAGATGTGTCACAATATCTTCTATTTTCTTGTCCTCAGTTTGCTGCTTAAGGTTTGTGGTAGCGGGGAACATTTCTCGAAATATCTTGTATCCATTTTGGGCAAATGTAATTCATTGCCTCAAGTTCATTGTTCCTTAAACTGTATCTAAAACATAGGGGGGATTGGATAGGGTATTCATTTGGTCAACTAATGACATAAGTGACTAATTTACAAGGCTACTATTCTTGCAAAAACTACTATAATTTGTTCCAGTTTTCATAGGAGTAAAGGTCACTTTTTAAAAAACATGACACTGGTCATTACACTCTAATAACAGTGGTGCAGTGCAGATGAAGTCAGGAGAGAGGCTTACAAAGGCAGAGTTGATGGCGTCCACGAAGCTCTCCTCATCCAGCTGCAGCAGCTCCTCAGCATGGCCGTGGCTGGTCGACCACACCAGAGAGCTCTCCGTGTCAGACAACTGCAATACACAGAGCGTGAGACTTTATAATAACCTCAGGTAACCTTAGGACATTCGGTAAGTACAACTTATAGAGTAAATGGTGGAGGTAATTTACCGGCAACATCGCGATGGGTCCTGTTGGGAGGAACCGCTGCCACGCCACAATGTTCTCTGTGGGCTGGGTCACATTAGATTTCATTTAATTAAACATTATAATGATATTCTGTGGCACATCAGTGTATAGATTTTGCTGATACACTGTGCATAAATCATATATAAAAACAAGTTATTATGATTGTTCCTGTTGGATGGAGGATTGATGTGTAATAAAAAATAACCATCATATGAAAATACTCAGCCAAGTAAATGTATGTGTCTGAAATTTTTGTGTGCATTGAAATCATGAATTAAATGAACATTAAAAGACAATCAGTTAAACCTTGTGTGTGTGTGTGTGTGTGTACACATATGTTGAACAAGATGCTCATGACATCATACCTCTGACAGGTGCAGCACAGCGACCACAGCAGATTGGTCATAATTCCATTTGACCGTTGGTATCCCCGCTTCCCGCCTCACCATTGAGTTTGGGCCATCAGCACCAATCTGAGAAGCATTATTTTAACCGGGTGAGAAAGAGGAAACTACTCAAACCAAAGTACATCATAAATTCGGTCTCTTCTCAGAGTGAACGTCTGAACTGACCAGTAGCTTAGCTTGAAGGGTCTCCCCGCTGTCCAAGGTGACCTGGACCCACGGGATGGAGTCAGCCGCCTGGTAGGACATAGGCCAGGTGTACTTCACCACCTTGGACCTGTACTTCACCTGCACGTTATCTGACGGACAACCATGAGAGAAAACTGGTGACTAAAGAGGCTGCAGAAAAGGAAAAGGTTGTGTTTTTCTCAAAATAGAATAACCCTGTCTCAACTGGTGCAACCGTTTTCTCACAACAAAAGAATCAGGAGCCTATGTCCTGCATATCATCACAGTTTGACATGCTAAATCAGTGCTTTGCTACTTTTCCCTTAAAAAAAAAAAAAAAAAACAAGAGAGAGAACGGTTTGGCTGCAAGGCAGTGGAAGATCTATAAACCACCTCATAAAACACCACTGGTTTTCCTCCCTGGCAGAGGCTAGCTGCCGAATCTCACATTTGACAATCTTCTTAATGGTCTTGGCTTGCCACATTGCATTGACTAATAGTGTTTATCTACAAGCACACCACGCCACACTGCACATGCTGCCAGCTTGCTGGGCTTTGCTCTAAAGCTAACAGTTTTCCTAAAATATCAGTAGGCGGTCATCCCAAACATGAAAGGATCCTGAATTATGTTTGCTCTTGCCGAATTGGAGCAAGCCCTATCCGCAGATCAACTGCTGGTTCCCGGACACGAGCGTCAAATATTGGCTTACAATGATTGGAAAGCAGAGTTACATCAAAAAACAGCTGGCGCGGAGCATGCTTCTCGTGCGCTGCATCTAAAGCATAACAACACCATGGCTAAAATGAGCAGAGAGGGAAGAGGACCAACGCGAGGCACATGAGGCAAAACGTGCCGTAACCACACATCTGTTGTTTAGCGCAAAATGTTGAAAAGCCTGTTTATAAATATGCCACTTTAACTGTCAAGCACATCGCGGAGCAGAGTTTTATTTGCAAACCTCACAAAAGTTGGTCTAATGTCAACAACAATACAGCCACTATACACTGTCAGCGCTTCTTAGGAGGCGGCAAAGACAGGAGCACATGGCAGCTTTAAATAGGTCACTGGACCACTCCACGTGTCTTCATGGGATGCCGGGTCTCTGCAGTGTGCAAAATGTGGTGCTTGATTGAAATAGCAGGAAAAACATGGATGGCTCCAGAAGCTGCAGTAGTCTTTAAAAACAGGCACTGGGGACAGTACAAATAAACAAAACGTTGGGACAGGATGGAACAAATCTGGTGGCATTAGCTGCCGCAGCCAGTGTCCATTAGCCACCTGGCACACGAACCAAGAGGTCTTATAGAGCAACAGTGCAGGGGCCTTTAAATTTAAATCATAATTGACATGTGTTTGCTTACCAGAAAGACTGTCCAGCTGTTTAGTGAGTGCAGCCACGATGATGTCGTTCTCCACAATGTATGCCATCTCATCCTGCAGGTTCTCCTTATCGAATGTAATCAGGGCATCTGAGCAGGCATCCCAAACCTAAATGAGAGGCCATTAAGCCTGCGGTCCACAAGTCTATCCTTAAGTGCATCCCCTTTCCCTATATATAGCTACACAGAGAAGCACAGCTTCATTGAACTAAACACATCAAAGTTGTGAGCTGCTGTCAGAGTTTGGCAGAGCCTGCATCAAACCCTGGGCCCGAAGGGTCACCAGCACCCTTCTGGCTGGACGGTTCACTTCAGCCTAATGGAGCTTTCTGAGGCAGCTGAAGATCAAATAGTGTTTTGTGATGTGGATTCTGAATACTTTTTTTTTTTTTTTTTTTAGAAACACAAATAAAAACTGACATGTTTGTGAACATTTTGGCAGAGTCAATATTTACCCATAAGTAAAAGCATCAGAACGAGATACAGTTTTCACCACTCAGCTTTGAAGGCAGCATTTGACTTGATTTGGTTTGTACAAGATTAATCCTCTCATGGGCTGTAACTATGGAGACAGACCCCATCATTCTGCAGTAATATGCTGCTGCACTACTTTTTTCCAACTTGCCATAAAGCAGGGGGATATACCCTACAGAAAACCACTAATGGTAGTAGGTTTGCAGCTTGTGATAAGCGGTTGGGAAGAAAGATTTACTGAGACCAACCCCAAAATTGTTTTGGCTTTTTTATGCAGGGGGAAAAGATACGAGTTTGAGAACACTGAGTCACTATGTCTTTTGCAAGATTTATACACAATCCTCTCCCCTGAAAGTGGATATTGAGGAACAGTCTTTTGAAGTGGGTGTCTCTTGACAACATCTCGCTCTCTCCTTATGCTGCATATTGAAACGGAGGCAATTAAGTTTGATGCGTTTTTTGTTTGATTATTTTCTTGGGTGGATGGTACTTAGAGCTGACCTACTTTCCAACACTATGCCTGTGATATATCCAGTAGGGTTCAAAGGTCTGAACTGAACTGTTTCTTTTCATCATTAATTATCATTAACTGTTCTTTTAACTAACACCAGATACTGTCCAAAATAATATGGTCCTCTATGCATTATTGTCTCTACTGCTAGTGCTCTGACTTTGAAAAATGTATTTTTCAGTCGTGTGTAACAACATCAAAAGATCTTAGTGAAGCAACTCAAGGCCAAATTGTGCTACTGAGAGTTAAAAAACTGTCAAAGAGCTCAAGTGAAGCTAAACCTGAAAGTTTGTCAAGGGACAGTACAACACACACTGGAGAGAATTTCCCAAACCAAGACCAAGGAGACCTGAAGTGACCATCTGAAGAACAAAATGTCCAACTAACATCCTAATGAGACAAAACAGCATCTGCGTCCAAAATATAAATCCCACATGAACAGAAAACACCCCAGACCAGTTAGTAAAAGTATAGATGACTGGCAAACTGTGGCCTTAATGGGAGAGTAGCAGGTTCCAAACCGCTTCTTTGATGACAAAATGAATCTAAACCGTTACCATGGGCCAAACAATACAAAAATTCACTGTTGAAAACTGGAAGAAAGTCTTGTTTAGAGATAAATCAAGGTTTGAATTTCGGGTTGTAACTGGCAAATTAATGTGAGGAGCCGGCCGCATGACAGGTTAATTTAACAGTGCACAAAACCTACGGTAAAACATGTTTGTGGAAATATTCAGGTGAGGGAAAGCTTTGTCTCTTCTATTGTTGGTGACTCTGATGGTGCAGCTACACACAGAAAAATAACACTGTACTCTGCAGAGACAAGCAGTTGTTCCCTCTGGTTTAAAGTCATGTGGGATTCATTTTCCAGCGGCACAATGAATCTTAAAACACACAGCGAAACACAAGGAAGAGCCTGAGGTGCTGACAGGGATGGCTTTCCCTCCACAATCACCAGACCTCAACTCCACTGAACATCCCTGGGAACATTTGAGGAGAGATAAGGCGACACACACAGCGACATTACGAGACACACTCTGGGAAGCTCTCCTGCAACAATGTGGATTCTCACATTCTGAAGACAAGAAAATAAAATTGCAGCATCGATGCCACACAGAATGCAAGCTGTGATTACGGCAAACCATTGGACACACCAAGCGCTGATACAAAACACCAACTGCTTTGACTTACAGTAGTGAAAAAGTTATGTAATCTTGTTTGACAAATATGCTTTAAATAAAAATTTGGGTTTGTTTTCTGATCTTCTTAATCCAAACTTCTCAGACCCCACTGTGTAGCTGGGATGCGACAGACAAGAGGCCAAAACAGCAGCAGCAAAGTTAAGGTATTGTGGGAGAGGTAGATCGCCATAATCATCATAGAGCGTTTCATGATGACATCCTAGGTCCAGAGAGAAACTGTGCGGTCGAGTGTTTGGTACACACCGACCACATCTTACAAGAGGGACCAAGCCTGCAACCACAGCTGTAAAACGGGTTCACTTTGCTGCAGACAACCGCTCTCCTAATCTTTCATCTTCTTCCCATTTTTCACATGAATCTTCATAATTAGAAGACACGGGAAAGGAGTACCAATTTTAAAACGTCAGAATGATTTATTTTTCATAACAAACATGACTTTAATAAATAAGCACTATGGTGTTTTTGGGTCAGAGAGAGAAGCCAGTGCCCTCGGTTAGCCAGGCTATGGTCTTTTTTTTTTTTTTTTAATATGTGTTTTGTGCCTTTTTGTGTTTGTGGTGCCATGAATTTTGCATGGTTTCAGAAAATGCATAAATCACAAAAAGGAATGAATAAAAACACCCAATTAAACCACTGTTTGCTATTTTAATATGAAACATTACATAGCCCAGTGATATGGCATTGTGTTGCAATGACTCAGGGGAAGCTGAATGTCACAGATTTCTCTCTCCCCTAATTGTACAGTGCTGTTTCGTTGGAGGTAATTGCTGGGGGACAGAAATACATATATGGCAGTAAATCAGACAGTATAGATGAGATTTGAGAAAAGCTAAACTTGCCTCCAAAGAGATAGATTTCGGGAAAGCCCGCTTCAACATAAAACATGCTATAGCCACTACAGCATGTTATTCTCACAATGTCATGAGTTGAAGTACGGTGTATGACCTTGTTTTGCATCTCTCTTTCCAGTCTCCTGTCTATCAGTGCTGTATGCAATCCTCCAAAGCACAGGGCATAAAATATTATGATACAATAATATATATATATGCAAAAAACATCCTTTTGTTACATCTTAAACTAAATTAGTTTGTTTTGTAATGTTGGCTGATGAATGATAATTAGTCCTCTGTTGCACAGATAATAAAGCAGTGAGCAGAAGGTCAACATACCTGCATCTTCTGATAGGGCTTGCACCTCATACCTGTGATGTGATCCCACGCTCCAACACCTGAGCGAGCACAAAAACATGTTAAAAATTTCACTGAGCAAAGCTGTAAAGCAATATGTCTCACGTAATTCTAATCGTGCTCCTTAAGTGAAAACACAAGTGTGTGCGATTTAGTTCATCTATTTCTGTCTACACAGTAGAAGAGAATGAATGGGATTAAGTCTGAGCAGGTCAGGGCAGATGTTGGCGGCAAATGGGCCGATGGTCATGCCGGATGTGATTTAGTAGTGTGACTGTGTCTGCTCTCCCCTGAAAACTAGCTAGAGCCAACTTTAAAAAAAAAAAAAATGCTTAGAAAAAGAATACACAGAATTTTGCGACTGGGTGGGAAGGATGAAAACTTGGCTTTCACAGCAGTTATCTTACATTAAAATAAGTGCCATAAAGAATCCAAGGTGACATGGATCCCATCAGGGTTAAATGAAGCAAGGTATGATCCCTGCTAAGCCTGGGTGACTGGACAGTGTCTGATCCCCAGCGTACTTTGTACCATTTATACAGACAAGCACCACAAATAGGCTTAATCACAGACAGGAGGCTGATTGCTGCAGCAAGAACTTTTGTCAGTGGCTAAGATGAACTTTCCTTTCGCAGTGCAAGAGCCCATTTAATTGTGTAGACTGTGAAAAAAAATTAACATGACAAATTAACCCATCCTTTACACAGTTTCTCACTGAATGCTTCATTGAATACTACGATACTACGTCCCTGCCTGTGGTCATTTATTTGATAGTGCTGTTTCTGTGTCTTGGTTGCATGAATGTATACTGTACCACTGAGGAGGGTGGCAGAGCCGGGGCTGATGGAGCTGACTCTGGTGCTGTAGGTGTCTGAGACTTTGTCCATCACTTTCTTGTTGCCTGCTTCAAGCAGCAGAATCTTCTTCCCCTTTAAGTTGGGCTCCATGCCTGTCAGTGCAGCAAACATAATGTCTATCTGCATTCAATCATTATATGTCATTTGGCTTTCAACTGCCTCAAGCAATGAAAATGACAGTAGTTATGCAAGAGTAATTCCCAGCAATGTTACTGGAGCAACCCGCGATTTAAACTTTGTGGTGTGCCTGGTTGTGTGTTTACATGTGCAATAATTTTAGCATTCCTGGTGTAATGAGATTTGAGGCTACATGTTCCTGTTAATTACAGCTCCCCACCTTTGGGCACACATCAGCATGTGCACATTTAACAATAAATAAGTTCCAAATTCCAACTTAGAGGGTGCATAATTGCATTGTTAAATATTTTAGTAGGTTTTTAAGGAGAACGTATAGGACAGGGTGTCTCTGTCCCTGTGGGGAAATAACAGATTTTGGGGAAGGAGGACAACAGTGCCTCTGACAGCTGGTTTATAGGTCAGACAGCCAGTGGTGGGAGGGCATCACTCACCTAAGGAGCACGCCATGGCGGATCCAACCATCCCTCCTCCGGATATAATAACATCATACACCTCACTCTTGCCAGGATCACTCACATGTTCGGTGCACACAAGTCCCCGGCTGATGGTTTTAGCAGCAGGACAGTGTTTTACTGCGATGTAACAGCGGCCAGCTCCGTTCAGGGCTAGCGTCGCTTTAGTGAGCTTGTGCATTGTAGCGTCCCCGGGCGAAACGGGACACACCCGGCGTGTAAAAACACAAGTCCCACTCTGAACTTGTTCTACCTAACCCGACTGCCAGACGTTTCCCCTTGAATATGCCCTATGAATAACAGCTGAGTCTGTTCTGTAATCCAGCCATGTTTAGTTGACATGCGTATCAGAGAGCAAACGCTTCCTGCTTGTTGTCCAATCAGAGAAGACGGCGGCGGCGGCAGCTAGCAGTGCTGCTTGTGTCCACAGACGGTGCTAATGCTGCCAAAAACACAGAGTAAGTTCATGTAGAAACCTGCCTCGTCCTCAAGACTCACAGTAAAACACAGCAAGGCGTTCGGTTCAGTCAGCATTGTCAAACATTACCACAAAATATGCTCTAAGTTAGTGTAGCATGTCAGTAAATATGCATGAAGGCTACAGCGCAGGAGGATAACGTTACTTCCTATTTCACCCACTTACTGCCAGGTTGGTTCGAGTACTCTGTTGTTTTCCACTTCAGTTTGGATTAATTGTGAGTTATATGTTGTTTTTTTTAAACGACTGAAAATCATTATGGAAGTTATCTACATGTATTTTGCCCGGAAAGCGACATTATTCAACTTCCATTAGCGATGTTGGGGAAGCGGAGTCCTCGTTGCCATGGTGATATGTGTACACAGGCTGCAGCTGCTGTGATGTGCGCAGCTTTGTATACTGGAAAGACTTTGAAATACAAAATAGGGGTATAACATATCTATTTTTGTTGTGCATGAGTGAACCACCATGCATGGGCTTGATGTGTGCACAATTCATCTTTCATTAAATGATTGTTTTGTTTTGTTTCGTCTGCACAGGGGTATGTTTAGTGCAGGGTTTTTGTGCTAGTAGTCCAGAGCAAAGCAGTATGTCTTTGGACCCTGAAACCTTGCTGGAGGAGAGGCTCAGATCAGAGCAGAAGTTCCAGCAGCACCTTGAGGCCCTGAGAGAAGCCCTCAGGCAGCAGCTGCAGGAGACAGACAGGAGACAGAGGGAGGATCTGGACAGGAGGATTCATCAGAACTCACTCCTCTCAGGAGACACAGACAGAGAGTCCCATGTTGGAAAACAAGACCATCAGAACAGGTATATTGCAACTTTTTGTATCTGTTAAGATGTATTCATGTGAAAGCTGTTAAGTTAAAATCACTGTATTGTTTTCTTGCCAAAAGATATGGAGGCCTTGGGAGATCTAGTTCTACATCTGCCCTGACCTCGGGTAAGGAGACTTTACAACACCTCAGACAATTAGAGAGAGCCAGTTCATCCTCCCCAGTGTGGGTATCTTCAACAAAGGGGCAGCACTCTGTCAGGACTTCCAAGGAAACTGTTCGAGAGACACGGCAGCTTCAGCAGCAGGCTCTATCAAAATCACAGCTGGCTCCTGAAAGCAAAGAGGAGGAGGGGGCAGACGCCGAGTGCCAGAAGAAGTTCTGTGCCGTTCCTGTCCCCGGCCATGTGAGCCTGCCCCTCTACCATGAGATGATGCAGCTGAGGGAGAAGAAGAGGAAGCAAGGCCATGAGCAGAGGAAGGACTTCCTGCTCTCCACGCAAAAACCTTTCAGCTTTGAGCAGAGAGAAAAGGAGAAAAGGGAGAAGCTGATAGCAACGTTTAGCCAAATTGCACAGGATCAGAAATCCAATGCTGCCGCTGTTGGGAAGGCTCTTCACAAAGTAGTAAAGGACTCATCAGTTTGTGAACTTCGGAAAGGTGAGCTGATTGCGTGCTTTCGTCTGATTTGGTGATGCTGCCAGGTGGAATATCTGCTGTAATGCCGCAGTAATGTGTGAAATTTCAGGAAAATCAAAAAAATCAAAATCAAATAGCATGATATCTCTGACTAAATAACAGAACAGCTAGAACATATATTTGCATCACTTGATTTTACACTTGATGCTATACCTGAGACATGATGTTATGGTTTCCAAAATCCTGATGATACCTGGTCTGCACATATCATGTCATAATGCTATAATGCCACTAATTTCCTACATAGTGACACAATGACAGCTGCTGCTCTCCCTGTCTAACATTTTGTCTAGATGAGGAGCTTTGCACTCAGACAAAGACACAGGAGACCTTGAGAAGCTCCACAACGCCACAAGAGACTCCCACCCAGCCTGGTGGCCCTAAACCTCGCACTTCTGAGCACACCAAGAACAAAATGCTGGCCTTCCTGAACGAGAAGCCGAGCTTCCAACCAAAGATCAACCAACAGGTCCCTGATTTTGGCCGGCTGCACAAGGCCCTACAGACAGAGGCGCAGAGAAAGACAACGAGCAAAGATGGAACAAAGTGCCAGCCTTTCTACCTGAGGACATCAGCTCTCTCCACAAGGCAAAGCAGGACAAGCCCTGAAAACTCACAGGTTGACCTTATTTTTATATTTGTCTTATATTTATCCTGTCATTTTGTTTGATATCTTTATACAGTCAGCAACATTTTAATACTTTTCTAATGTGTATCAGTTTTTTCCCTTTCTTTTTTTGCTTGAACTTTTAATTTCCCTGTCATATTGATTTATAACTGGTGTTGAACTGAAACAAAATATCTCATCCTTATATGTAAAAGATCAAGCCTGTCTCTGTAGAGGAATTAAATCAAATCATAAAATGTATGGATGTCTTCAAAGCACCACGACCTGATGGTTTACCTCAGACTTTTACAAGACTGTTTTAAGTCTTTCATGTCTTTCATGAAGCAAATGTGTCTGACACCCCCATCCGCAGACATTTTATCAAGTCCGTATCTTCCTTTTGCTTAAGGGAGACATGGAGCAACTTGACTCGGGTTGTTATAGGCCCCTCAGTCTTTTAGAGGGCAGATGAGGTGCTCGTCAAGATCCTGGCTCTTCATCTTGAAAAGGTTCTTCCCACTACCGTTTCATCAAGCTAAATTGGCTTGATAAAAACAGATTTTTATCCCCCAGGTTTGCACACTGTGTAATCTCAGATATCCTTCTGGCCACAGTGCTCAGCGCTCAGAGGTGCTTATCCCACTAGGTGCTTGAAAAGGTGGGAGTTCCTCTTCTCTGTTCTTGAGAGGTAATGAGGGGTTTGATGAAAGATTTATTGCATGGGTTGTTGTATGTCTCATCTCTTGCATCAGTCCAGATCAGGCCCTGCAGCTAAAGAACTGTGAACATGATGGCCTTGAAAATATGAAGGGTGTATATACCGATTAGAGTGCCTGATATCACAGCCATAAGATCAGTTTTCTAATTTTCAGGTCCATCCCTAAATGTTTTGAAATCCTTTTGGGTGGAGGATATAAGGATAGGCATCACTGAGTAACAGTGGGCAGATGCCTTGGAGTATGTTATTACAGCATAAATCTGTAATAACAGGTATAACCAGTTAAAATCTGTAAGGCTTTGGCCAAATGACTGAAATTAAAAATAATTCTTGGTTATCTTTCAATGTCAATTAGTTGTGATGGCAGTGAAAATACTCTCAATTTAGTTTGTTTTTTCACAACTTCTGTTTTGTTTCTATGTTAAACACTTGTTTATATCCAGGTTTGGACTGAGTTTCAGATTCAGTATTAGATAATAACTCTGGCTGGTAGCATTTAGACTCTCAAGTGTTTTTATTTCTCATTTTCAGGGACCAGTAGTCAGCAGCCATTTAAAGAGAAGCAAATCATTTGGGGGCTTAACGTCACTATCTGAGGACACACTCCCCACATACATCACAGACGCTACAAGGAAGCGTTGGATGGCCATCAGGTGAATCAGAACTGACTGACGTGATTGTCGAAGTTGAGACTGTGGATTAGCTGGATCAGTGTGCAGAATATTGTTCTTTTACAGAAAGTCACTGGAGCTGAGGGATAGCAAGAAGCAAGAGAGTGCAGATTGGCTGGAGAAGTACAAAATGAGGTCCCACGCCATGAAGAAGGCAGTTGCTACCCGCGCAAAGGTGTTGGACCCACACAGCAGCTTGAAAGAAGTGTGTGACCACAAAATCCAGCAGCATCGGTGAGGCTGTTCACTCTCCAGCTTTGCAAGGTTTGCAGCTAACATTGCAACAGCCACACACCTCTGCCACAGTAACCCATAAACCATAATCCTGTCTGTGATATGCAGGGAAGCTGACCTACACAGGATGAGAGAGTACAGGAGAGAGTTACGGGACATGAAAGCACGAGTCACCGCACGTCCTTACCTGTTCGAGCAAGTGACACAGGTAAATGATACGGTAATTTAAAACATTACATCACACTGCAAATCATACACCCTTCCAGTTATACAATGTTTACCTTTTATTTCCAGAGAAATGCCAAGGCTCATGTAGAAAAAGCATACAGAGACAAGCTGAGGGAAGTAGGGTTAAGTGAACATTTTGTTGAAGCGAATGGAAAAACAGCTGAAGTAACGTCAGAAATATCCCGACCTGAGGATGATGAGGATGTGACTGACCACGGAATTGCAAATGGCATTCATATCAGGTAGGCAGAGGGAGCTTTTTTGTTTTGTTCATACACTATGTAATACCACTGTGTCCGGCAAAGTTATGAATAGCAGTGGTACTGGAAAGCCAAGGACTTCATGTGGTTTGGTCATAATGTTACATTACATAATTCTCTGAGTTTTGCCCTGCAGTTTTTGGTGAAGAAAAGACAAATGCTGTAGCCAAGCAAAAGTTCGATGTAATTATAATATAGCCATTTTCTAACCCAACATGTCTGATTTAGGGAAGAAAATGTAGACTACGGGGAGAAAATTGAAGATGTGGAAGAAAAGAGCGTGAAATCCAAAGGGGAAGAAATGCCATGATCAAAAAGGTTGAGGCGGCATGGAGTTTTTCGTGGCCTCTCTGCTAGAAAACAACGCTGTCCTCAAAAGTGATTCATGTCAAGGCTAACTATATCTGCCAAACATTTGACAGTTCAAGATTTGCAGCTCTAAATTATGAAATTGCTGAACATCTGGACATTAAAACAGTGGATGTTTTAAATGTTAGGCTTTACACTAAATAAATGAATAAATTATTCATGCAATAAAGTAAGAGCGTGAGTAAGGTTTGAAGTATTGTATATATATTTTTTTATAAGTAATTAAGATTTTATATGTTTTAGGTTTTACCATAATAAAGGTTATGCAGATGTAAATATTTGACTGCATGATGTTTCAAACACAAACTACAAAACATTGGTTGTTTTTTTTTCTATGAAAATATTTGCTTGGGAATATGAATATTGCAACATGAGGATGATAAACATTTGGTTCAAAGGCAAAATTAGAACACAAATTTGGCCTCTGTGTGTGTCACTTTGGTATTGTACTGTGTCTAAATCAAGAAGGCTCTGATGGGTATATGAAAGCAGCAGTAATCATACACTGCTGAGGTGTTAAAACTGTCACACTGCTTAGTTGTGTTTTATTTAGCCCTGTTTGAATAATCAAACGAACATGTTTTGAAATGGACAGGTCCCATAAGGACAGCAAACATCTGAAATGGACATTTCTCAGATGGTTTGGTCGAAGGCCCAAGTTATTTCTAGAGCCACACTGCCACCTAAATAAATAGCCCTCACTGTTCATCTGCCATCACAAAGAACATTTCAGTGGCGTGGTCCAAGCCCATAGACCCACATCAAATAAGTTTTTACACTGGTCTCCACTATGAGCTTGTGCTGAGGCAGCTCACTGCCAGGAATTCGAGAGGTCATTTTTTTTTTTTTTACTAACCACATGGAAATGTCTGAATATGTACATAAGAAAATCATATTGAGCCGGCTGCATAAATGTACTTCTCCCAGACAGTGCCAGTTATAGCAGAGGTCCACACTATAGCAGGTAGGCTGACCATGGGGCTACAGCCGGTCACCTTGGTGTCACCATGGAGACCAGTTCATTCTATATGGTTACTTGTCATACTGTCATAGGCTTTGGTGTCATAAACTGAAGTTATTCAGGTAAACGTTTGCATGAGTTTATTTACTTATATTTCAAATATCACATTCAAATGGCATAAGACAGTGTAGTCTTAATCTATTAGTGAACATTAACCTTCATGTATCTCTCATTCAATCAACCCTTAAACACCCTTTGTTGATGGTGTGGTTCTTGCTAGTGCAGGAAGAGTTTGTCCTGTTAGACCAGAGTGCAGCCCTGTAGAAACTGACACAAAAAGATGGCTGTAACCACATTTCAGGTATAAATGTATAAATGAGATAAACATATTGTAATTATTTGTCTTTATAAAGAGGTGGGCTGTGGAGAAATTCCCAAATCCTGTCACACATACTTATATATAATGGTTAATCAAAGATTCCCTTCCTTGAGAGCTCCAACATCACATGACAAAGCTTCAAGGGCTCCATCCAGTAGGGTTGTCATGGGAACCATGCATCCCTCCCCATGCTGCCTAGTGGCCCTTGAGGAAAATGCTGTGCACCTCTCATTCCCTGGTGCACGCCTGAAAACAAAACCAATCTCACCGAATCTGTCGCAAAACCAGCTGCATGAGATAATGTCCAAGGAGCAACCTGCAGCCACAAAATGACACCTGACGCCTTTGCAAACGAGCTGCACAGCAGAAATGTGGAGGCTGAGCATGGGAGCAACACATCTCATTTAGATTAATGAGAGGCTGTGTGCTTGGCCACCAAATATTATGATCAAGGTGTTTGAGGAGTGGCCTTCCTCAGCAGATGAACAATATAATTTCACCAAGGTGGCACATTCAGGTCTCTCTTTTTTTTTTTTTTTTAGCCACTGTACAATATTAAACTTCCCACACATTTAATTCTGAAAATGCATGGGTTGCACATCTAGGCAGCTGAAAACACCCTGAAGTAGAAATAGAGGCCTCAACTGGCTCTGCATCACCTCTGTCTGCAAACAAATCATCTACTTAACTGTAGCCTACATCATTTTATACTTAATTTCCTGAGAGTGCAATAATTTAATTCTTCTTTGCAATCAGTGCACTATGACCAAGGGCATAGTGTTTAGGTGTGTGCTGTGCATGCTATATGTGCACAGCGCTATATGTGCATGTGGCGTCCTCTTGTGTTCTTGCCCTCAGTTCACCTGCAGGAGGAGCTGTGGCTCGCTACAGCCTCACTGGAGCAAAAGAGAGAGATCCCTCTTTTTCTCCTTCAGTGGCATGAATAATATCCCCAGTGCTGGAGAGAGAGACAAACAGGGAGGGGGCGAGAGATAGCAGTCAGTGTGACAGATAAGAGCGTGGCAGAACTTGTCTCCCTCTGACTGCACCGTGGGCAGGGGAAAGAGAGAGCAAGTGCATCAGGGTGTCAGGCAAGGCTGCTCCCTGCACACAGAAACACACACACACACACACACACACACACACATACTCACACACATACAGACCCCTCAGCCTGGCTGTATCAGAAGAAGTTCAGAGGGAAGACTGACCTAACTAAGGTACAGTATGCCTTGTGTGTCTCTGGCCAGGAATCACATCCTCTGTAATTGTGTCCCCCTCTTGATCTCTAACAGTGCTGGTGCATCACTTCTCTTGCGCTCCTGATGCTCCACTTTGTTTTCCAGGTGGGCTGACAGAAGTTTCCTCTGTGGATTCACTTGAGTGTTATGGCTTTCTTCAAACTGAGCCTTCTTCTTGTCCAGTAGAGGAGTTGTTGTTTTCTCTCTAGAAGAAACTTATCTCGTGCACACAGCCTGAGGGAGGATGGAGACGTTGACAGGGAAAGACAAAGAGCTGATACGAGGCAGCTGGGAGAGCCTGGGCAAGAATAAAGTTCCTCATGGTGTGATCATGTTTTCCAGGTAATGCTCTATATACTCATGGTACTTTTTTGCCCCAAAAGTTACCTGTAAAGCAACACTGCCTCTCAGGCTATGGTTGTGATTAGGGTTAGGGTAAGGAAGCGCTGTCTTACAGGCAACATCTGGGGCAAAAAAAAAGACAGGCTGTATACATTCAGTTCAGATAAAACAGTAAAGTGACTTGCAAGGAGAAACCAAATATTTCATCTTGTTATTCTATGCACTTATCCTTTAACTAGCATCAATTCAGATAGCATTCTCACCAAAGTGATGGATAGTGCTTGTTTTTTTGTGTTGTTAGCTGATAGCTGCAGTGTTAAAATATTTAGCACAGGTGTGGAAAGTGAATCAAGCCGGATCCTTCACTGCACACTTTCACCATACAGGGACCGGAGGCTTGACTTGTTGCTTGGCGACAGACTGCAATAATCTCCAATTTACTTTGAGACAGCTGCCTCTAAAACAGGCACTAGAAGAAGACGTTTGTTGATTTACAATTTCTAGATTGAATTTGTGCTTGTGTGGATGTAGGGCAACCCATGTCATCTGTTTACACCTATAGAATAGTGTGGTATGTGTCTGTTGTAGACTGTTTGAGCTGGACCCTGCACTGCTCAGTCTTTTCCACTACAATACAAACTGTGGCTCCACACAAGATTGCCTCTCCAGCCCTGAGTTCCTGGAGCATGTCACCAAGGTGAGCTCAGTGCACCACAATAACCACTACGGTTACACAGACGATTAAAACTATTAAGTCCTTTCCACGCACACTTCTCTAAACTCATGCACGCCCGTGTCTGTGTATATGTGTGTTTCTGTATGTGTGTGTGTGCATGTGTTTGCAGGTAATGCTTGTGATTGATGCAGCAGTCAGCCACCTTGACGACCTTCACTCCCTGGAGGATTTTCTGCTGAACCTCGGGAGGAAACACCAGGCAGTAGGAGTCAGCACCCAGTCATTTGCTGTAAGATGCTACATTTGATCGCACAACTCTGAGTCCACTCTCAAAAGGCGAATTCACAAATCTGTCATCTGTGAAAAGCGTTTTTGCGTGTGTCATGACGGTCATGCGCATGTGTTTTGTTGTGCATGTGTTTGTTTGCTTGTTTGTTTTGGAATGCTTTAGGTGGTGGGGGAGTCCCTGCTCTACATGCTGCAGTGCAGTCTGGGCCAGGCCTACACGGCGCCCCTGCGTCAAGCCTGGCTCAACATGTACAGCATTGTAGTAGCAGCCATGAGCCGTGGGTGGGCCAAGAACGGTGAACGCAAAGCTGACTGACACGACACGCACAGTGGGATCTGCTGAGCAGCTTGCTGTCAAATCACTCAACGTGGTTGCCATGGAATAAGGTTGTGTAACTTGCAGCATTGTGGCTTCGGCTGCTGTACATTTGCTCTGTGATTGGGATCACATAGTGTAGCAAATGTATGGTGTGGTCACACTTTACAATATCTAATGATAGTTGGTTGACCGGTGATCAGAGAGTTTAATTTCCTGGCTGTGGGTGTTAAAGCTACCAGGCGATGCTGCAGAGATGCTGTGGGGATCAATGCCAACCGGCTTTGGACCTTCTCACTCTTTGGACCTGTAATCTGTGGTCCTCACTTTGAAAAAGAAGCATAACCATTCAAGTTGCTTTGTATATAATGGCTTTGATATATCTGCTCAAATGATAACAATGACTGTAGTGGTCTTTGTGATGTAAATTAAAAAGAGCTGGATAATTACATTTAGGCATCACATACTGCTCAAACTGTGATGTAGCCAGCATGGTCAGCTCGTGGTCAGACTTGGACACAGTTATCCTTCATGCATTATAAACTTTGGGGCAAATCAATGTGATTTCACTGAAAAAAAAAAAAATCTTGCCACCTCATACAATACCACACTCGGTTTTTGATTAATATAAGGCAATCACATACAATATCAAAACTCATTACATCTCTTTCATTTGTGTGTGAATTCAACTCTAAACCTAATGATAATAGCTAAGTTTTTTTTTTTTTTTAAATGATATTCAATATACTGACAGGAACTGTTATACTCTCTGATAGCTTTCCTCTGTGATCTATGACTGTTAAGGCGTCCATGTGCACCTTACTTGACATGGTGTTTGATGCCCTCCTCAGTAGAGGTTGTGAACATCTTATTCTCCTATTACAATAGGCATGAGCCGACTGTTACACTCTAACTAATAGACTGTTATATTGCCTTTAGAGTTTGGATGTAAAGGGCATCTTGAGAGATTTACAACATCCTGCTTATTCAGTTTTCAGCCATTGTTAGTGTGAAGTAGTTTTGCTGTACTGTAGTAGCTTATCTCAATAATGCTTGTTAATGTTATTGTTCATCAGGCTGCAAACATAGTATTACTTTGACTTTAAAGGTCTGACAAGAGCAGCCTGTATTTCAGCACCACTGCATGGTGAGCTGAAGCTGAAAGTGTCTATTTGTTTTGAATTGTAACACGAGGACACTAATGCTGATTTTCCCCACAATTTATTCGTATTAGACAACATAATACTTAAATACTGTCTGCTGAGATTGTCAAATATGTTATTATTGCTGCTATAACACTGTATGGATCATCCTCAGTTGCTATTTACATTTACTGTCACGATGCCAATAATTTAGCAACGATATGCCAAGTATTTGATAATAACACCATACAACTAGATTTCCAAGCTGCTGATATGTGGTTATTATCGCTTTAGTCTGAGTTTACATTTATAAAGTTTATTTTTGTATTCTGAAATGTATCTGTAGTTTTAGGAGTAGTGGTTTGCCAAATGTGAATTATACCTTTTGCTTTAGGTTTCGACCCAATATGAGACAACCACTTAGCGTGTGCTGTGAGGAATATTTATAGCATCAATTTGCTGCTGTCAAAGTAGCAAATTAGCACAAACCTGACAGTTTTCATTTAATTAGAGTAATGGCTGTATTATCCACTTCTAAATGTACAAGCTCCGTAGAATGAAGACTTAGTTTTTTATTGAAATATTTCATCCCTGCATAGTCTGTTCAATCTGTACTCTCCAACCCACAAGTGTAATGTTTGTTAACTGACTGTGTAGGTGGTATATTTATAGTGATTCTTTTCCTGGTATCAGTACATGGCCCTATGCAGGTTGTTGTTCTTCTTGTCTCTGTTTTCAATTAGCTCAGAGGAGGTCTTTTTGGCAAGGCATGACTGACACCTGGCATGTTATCCTTTCAGCATCCAGGTCTGTACATATTGGGTGTGTCAATGTCTACCTCATCATATCAGCTGCTACTCAACAGCGATGACTTCACCGTAGTTATCCTTCAACCAAAAACACCCATTTGACAGTTAATGCAAGAACTCAACCTAGCAGCTTGTAAATTGGATTCCACTCTACACTTTATATTATAACATGTTGTGTGTTTACTTGAGACTAAATAAAGTGATATTCTGTGGATATTTTACTGCTAAAAGAGGTCAGTGTGTTTTTCTCTCACATTCAGAGCACTGATAGCTGATAGTAGTAACGCAAGCTCAGTGTTTGAAATCAATCATACTCTGCCTGATTTCTCTGCCTCGAACAGCCCATCCCCTAGCATTATGTAAGAGCCATGCTCTGCCTGGCTCATTCCCCCTTGGCTACAGAGATGAGGGAGACTTCAGGCACATCAGCCCACTTATTCATGCAGCTGCACAATGTTGCATTATGATAGTTTCCAGAATTCCAGAAACATGCCATTCTGCCCCTATAGTGCTGACTGATTTATTTTTTCTTTAACAGTAATAATAGAAAAGCACATATTAGTACATGGATGCCAGTTTGTGCATGTCCCACAGCCAGGACACAATGATGAAGGAAGTGGAGATGGAAAAGGCCAGTTATTATGTCACTTATATAAATACACAGAGAAGTCACATATACAATTTGGTTGTATCATTGTAACAGTCACATCCATGGGCTGGCTGTCCGTTCTGCTGGTTGAGCAGTGGCTGACATGGCCCTAATCTGTCTCTCCGTGCTGCCAGCCTTTTCCTCACTCTCCCCGTCCCATTGAAAGTCTGCTTTATTTATGTTGGCGCAATGCTACGTCTCCTGTTTTAGCCTACGGAGCAGCACTGCCTCCAGACTTGTCTAGTCACAGTTTGGGGCTTCATGAAGTCTCTGACCTGATCTCCGTGCAGGTCACCAACCAACGGATGGATTGTGGCAAGATTCAATAAGCCACTGTGAATAAATGGCTACAATATGCGTCCATTTCCCTCGCTGCGCCTCAAGAATAGCCGTATAGCCCTGCAACCTTACCTTTAAGTGTGTGAGGATTGGCTATGAAGGCTGTCCTCTGGAGAGGAGTCTGTGAGAAAAGACAACACACATTATTTTTAGAAAGTCTGCAATGTGTTTTGGAATGAAGGGGGGGGATTGAACATCGCCATGGCAACTGTTAAGTGATGGTCCAGAGTGATGTGTGTGCATGTTTGTTTTCAGTGAAGGAAGAAAGCGAGGCACTTCTCAATCACTCAGTCACACTAAATCATACTGGGAGAGGGCAGAGGAGTGGACAGGGCCAACGCTTGCTGACCAAGGCTAATAAGGTTAGTCCTGATGGCTCTCTAGGTCCTGCAGCCTGGAGGCACTTGATCACTGAGACGAGTCTGCCGGCTCCACCACCAAAGAAACCGGCAAAATCGAAGCAGCCATAGCATTAAAACTGATCTGTGTTTCTCAGTGGCTTCACAACAGTCGCTACCAACACAAAGTACAGCCAACAGCCAGTTACAGAGGTTCAGATGGTCCGTTTTGGCAGATTTAGTATGTCAATTTGCCCAAAAAGTCTCCACAAACAAATCTGATTGTCACTGTGTAAGCCAGTACAGAGGACCCACTTATAGTTACACTGAGGTTGTTTGTTCTGTTGTTGTTCTCTTTTGCAGCATGCCGTCCAAACATCTTGAAGGTTTTCAAGTGTATCAGCTATGCAGCCTTGACCACATGTTCTGCAGTGGCCTTATTTTGCTGCATTAGATAACTGTTCTTGACATTTTTTATTGGATACGAAGTCAGAGGTATTACATGCCACAGATGTTTAGTTCTAAAAAGGTAATCCCCAAGTGGCACGTTGTCTCCCAAGACCTTCAGATCTCCACTCTCGGTTTCACAACAGTGTCCAACCAAGATCTTTGACTCAAGCACACTGCAAAGTCTATGGCTTTCAAAACTTTTTGCACATTGACAGCAGAGCTCTGTCAGGGGCAGCTGAGAACATGAATACACATTAAAAATTTGTTGAAAGAATACACAGTGCTGTGAAGGAGAACAAAAGTTGCAAATATGTTTTTTGCTACTACTTTGATAAATGATATTATGCAAACACCAAGCAACACCAACTGATTAAGCTAAATTTGCATGTTCAGACAAACCCATGAGGGACTGACAATATGGTTGCTGCAGGAGGTAGAAACATTTTCTATTCTAAGCATCTGGGCAGGAGAAAAGAGAGCGGTGTGCCACACACCCAGAGGAATTCACCTTTCACAGAGAAGCATGCTCTGAGCAGTTGCCAGGGGTGACAGGGGAAAAATGTCATACATTTTTTCTCTCTTTCCTTTTGGAAATCTCTGTAATGAAGCAACATTGCCTGTAAAGGCAGGTATAGTTATTTTTTGTGTTCTTGTTGAACCCATGTGGAAAAAAACACCTTTCACCCAGTATAAGAACCTACTGCTAATCTAATGTTGCTGCTGCTCCCTGCTGTGAACTGTGCTGGCTGGTGCTAAAGCAATTAATTTCCCCCTTCCATTCTCTTATGAGGCTTGAGGGACCAATGAGGTCTGCAGAGTTTACCGAGACTCGTCCTGAGCCTCGTTGATATGCAGACACACTGCTTCAAACAGTGGGATGACATGGAGGTGAGTACCTGCATTTATTAGCCGTCTGTTTGCAGTCCTGGCTGGGCTCTGTTAGATCAGGCTCTCTGGTCTGTGGAAAAAGGATTTAATTTCTAGTCCGATCAGGGGGAGAAGCTTCATAATACAATTCAGAATCATCATCTCAGTAGCAACACCTTCCCAGATTTTGCCTCTCATGGAACAATTGCTTGTCACATTTTGTGTAATTTGCACAATTCCTGAAGGCACCAAATCAGCTCATGCCCTGCTACTTACCCATGCTTTCTGCTGCACCCCTGTCTCACTGTCCTTCCCCATAGACCACAGCAGAGAGGAGCAATAAGGAGTTCATGGCACAAGACGAGTGGAATGAGCTGATTTCACTTTAATTTCAGTTTTCAAAGCACTTCACTTTTGACAGATAAAAATCTGTTAGCCCGACAGAGATCAATCTTGTACACAGTCTGTCCCTTAACCTTCACCTTGGAGAAATAACAACCCACATTAACAGCAGGCTGCCTGGTTGTTTGCTCTTCTTTTGCCATAAAAGTCAGTAATTTGGAGAGATGTAGTATTTCAGATACACAAGTTTCATAACTTAGAGGGGGAAAAGGCATGGGCATGTCTGGAAAACCACATGTACTCAGAAAATAGAGCAGGAATGACCAAGCTGACAGAATAGATGGGAACAGATATGACAGAGGTCCAGTCAAGCTAATTAAGCATGAAATCTGCTAGTGTGTGTTAACATTCCCTTCTTGCTTGGTCATCGGTAAGAGCACTGCAATACCTTTTCTTTTGTACTTTGCAACACATAAATTAGTTTAGTGGTGTGAAACAGGCTGCTGCAGGAGAAACCCACACCGCAATTAGACAGCTCAGAGGCAGATTCATATTGGATGCTCTCTGATCTGTGTTCCACACTACTTCACGATTCCTCAAAATGATCCTCATCTCAGTTGCAGAACACAGTCACAGGGTTTGTGTTGCTTTCATCTGTTTGTATAGTAAAGGACTAGAATCTGATTCCATTTCAAGTGGAAGGTATGCCGATAACATATATATGGTTTTATAATTCATAAAACCAGGAGCTCCCAATGGATTCAAATCAAACAAATGTATAGTTGCAGTAGAGACAAAAGTGTAGTTAAAATCGTATAAACCCTTTTAGATATTACACAGAGTGGAGTACATTTATAACTTTGGGTCACACTCCCTGTTATTGGTTCTTGCACTTGGTCACATTTACAGCTGTGAACTTTAAAAAAAAAATGCTGTACATCAAGGAGCTTTTCTGCTGTTCGGAGAAAACCTTTGGGTGAACCCATCAGCAGTCATACTGTCGAACATTTTAAAATCTAACTTGAACCCACCCAAGGAAACAACATAGACAGCAGAATGACACTGCATAAACAACTTTGAAAATGACTTTATCCTCTACAGAGAGCTTGGCTATACATCATATATGATTTGTATGATCACAGAATACAGCAGCTGAGAACTGAGAGACACCGGGTGAGGTTCACAGCAAGGCACAATCCAAAAGCTTCTTTAAAAAAACAATGACATGAACTGCTAGACAACCCATTAATTGATTATAAGTAAATAATGAATAAATAAACGAACAAATAAATAAATAAATAGAATTGGAGAAGTTATGTTTTCTGGGGTGTTGAAATGCATTTTTCCTATGTGTTTGTTTTTGTGTCTTCATCCTCTATTTCCCCACTCTTCAGTTTTCAGTCCATGCAGCATATTTCAGGCCATGCTGGATTGTCACACAAAAGGGAGTTTTTCTTCAAGGCACAGCAAGAGAGCATGATAACAAACTACAATCAGTTTACATTCAGTCTCTTAAGTAAACCTTCAGCCCACCCTGAAGAAACAAAAATAACCCCAAAATACAAAACCGGTGAACGTACAGAGATCAGCACATGGGGAAACTTGACCTTAAGTATAAGGAGATAAATGCATGGGCACAACCTCTCTTTTATACAGCACAGTTGACATGCAGCGGAAAATTACACAGAATGGCTTCAGCAACCGAGATCATGATGCAGGAAGGGTAGCATTTGAATTGGAGTGTATGTTTTTGTTAGCAGACCTTTCATTGCATTATTTTTTAAAGTGACAGTAACAAAGCAAATTCCATCACAGCAAGATTTGACAAGTACTACACAAATGAACATCAATAAATTATTTTGAACAATACTAGTAGTAAACTAGATTTTACTCAGTCTTTCAGCAACTCAAAAACTGAAATATAATGGCTATAGGAATAACATTTGGAATTTTGGGTGTAGTCATGTTGAACAGTTTGCTCAATTCCAGTACTTTGACTCAAATGCATATCAAGCTCCATGGCATATTTTTGAATGCTGTTAAAAAATCAAGGATGTGCTTGTAATTTTTCCTGTTAAAACTCAACTTAAATTCATAAATAAATACAACCAATTGTTTAAAGACCACAGTCACAGTCAAATAGGACCATAATGAGGGAATACTCTGATTGATTAAGATGGGACAGCCCTACAAATCATCAAACAAATTCCAATGGCCCCACCCCAAAGCCCAAGCACAATATCAATGACACCATATACAACTACCGATTTGGAAATACTGTAGCAAAAATAGCAAATTGTTAATAATTACAACAAGCGTCAGGTACAGTCAAGCTTCTTGTGCCTCCATAGAGAGTGTACGTATATTACATCTCTGAGTTTTATCCTGCCCTCCGTCTGTCTGCTCTCTCACTGCAGATGGCATCACAACTTGTTGCCCTCACCCTCTGCCTCCCATGCCCAGACCACTCTGTCAGTCTGCTGGGGTAAGCCTGCTCACACCACCCACTCCAATGGGAACTTTCACCTCAACTCATGGCCAAGTGGCACACATGGACAATGTTTCTCCTCTAGCTACTCAAAGGCAAATCCACCCCCGGTCACAATTGGTGCCTTTGAATCCTTTTCCTCGAGCGAATCAAGCCACAAAAGCAGATGGAGTCCCTGTCGAGGAGCATCCAGCGGTTTAAACTAAAGTACATTTAAGTTGACGTAGCTTCCGTGGAGACTTGATTTTTGGGTCATGTTCATAAGACAGCTTCTGGGGAGATTTTGGCAATCTGGTGTTTATACGTTTAGAGTAACTTTTTCATGAATCCTGCTCCTGCTTTCCCCTCACAAGTTTGGACAAGAGTCCTTTCCATCTTTGGGTTCTTCATCCTTCCTTATAAGCCCAATCTAGTCTGAGGGTGTGAGGCAGCTGAGTTGGAGTCTGAGGTCAATGGCAAAAACGCAGCATCGCAGCATTTAGCACTCTGTGTTAGGACAAACAGGAATCAGCTTGGGGGATACAGTGTTACTGGTAGCCCACGGGGCTGTCCATGAGGGGGCTGGAGTAGTAGGGGTCTGGAGGGTCTTGGAGCTCAGTCTCGTGGGTCTGGGCTTGGTCTTCTTCCCCAACCTCTTCATCCACCGGGCCGTGGCTAGAGCTCTGGGAGCTGGACATGGCACCGTAGCTGTGGTGGGCCGGGGAGGGCATGGGAGTCAAACCCAGCTCCGGCTCCAGCAACACGGATGCCACAAACAGCTGGGGAAGAGAAAATAAACCATGTTCAGTGTGGTATCCAAAGATCAGGTTAAATGTCCAGGAAGAAAGTGGGGTTTCACACAATGGAGACTTCTTTGAAACTTTATTTATTCCATATTAAAGCCAAGGCAGAACGTCAGACACTGAAGAGAAGACCAGTGGGCCCATAACTCTCTGTCTTAGCTTTAATATGGAACAAAGAAATATTTAAACAAGTCTATCATGTGTGACCCCACTTTCTTGAGAAACATTGTGTGTTATGAAGGAAAATCAGTCAATTCAAAAATTCATCTGTACATCCCACAGTAGTGGGTGAGTTAAGTCAAAATGTGTGGCAGCCTGGAAACCTCTCCAAATCATAGATATCTTTTTTTGTGTGTTTTGGGTGGACTGTTCCTTTATACCAATTTGTCAGGACAATGGTATGAGGATGATATATGGTGTTTTAAGACAATTTCTTCTAACAGGATAGAACTACTAGCAGAAAAAGCTGGTACTATACACTAGAGGCCGTGGTGGATGTTACAGTGCTCCTCTCTGCATCAGTGAATGTTGCCTCAGCCGGCTGGTCAGACATCTGAAAAATAAATAGATAAATAAATAAATAAATAAATAAATAAATAAATAAAGCGAGGAATGAGAAAAGGACCAGGTGGCTTACCAATAGCCTCCTGCCACTGTAGCACATTACACTCAAAATACACATTACCTAAATCCTCTCCATAGAAAATACGCGCTAACGTTTAGTCAGCTAAACATTATCTCATTCAGTCTGGGTGGGAGCTGACCTGGTAGCTGGTCGGCTTGTCTGGCTGCCTCCTAAGGCACAGGCGGATAATGGAAAAGGCAATACAGAGGAGCAGGGACACAAAGGTGAATAGGGTGATCGGGTGCACTGGGCCTAGCACAAAAAGAGCGGGGAAAGCACAGGGATTACCATTTCTCACGTATAATACACTGTGATGTGTGGAAAGTGTAATAAACCAGTAAGAATAAAGAGGTGTGTGTGGAAGTACCTAATCGGAGCACAGAGAAGAAGAGCAGCCAGAACATGCAGAGGATGGGAGCCACGATGACCTGACTGATGGCCGCTCTGTGGATCCACTGGTTGAGCTTGGTGGGAACGTATGCATAGTAGATGTTGTACCGGTCCACCATGTGCTTCAGGATCACATAGAGCAGACCTAGAAGCACAGTCAAGCACACACACACACACACACACACACACACACACACACATACACAGTGATCAGTATACAATTACAATTCACATTTGACAGATGCTTTAATCCAAAGCAACGTACATATCAGATTTATTCTTATACACAACAAGCAGAGAACAACGACATCAAGTGGTAAAAAGCTCTGGCTCTGGTCATATATCCAAAACATTACAGTATGTTACAGCGCAGTAACATTATAGTATAAAACATTACATGCTTGTATGGATTCATCTGCTATTTTAGAACAGCATTTTAGATATTATAAAGCTTTGTGCTTTTGCTACTCACTGAAAAAAATGAAATGTAGGACCCATGTTACATCAAAGTATTTTTTTTTTTTAACTGAAACAGCCTAATATTCCCTAAAACCTATGTTTTCTTAACATAAAAATAATAATAATGTCATGCCTCTTTTACTTCAAAAAGCATAATCTAACAGTATGTGTTGATAATAGCTGAAATGGTATTTATGGTCGAACTGCTACCAAAGGTGTGTTATTTAAACATACTTTGTTTTATTGACATAACGAAACATTTCAAAAGTTGTCATTATGGTTAGCATGGACATTAGCCACAAACATAACATCAACATTAGCAACATACATAATCCTATGTTGCCTCAACATAAAAAGAGGAGGAATGTCCATAAAGTCCTCATCCTCTGGTGTATAAACAAAAATGTCATGATCAGGAATGAATAAAAAGGCAGTCACTGCCATTTATATATATATTTTTATTTATATTGTGACCAGAGTTTGCCATTCAAATTTGCCAGTTGGCTTCCTTGCTCTCCAAAAAATATGTTTGTTTCTTGCTTGGCTCGTTGTTTGTTGGCTGTTTGGCTCCACCCATTGAGGTTTAGCTTAACCAATGAGATTATTTCTGCCTCCACAGCAGCTCTGTGTGTGAGAATTGTTTGTACAACTAAAACACCACTCCACAGAGAGAAACACAGGTAAGAGACACAGAGCAGCAGGGCCTGGTGCATTCTGCTCGGGATGAGGATCTGACTGTGGTAGTAAATAGAGGCTTGGTGAGGCTCTGGGCAGAGACAGGAGCAGAGTGGGCGTCTGGCTCGCAACTCGCTGTGTCTGGGCGTCTGGAACTACAGCAGCAAATTCACACAGTCTGCACCGGGCTGGCAGGCAGCAGAGGAGAGGGAGGTTATAGTATGAGGAGAGACACTGCACGCATACAGAAACACTCACACACACACGCACACACAAGAGTGAGGCAAGTGAAGGGGAAAGGATGAAGACGACAGCATGGAAAGAATGAAGGAAAGAGGAAAGAAGACGACCTACATTTCTTAGTCAGCGTATGTGCTAACACACAGCAGGCGCACGCTTACCAAAGGGCATGATAATGGGACATGTGATGCTGTAGGTCATACTGACAGCAAAGATACACATGGTCCAGGCATATTCTAGACCGAACTGGAACTCGTAGGCCTGGCTCTGCACAGGAAAACATAAACACAGTGAGCAATGTGGTTTCTGTGTGAGTCTTTTACATAACAACCACAGAGCAGAGCTTCAAACCAGCGCATGATCAATTGAATCCCACATTAAAAATAATAATAATACAAAACAAGTTGAGCATGAAAGGCTTGGCTCACCCGTTTGACATGGATGCGCTCAGCCTTGGACTTAGCGAAGCAGAGGCGGAGGGCGTACACCATCAGTGCCGGGATGCGAAGCAACTCCATGGCCGTGCCAATCAGACTGGACGTAATCACATAGTTTACAAAGAATGCACCGTTGTCAGGAAGAAACACACACCTGCACGGAGAGAGGATGGCGCCTGAGAGTTTGCTTGCTGATAAAATTACCACTACTGGTACATTTTCTTTCACACCGACATTTTTTTTTTTTAAATCGTTAGACAGAAGAAGTAACCTTACTGGAATTTCACATCCCTCTGATCCAGGAAATTGACATCAAAGAGCCATCTGAAGAACAGGTCCAGGCTACAGATAGAATAAAATATAAAAAGAATGGGTGTTTTTAAAAAATGAAAAGACAAGGAACAACCAAAGATTAAAAAGTAGGCAAAATCAAAAAGCAAGCTGAGAAAAGCCTAGATTATGCATACTGTAGTCCTGTGGAATTAGCTTTACCTGGATAAACCAAGTGAGGGCAGGATGATGACCATGAAGACCAGCAGTAAAAAGCACTTGTGCATCGTTACCTGGTTCTCACCGGATCTGAACAAAACAAAAATACATCAAATCAATACAACAAGGAACATAAGGGCATCACGGTGCCATGCACACATGGGTGTAAAATATACCTACACAGTAGAGTACACATCCTTCAGTAATGTAATGTAAAGTCTGAGAACTCTGTAGGCCTGCTGTGTTCATTAGCACAAACTACGCTTTTCACACCAGTAAACAGTTGATTTGCATTTGGTCCTTCGCACATCACGCCTGCACATTTGTGGGGGAGGTTATGTAAAGAAAGGGTGCTCATAGGTGCTGCGTGAGGTTGTATCCTTATGCACAGTTGTTCTGCTCCTCAGCGCACGGTGACTACTGTGCATATCATTATCCCCACATGGAGATCTCTATGACAACCTGCCCAGAATAATAGTGCAGGGAGACCGGCGGAGAGAGGGAGGGAAAGAGGGGAGAGAGTAAAAAGAGCAAGAGGGTGAAAGAGAGAAGCAATTGAGATGAAAAAAAAAGTACTGAGCATGGAGAGAGGAAAGAGGAAGATAGGTAGGAGCACATGAAGGGCTCATTTGAAGACGCTGAGGACAGACATTTCCATTTCAGAGGAGAGCGGAGAGTGGTCGGTGACAGCAGGTGAGTACCTGGTCCAGTGGGACTCGAAGAAGGCTGAGTAGTAGACGATGAAGGGCAGGAGCACAGAGAACGCCCAAAGCAGGAGGGTAGGGAAGAACTGGGTAATGACTGGATTCTGTTCAGGGAAAGCAAAAAAATTTAATTAATGTAACTGAAGTGAGGCAAAAAGTTGAAGTAAGGTCACACACCGAAGGAAAGAAAAAGAACGAAGGAAAAGGTTTACGAGTCAGTGGATGTTTTGCTACATAGAACGTGTAAAACTTTTCATCACCCCATAAAAGACCACACAGTCAAACTATCTCGGTAGCTCTGACCTGAAGGCTCTCCACAGGCCGAGTGACATTGAACTTGTCTATGGTGTTGACGATGATGGCAGGAGTGGTGAGGAAGAAAAGCAGGAGGAAGAGGAGGATGTTGAGGAGGACGCAGCGGAGCCACCAGCGAGAGCCGCACACTGACAGGTTTTCCCTGGTGATAGGAGAAAATACGAGCTTCAGCTTGCTTTATCCAAGATGTAAAAAGTGCGCATGGACGCCGACGTGCCTGCATGCTTTGATGCCTGAATTACCCAGCTAAGACATTTCTTATGTGAGAGAGAGAGTGTGTAGAGAGCAGGTTGGGTACAGCACACTCCAACGCTCAGTTTTAATGAAGGAACAGCAGTCCCTGCTCGACCCCAAAGCCTGCAACTACTCTGGCAGTTCCAGGCTCATAACACAAACATAAAAAATCATATAAAAACAGGCACACACACCCACACATATACACACAAATGCAGCCAATGAGGCATGAAGCACAAACAGTGAGTGCTACTGTCTCTCTGGTCAGTCTCCCATACATATGCACCACTCACTTGTTACATAATCTCACTGGGACTGCTGCACTGGCCTTCCAAGATGAAGAACACATACTAGCCCCCTCTTCACTGCAGCAACAGTCAGTGCTTTCTCATTACTCATACCTCTATATTTCCTGCAGAACAAAAATAACCACTCCCTCCTTACCTTGCTGCCTCCACAGATGCTTGTTAATCTGGGATACGGTGTCATATCAGAAAGCAGCTCCGTCAATCTAGTCCGAAACCTGTGTAATTGACCCTGGACCTGTTTAGGCCTGCTGTGGAAAAGGAGCTATTGTGGCTACTCCAGTCTCCTAAATATTCACTGACAGGGAGTGAGCTGTAAGCGACACATTTTCTGCGTAAATGCACTACAAAGCTATCATATTCCATTTGACACATAGCAAAATGTTAATATCTTGTACCTGTTATTGTTAATATTTTTGTTTTTCTTGCAGGTGAACAATGAAAGGAAAACACAACAGGTGGAGATGAACAATTCACTTATTGTATACCTGCATCCCTCAGGGGTACCGGCAAAGCACCACTGCTTTTATGCCCTATAACAGGGACATAAAAAAAGAAAACATTGATACTGACCAGATGATGTCACTTGGAGCAGGGGCGTAGCTGACCCTCCAGCTGTGAGACTGCACCACAGTGGTGATGCTGGACTGCTGAGGTCTCCGACGGCAACGCACTCGACTGTAGTCCTTCACAATGCTGGAAAATACAACAAAACATTCAACTTTTCAAGCTGCTGTGGAAAATGGGAACCGCCACACCGTGCTGTGTACAGTATTACATTAAGTTGATATCGTCTTAGGTCACAGTATGAGTTTTAGCTCTTTGCTCGAAAGCGAAGCTGTCAGTGGGATGCGAGGAAGTGAAATACATTAACCTAGATGTCACACTGTAGTTTACTCACACAGCCGTCATCCTGTCATCACGGAAAGTCACAAAGGCAATGCCCAGCCTCTTCAGGGAGATGCGATTCTTCTCGGCATTAAACTCATCTGTGAGCTTCTCTTCCAACTCACTGTAGTACTGCTCTGCGTCCACCTGCAGAGACAGGTAGAGCACATATTACTCATCACCTCACTGTCAGGTAGATCCCTCTTAGATTTGTAATGTCAAGGTATTTTGATGTTGCTGCACAAACTTAAATTTGGGTTGCAGTGCCATCCAGTGGTAAAATACTTACTATGCAGTATACGATGCTGTGAGTCTACACTAATAAGTCATTTGCTGATGCCCTCAGCATGTCAGCCTGATAAAACATACCTGTTCAAAGCCACAGATGTCGCAACAGAATATCTGAGCGCATGGATGTGTCTTGATCATGATCTTCCCCTCCTTTTGGGCCTTTGTGGTGAAATACAGCCTGCCCTTCATTGCCTTGCGCCTGCAAAACGCAGCATGCAGAGACACCGAGACAGTGACCCAAAGCCTCACATCGATCACAGTCTCTGTTACTCTGATCTGCAGCGGCTACCGTACCTCTCTAAGTCCAGCCTCATCAGCTTACAGACGTCGAAGCAGAAACGGATATCAGTGACTGTGCAGCTGGGGTAGGCCTCACTGGTGAGGGGAATGAGAGCAGTCAGTGATACTATTAACACTCAATGCAATGATAAAACGTGCCATGAATTTAGAGAATATGCTGAGAACATGAATAAACTGATGGAAGAAAACCCTTGAGAACAGGATTTAAGTATAAGGACACTTGTATATAAGAGGCTTGGTGCTTACTGGAAGTGTTTGGTGATGAGACCTGGGTCTGAGATCTCTCTGGGTATGGAGGTAATCATCAGTGTCCTGGCAACCTGCAGTGGATAATACAACCAACACATCACCTTTACAACACTTTACAGCAGTGTTATTTTCTTCTCAGGGCTCTGAGGGAGAAAGCGCCTCATGTGACGATGGTGACAGACCTTCTCATCTTCTCGGTACTCCAGCCGTGATGAGTGGTGAGCCATACACAGCAGCGTGATGATGAAGTAGACCAGAGCGAGGACACTGTGCAGCCACAGAAAGCTGTCCCTGTGATGAGACGTACAGGAACTTTCACATGCGCTCATACACACAGTCACTCCAGTGATTTTTCATGGCTCTGTGATATTTCACACGCTTTGTTATCACTAATGTAATGTTACACTTACTTTGCACTAACATTAGCCAGTGTTGTTCTTCCAAAATTTTCAGGGCTGTCTCCTGTAGAAGTAATCAGATATGACAGACAGGGAGACATTTTAAGTTTTAAATGACTTTAAGGAATAGCCTCCTCTTTGTCTGGAGGATGAGGCAATAATGAAGCAATGTAACTATTCAGAGAGCGCGTTTTTCCGCCCAATTTAATGAAATCTCTTGACAAGAAATTTCACACAAATTCCAAAAATATAGTCATGCCTAATTCAACTGTTTTACTTTGGGTACCCTTTGTTTACTGTAGCCATGGCAGCCTGTCACAGGGTGTTGGTCTATAAGATGACAGCCAGCAGTAATAAAAAAGGTGGCTGTGGACAACCGAGCTCCTCATAGACCCCATAATGGCTTACACTCTCTATAGGATGGCTTACTCAGTGCTTCCTACTAAGTCAGCACACAACTGCCAAATGAGATTTCTGCTGCTATTTAGCAGCTGGTTTTATGCACCATTCCAGCCTCTGACACCTACATGTGTATGTTAAGAGGAAATGAAGGACTTTCTATTTCTATTTTTCCACTAGATGAATTACCACTTGTAGAAATAGCTATTTGAAGTACAACGTTCTACAATCTGTGTGTGCACGTGCATGTTTCAGAATAAGTTTGTAATTATTTGTTTTTATTTTAATATGATTTTGGTGTGGATCTGTATTTTTTGGAGGAAAAGGTGAATTCCATTTCCCCCTAAGTGTTACAGACTTTTTATTTAGCTTTTTCCACGGCTGGATTTAGTTTTAGCTGTTGGCCCTTTTACACATAAATGCTTTGGTGTGAGGATGTGTACGGATGTCTCTGTGTGGCCTGGCCTCTTTCCCTGAGAGGTACACCATGTGCCTCTCCTGAGGCTGAGGATATCCCTTGGCCTGCAGACAACCGGCCAGACCATGCTGTGAGCACCAAATTACCTAGGAGATTCCCGGAAAAGTTGACAGGCAGGATTATGGTCAAAGACAGCAAGCAGACCACAGTCATGAGCAGGATGATGTGGCGCTGGAAGGACAGGTATGTGACAGCATCGATGCCACATTTACTGCGGATCTCCTCATCCCTGCAGAAACAGGTAGGGAATCATGAGACAGGGTAGACGGGTGTGTGTGTGTTTGACTTGTTATACCTCTCCAGAGTGTCAGAACTCCCAAATCCTAAACTTTTGGGGGGATCTACAATAATACACAGGCAAAGAGAGGGGTCAAGTAAGTTGCTGGCGTGGGGATGCTTATGAAGTGGCGAGACATAAACATATCAGCGTATTCAAATGGTTGCAGGCTTCAGCCATTGTAAGGATGCAGGCCAGGACTTTGTGTCTACAGCTCATAGCTCACCACGAGTAAAACTCTGCCACCACTACGCTGGTGCCAAAAGCTGTGGTTGCCCCGGACAGCTCAGGCGGGAGTTTCAGGAAACCCAGTATCATAAAATAGAACAAAAAAAAAGAAAAAAGAAAAAAAAGAAGAGGTGCTTGTTGGTCTTATGGCAGCCCACACATCGAGAACTCACAGGGTGGGTTTGCTCTTTCCCAGGGAACCCAGGGTGAGCCACTAGCACGAGAGCTAAAAACAGAAGCACCCAAACTCCACCATAATACTATGGAAACCATGGACACGGGGAATTCGCTTTTTTACAAGTCTAAATCGGTTGAGTGCAGTCAGACTCCAGCGGGTGCAAATATTCAACGGGAAACCACGGCACCACTGGTCGCATGAGCCCAGACTCGTTTGTTTTTGCTGCTTAATGAGATATAACATGAGCGCTTACATTTGATGGTGACATCAGCTTTGAAGAGAGAGGCCCAATAAAAGGATGGGAGTTTGGATGGCGGGGGGGAAGGGTGAAACAATTAAAGGGCCAAGTGCTCTGCGTACTTACTTCATATGGTAAAGCGATGTGAGCCAAGAGCAGAAGCCCTGGAAGAGGAGGAGAATTACAAAACATCCAAAGGACTGGTTATTAAAGATAATAAATGACATATGTAAGCGAGTCCGTGCACAGGACATCTGGCTACTAGCATGCCTCTACCATTTGCATAATAATAAGGCCTCCACAGTGACAAAGACATGGAGTTTTAATAGGTCTAGCCTGAAGCAGTAACCACTTTACTGCAGCCTCAGCTTTTGTGTAGGCATTAGGCGATGACTTGAGTCAGACTCTGTCCTACACTGTTATAAACACAAGGAGTGTGACCTCACTTTATCACACAGGTGGCACTGAGTCACAGACAATTCAGCTGAGTCATATTCCAGACTTCTCCCTTACAAGGGTGTACACACTGCCATCTCAGACAGCTGGGCATCATTTAAATGTGCTACTTATAGCTTTTATATATAGCTTATAGCGTTTCCAAACAGCACTACATCATCGTGAAATTAACTGAGACAACGTGGTGTAATTACTGTTAACAAATTACACTATGAACACCATGGTAGCCTCTATCTCACTTCAGTGGTATTGCTAATGCTAATTTCCCAAAGGAACTTTACCTTGCTCCACTGTGTTATTGCGCAAAAAAACAATTTTGGCACACAATATAACAACACACAGAACTCTATAATGTATTAAAATGAATGCAGTAATGACTTAATGATGTTAAAATGCTACAGGTGCACCATACAAAATCAAGGTGTGACTGAAATGAGGACTATTTAGACTCTATTGACAAGAACACATGGAATAGTCACAGAATTTAAACCATTAATTAAAACCATCAATATTTAATGTTAATCAATTTATTCCAGTTTTGTCAGTCGAGTCCAAATGTCCTCACTTTAATGAAACGCTTACATCACGTACCTTTTAAAGCTATTTAGGAGCTCTTATGAGTGTTTAGCTGAAATAGTGTCTGTTAGGCAAACTAAACACAACTCACCATGTCCTTGGTTTCAGAGTCAGACGGGCTGGACTCTGATGGAGACTTCTCTTTCTCACTTGGTTCTCCATAAAACAGGGATGTAAGACTGAAACGGGTAAATAATGAAGGTAAAGAGCAGGAAAGGACAATCATAATGACTGGATGACATCTACTGTATGTAGGCTGAGTTTTTTTTCAGTCCAATAAAGACAATGAGCAGTGTGATGATTGAGGACGATTAATGATGATTTCTGTGGACATTTCTCTGTGGGCCGTACCCCTGACAATTTGACAGCATGTCAAATTAAGCAGCATAATTGAATTTACATGAGCGTCCATCGCTTGGCAAAACACACAGATGCTGCTCGCCCCAGGGTGCTATGGAGCCGCTGTTGGTCAGGCAGAACTAATCAAGCCTGCACTCCCGCTGCAGAGGGGCTTCAGGTCAGGCAGAAGAAAAACCACTGGAGATTCACGCAGACTGCTGAGTGGGCTTTAATTCATTTTCAGATCTGATGAGGTATCTGAAAAATATGGGGGCACTGTTGCATCCAAACCACTGTGTGTGTGTACATGTATTATTAAAACATTATTAATACATGTGACGTTTGGGCCCATCTGTTCAACAGGGCTCTCAATTAGTTCATCTGATGAAAGCCCTGGTGAACAAATGGGCCAAAATATCATATGTTTTAATTTGTAGCCTAAAATAAAACAATAATTCTATTTTTGTACTATGTTTCAGAGTCTCTGTGCTGTCCCCCTTGGGCTGCATTTTCTCGCAGCTGGTTGAAGCACTATTTTTTCCTTCTACTTGTGTGAACATGTTGCCCTTTCTACAGTTTCACCATTAACTTAACACAAATGAAGCAACACAAATATTGCAGCCACCACTCCAACTGCAAGCTATAGCAATTGCAGGGGCAACATCAGGACTTTAATTCAATTCCTGCCATTTATGCTCAGTAGAGGGAGCTGGAGGCTGCAGCATCAGGACTCAGTTTCAGTGAAGATTATTACTCCATCTTCTCCATCTTGAATGTAGATTCAGCTCAGACACCAGCAAGAGAACATTTTTTTTTTAATTTTCAGTGCAATAGAGCAACACCCTTACCTGTCATTCTCCATCAGCAGCGCCAGGCGGCCGTAGTCCCATGCAGCCTTCCTCAGACAGGAGAAGACCAGCAACAGGAACTGTAAGACAAAACACAAAACCTGAACACAGAGCACCTTAGAACCCTCAAAAGAAACACTCACATGCTCACACACCCAAACACACACACACACACACACACACACACACACTAACCTTCTTTTCCCATCCCTGTCTAATGCGACCGAAAATCTGTAAAAGCTGCATGATCAGAGTATCCCCCTTCAGACTGAAGATGCATATTCTCAAGATGTATACAAATAATAGATGGGTCCAAATACAGCAACAACAATAAGCCATCTTGGAGTAGTATGTGGTTGTCTTGGAAACAGAGAGAGGTCACACATATGCACCAGTGACAAATGACAAGTGCGGTCAATAGCAAGAATTAATCTGAACAGCCTCTTACATAAACGTAGGATAAACTGTTTGAAACAAGAGAATCAAAAAATACCCGTGCAATCAAGTATTATAATACACAAAAGAGAATTCATTTTGAGAACGGTGGGTTAAACATGTAATAGCACAGTAACTGGACTCTGATGGATGAATGTACTGATGAATGTTTGACATTAACTACAGCATAAATCATTGACTCATTTGAGTTTAGTAGATATTGGGTTTGGGGGTGAGGATGACAGTGGCGTTAATAGGAGAAAAGCTCCCATAAATGTGGAATGATTAATTTTTTACTGATCCAAAGCCATGCATAGGTAATCAGGGCAACCTTGACTGAGGCTTGGAGATGAATAACGATTCTGCTTTTGTATTAACAGCCAAGCCTGATAACGCATCCTAAACTCCACGTTGACACAACAATCTCTCCACTCTCTCTTTCCTTTCTTTGTGTCCGGCTCCTCCCCATTGCTATTATTATTATATATTTTTTTTGTATTTCTTGTTGTTGCGTGGGCACGCTCTCCTCAAGTCCCGCTGATGATTTATTCTGTATGATGATGGAATTGATGCAGAGGCGTGCTCCCATCACCTGGGGGGGGGAGCATGCTTTGACTCAGGCTTGTCATTAAGAGACGGCGCACAACCCTCCATGTTGTCCTGACAACCAGGCAGCGATCAAACGAGCCAATTAAAATGTGGGGGCGGTACACTGAGACTGATGGCAGTGCAGAGATCAAGTTTGACAAGGCCTGACAGCAGAACTGAGGTAGTTGACAACTGAAAGATGAAGCCTGCTATTATGTGGGAGACAGGAGCAAAATATGCAAGTATGTGTTTGTAAACAGTGTGTATGATATTGTATTATGGGAATTGTAACAATTAATCAGTTTTCGATTCGTCATGCGATATGATATCACCTCTTAGATATGCAGAGTATGTGTTTGTATTTCTTTGTATTTGTGTGTGTTCTTGTACTCCTGGCTCTAAAATTCCTTGCAGGGAAAAGAAACTTAATAATATCCTCTGAGTTGGCAACGTTTTGCTGGTCATCAAACTGTCTCTATCCACCTCAAACTTGTTCCTCTTGGACAGATTCAGTTTGCTGGTGTTCTTTAGCAGGAAATAGCTCCAGGGGGCGCTTCACCTCTAAGAACTGTGGATTATGTTAGGCATCTGTGTGATAGTTTTTGGAAAGAGCAGTTGCTGCTCATTTTTCACATGTGAAGCTTTTTTTTTTTTTTAACATGTGGCAGCCTGACACCTGCTGCTCAAAACCTCCAGATTGTAGGCAGGGATGAATGACTGGAAAAACTGTAAAATCTGAATAACAAACTAACAATTTAATGTAGTGAAATACTTTAAAGAAAGTATTTTATCATTAGACAGGCCAGAGGAATTTTCGGGTCTTAAAGAAGGTCAGTGAGCTGATGAATGAATTAGTAAATAAAGTTATAATGAACATCATTTCCTTGCATAATTAGATGAAACACTAGTTTACACAGGAAGTGGGTCTAGAAAAATTCAAAGGGGATTATATGAACGCTACATCACATTTTAATTGACCTAAAATATCTTAAATTTGAAAAGTGTGTGTTTATGTGTGTGTGTATGTGTGTGTGTGTGTGTGTGTGCAGTATCTACCATCCAGAGGACCACATTGATGGCGAGGACGGTGGGCACCCCTCCGAAGGGCAGGCCCTGCAGGACGCTGCTGCGGGAGTGGGCGCGGTAGCATCTTTCAGCTGTGCTGTTCTCTTCCCCGAGGGACTCCAAGAAGCTCAGGACATCCAGCTCCAAGCCCCACCCCTCCACAGGGGGCGCCCTCGTCACAAACAGCTCTGAGTTGGCCATCAGCACTGCACCATAACTACAGGGAGAAGACATGTGCCATGAGCCATGAGGTTGTTATGACACAACATTCACCTGACTGACCTGCTGTACTGAAAATACTCTGCAAATACGTTCCTCACTATGATTAGTAATAAAAAGCCGTAGCATACTGTTTTAGGAGGACATAAAAACAACAAATGCATGCTTTCAGGTGCCAGTGGTGGTCTTGGAACTTTATACACACTGAAAACAATTCATATAGTCGTCATGATGAGTTTAATGAAAGCCAATACTTCTCTGCAATACCCTCTTTCCTTGTTTGCTTGGACCTAACTGGAAAATAATGCTTTAATCATGTCATTTGTTGCCACAGTGCAGTTTTTTTTTTTCAATTCACTGTGGTCCTATACAAGCCTATATTTACACAGAGCGAGAACAAACAACTACAATGCTTGTACCTTTTAAAAGAGATTGGAAATGAGAGCACTGCTTTGGTAATCATCATTACCTCAACATGAGCAGTGAATGCTATTGAGATTAAATGCTCTGTGTTTTGTTAACATACAAGTTGGCATTGTTGTCAGGAGCTTTATCAGCACAAATGTCTCCCACTCACGCTAAGTGCAGCTATGACAAGGGGTTTGCAGAGGCCAGTGTAATGACCATCACAGTCCATTAGTGGCTGTTGATCTGTATCGGCTGACAGGTGGAAGTGGACATGTCATATTAATGTGAGGAAGCAAGTGGACAAACGAGGCTCCTTTGAAATCCACAGTGCAGTGACAGGAAGATGTTAACCAGGGGCAGACACATATTGATCACAGGGGACAGCCTTTATGTTGTTGCTATGCTGCATGGTTTTGCTGCGAGGACGATTGTTTATTTACTAGTTTATTTGACAGGGGCAATGCAATTTGATATGTGTCATTTCAAAATGAAACGCTGATGTTCTGCATACAGACATTACAGCCATTTCCAACTCTTGACCCTGTTGTTAGGGTTTTCATCAAACAGAAAAACAATGTAAATCACCTTCACAATATTAAAGTCAACACAATCGGCTTAGTAACTTACTAGCAACTGTGTACGTTTTTGAGTTTGTTAAACTATCTTTTAACTCTTGCATTGAAATTTTAAATATCCTAATCAATGTTCAATCAATATCAATTTGTAATGAAGTGCACATTTTAGAATCCTTGTTAGAAAAAAATGTTTGGGCAAAACAAGTCTTACCCTGTGCCATTTTACAGTTTTCACTGACTGAGCCCCTTGTCGTCCTAGCCTCTCATATACTGATGTGTATACATAGATTATCTAGGAATAGGTTTTGTAAACATTTAAAAACCAACTTATTTTGTGAAAACTGAATGAAATTGAATCCAAATTCAGGATACAAATCTAAAGGCTTTTGACTGTGTACTCAACTGCAAATTTGAACAGCTTGTTGAGGGTTGACGTTTGTTGCCACAGTCTGTGGATTCCCCTCTGCCTCCCGGAGCATGCACAGGATATGAAGCTATCATTCACACTGCCACGGACACAGAATCAAGGCCTGAGCCATTTTTCCTCCAACAGCACACACTCTCCCCTGGTCGATCAATACAGTCCCGACTCCCAGCTGCCCAGCTTGTGTACACTCCTCACAGAACAAATAGTCCAAGGAAATGGAGTAGCAACAGAGTGCTGACCAAGCTTTGCGTCAATACTGTGATTCCAGCTGACCGAGAGGCATCAATCCTCAGACCTGATGAGAGAAATGAGATTCCACAATGCATTCAGGGATGCTGTTACTGATGGAACAGAGAGCTCCTTAGTCGACACACCGTGTGCTCTGCAGCAGTAAATTGCAGCCAAAACTGCATTACAACCCTCAGCCAACGGCACTGCTGTCCAACTTTCACAAGAGCTGTAAGGTGAGAGGAGCATGAAAAAAGAAAAGAAAGAAAAGAGAGAGGCAGCTAAAGGCCTCAAAATTGGCACACATTACTGAACTCCACCTCGCTGTGGATTTATCGCTGCACCAGTGATGTCACTGGCTGAGTAGCTCTCACAGTTTGTAGAACATTCACTAAAAAGGCTCTCGTTGTGCAACAGACGTCCACAACATGATGTTTCCTGAAGAAGATGTGCTGCAGGAAGGAGAGGGATTGCTGTGCTGTGCATCAGACTGTCCAAGTGGGGGTCTGGGAAAAGCACAAAAGTCCAATAAAACAGAAAAGTAACTTATAAACTGCCCTGTGTTCATCCCTGTGGCCTCTGTCTGACTTCCTGCTGTGAAAACTCCATGTTGTACTCAATGTTCAGTAAGTGCTGTCCACAGGGTCTGAACCTCCCGAGGAGAAGAGCAGGGAGGAGAGTCCCTGTGGATGGAACATGGAGCAAATCTATAACACACACACACACACACACACACACACACACACACACACACACACACACACACACACACACACACACACCACAGAGTGCATGGTCTCTGAAGAGCAGTGTTTCTCCAGCAGCTGATGCACCATAGAGCACATGGTCTTTTTCTTACAATAATGCACTATCCCATCAATCTGTTCGAACGGATTAACTTAATGATAAAAAGGATTTACCAACACCATGGGCTTACAGTGCAGACACGGCAGTGTTCCCAAGTGAGTTTCTTCATTTCAACTTGAGAAAATGTTAGTAAAGTCAAGGGAAGTGACTTAGTGCACAAATGAAAACTAAGAATAGTGGGTAACTTAAGTCCTTGGTTCAGATAAAGAAAACAATTATTTTGGCAGCCCAGATGCTTTAGTGACACTGAATGATGAGCTTCAGGCATTCTTCCCCAAGTGGATGCAGATGAGTTTCATGTTTTCTGATCAATACAACTATGAATGAACTAGACCTTCCTGATAGGGGATCGATAGCTTCTTCAGATTACATGGTGCTGCTTTAAGAGAGAATTCACGTGGCGCGATGCTGTTTATGCTGTTTATAGAACATCTGACTGTTAATTTGTAAACAATTACATTATCATATCAGACAGTGTGAGGTCGCGGAGGTGAGAGGGAGAAGATCAACTCTTCTCTTAGCGAGCTGACAATGAGTTGAGCCGACGGCGGCGAACACTTCAAAGAGCAGCCATGTGATTCGAGTGAAGTGTGAGTGTTAAACAGCAGGCAAAACGAAATCAAACACAGATGATGTCTTCCTGCAGAAAAAGATATAACAGCTAGCTCATCTAATGGGAGCAAACTGAGCTCAAAGTAAGAACTTGACAGAACTTTACCGGCTGATAGAGCTGGTCCTCTTCCTGCCTCTGATGAGTATTTCTCTGTCACCTTCATCACTGCCAGAGGAGGAGGAGTGCGCTGCTGGCTGCTGATGGTAATAGTGAAGCTCTTGCTCTCTAATCCCAGGGCAGAGCAGGATGCTGGAGCACACAGGCTAACTACAGTCATAGTTAACAGGACATTTGGACCAACGTCACAGTCCTCCAGCCAGCATGACACAGCAGTTTATCTATGAGACTCTGTATACACACTCCCTTCGTGCCTCTCCCACCCTTCATATATTAACACTTGCTTGCACACCTATCACTCAATCATTTTCCTATTCAGCTTATTCAAGTCTGCAGAGTCTCTCTAATCCTATCCTTTACCTGTCTGTCTAAGTGTTTTGCTGAGTTCTTCTCTCCTCGTCCCTGAATCAGATTTCCCAAGCCAATGCAGCAGATTGCAAAGTGAAGTTAAGCTTGGGAAGCAGTGCTGCACTTCGAACGTCCAACTCCAACACCTCCGACGAGATATACCCAAGATTGGGTTAGAGAAGCAGAAAAAAGGGCAAGCTGTGAGGAATACAGCTACTGTAGCTCAGGTCAGCTAATCTGCTCAGTGCACTAGAAAAAAAACAGCTGAGATTGGTGTGTGTGTGTGTGTGTGTGTGTGTGAGAGAGAGAGAGAGAGAGAGAGAGGAGAGATGAGAACATCCCTGAAGTGATAAAGTCCAAACAATTACATCACATCTCAGAAGAGCAGTTACTCGCAATCAACCCCGACTCAAACCAGCTATCTGTCACTACAGCCTCATAATATTTTGACAAAACCATTTACTGCTTATGCTGTAGTGGGATTGCTATTATTTTGGGGGTATGTTTGGGGACGTCCTTAGACAGTTCAAAGTAGTGAGAGACATTAATAATTCAGTGAGAGAAAGGGTGATAAAGGTCCCAGACCAGGTTCAAACCCAGGAAATTGAAGCTACCTGGTATACAAGCAACTCCGACACCACCCTGCCCTGCCTGCTACTAAATTTAACATTTATTCTGCAAATCTAAACCTTTATCAAGTGCTTTGTTATGTCAATTTAACAATATGAATCTATGCTATCATACCACAAAGCCAAGCAGGAAAACATGCCTCATAAAGTCTGCCTAAAGTTTACTGCCAGAGGTTCAGCAGCCTCAAAGAGAATGCACAGTTGGCTCTCAGTTGGGGCAAAACTCTAATCTACAGCATAAACCATCTGTGCAACAGGCCTAGAACATCTCTCTCTCTCTCCCCAGTGAAACGGACATTTGGATCAAGATGCATTACCTGCCTGAGGGAGAGATGGCCCTATCGCGCCCGTGAAATGAACCATAAATAAACCTTGAACTGGCTTTGACATCCTAAACCTCAGCGCCCCAATCAACTGTCACTCACTCAGGGATGAAAAGACGGCCTCCAAAGACGGCTTGCAATCGCCATAAATAAAACAATAACGGCTTCGGAGCTGTTGTTCTGGGCTTGACTGCATTGTCTGGATCCTTGTTAAACATGCCGCTTTCCCCTCGCTGCTGATTTGTTTGCGCTGGCAGAGATGCTCCCTCAGCCCGGCACTGCAACACTTGCACGGGAAGGAAAGGTTTGACATTTCCCCTGTCAACCACTTCATCTCAAAGACCCAGCGCTGGTAGAATATGCATGAGCATTTCATAGCTCTGCATATCCCCATCACTGAGACATAGTAATAGCACAATAACAGACGTGCAGCCAGACACAGAGGCTTGATTGCAGAAAATATAAAAGTGAAGGTGAAGAGGAATGAGAGAAATTCATAAGACTTTAGAATTGCCATGTAAATCTGAAACTGAACCTGTGATTGTAAAGTTTCTGGATTTCATACATCTTTAAAATGCAAAGTAAAACTTATTTCTCTAATCAACTGTTCACCCGGCAGTGAAACCCCACTGACATGAAAGCAGGAGCCATTGCTGAATCAAACCTTTCCCCTCTCACTGGCAGCATGCGGGGAGGGATTGGGTGAGAGTAGTTTTCCATCACCCCCTACGGCGCTCCTGGGGTGGATTTTTGACTCTCTCACTTATCACAGGTCCTCGGGAAGCCCTCCAATAATACACATGAATTAAAACATTAACATGAGGCTGAATAATGGTTTAATAATAAAGGAAACAAAGATGGTGCAGAATCACTTGAGGAATTAAATGTGGCTGTCTACAGCTCCTCTCTCATTTATGCTATCATTTGGACAAATATCCGCTCTGCATTTTGCACGGATATTTTATTTAATACACAATGGAGATGCCATGTCTTCTCATTCCCTCTGTGAGCAGGACTTCTGTGTTACTATGAGCCCAAGGGATATGAAAATGAAAATGTTTTCTCCTGTTAGGGTCACTGATGCTGGACAAGTCAAGGGAGGAGCCAGAGCAGATTTGCTTATTTGGGAGTTGGGTACAAGGCTAGCAACTTCCCCCCATAAAAAAACATGAGCTAATATGGGAATAGAGATAAGAATGGATAATAGCTATAAACCTTGTGGCATATCAGCTGTGGAGCAGCTTAGCTGTAAGCATGACCAGGGGCAGGCAAATCCATCTGGAACCTGCCACTGGGAATCTACCAGATGTTTGCACCAAAACTAAGACCAAAACTGGATTCAGGGATGTCTGAACCACTGTCAAGACAGGCAAACGCAAGTGACCAATGAACACACAAGCAAGGATGCCCAAAAAAAATATGGAGGACAAGAGACAAAAAAGGAGTTTAAAGGGATGAAGCTGAGCTGGAGCAAGGCTTCTGTGCTGGTAGGTGTGAAGGAGGATGAATTAATAGGTAATCTCATTCCCTGGTAGCCCACAGGAACTACAGGCCGCTCCATCCTCAGAGTTTTGGGTGGAAGGTGGGAGGGTGATGTTGGCGGTGTGGAGGGGCTGGTCTTTGCGAAACCCAGCCTGAGGGGAGGAGGGGGGGTGGATGCTATAGCACAATCTGCTCACCACCTGCTCAGCAGTGGGGGTTGGGGCTTTCCTTTCTTCTCACCTCTCTTTCTCACTCTCTCTCTATCTCTGTATCAAACACAGAGCACTGAGGTGTGTCTGACAGCATGGTTAATGCAGAACCCCCCCCAACTCTGCCTTTTACTGAAGGCTGAATGAGCCATAGCATGACTGGAGTGATGACTACACATACAGACTGAGCTCAACAAACCAAACACCTGCTTCCTGTCTGGCTGCACATGCTCAGTAGGTCCCCAAGGGAGCGCTGTGTGTCTGCCCTGCTGCTGTGTAGACTGTGCCATTTCTCATTATGACCCATCTGGCATCCACGGTAGCTTGAGACTAAGTTGCATTCAGTTTCCACTTAAAGCTGGATGACACTAAACATGACTCATCTAGCAGCTCTGAACCAATCTCATCTGAAACTGGCCCAGGAGTCTCAAAGACAAAATTATCCCCATATCAACCAAATAGTGCACAGTACTCCTTTTGAAAAGAAAAAGAAAATATAATCTCTATTCCCTCTAAGCATCTGAATCATACTTAATTTGGACATGCAATCCATCTACATACATGTTTCAAGGTACTGACATGACCTCAATCAAGCAAAAAGAAGCTAAATAGAAACAATTAAAAAAAAAAAACAAAGCAGTCATCAGTTTTGCACACTGCCTTTATCAGGCTATATCCAAATTATTCTACTCATCTGTGAGTCTTTTTTTTTTTTTTTTTTTGGAATGTTGCTTTGTTCTAGCCAATTAAAAAGAAGGTGAGCATCTGGATCACCAGTCAAAGGCTTCTCCACAGGATGTCAGGGAGGATTTTCATTATGAGTGCAAAGCCGTGCAATCTCACTTCAGCCCAGGAACCAATTAGAGGATGGTGTGATGCTGAAAGCCTGCATGGTTTACAATATTGCAGGATCTGATGTAGCTACCTCTTGAGTCACTAAACTAGAGAGAGAACCAATGCTACAAATAGTAAACAAAAGTTATAGCCAGCATGAAAGATGTGACATGTGAGAGGATAAAGCAGGACGAGATTTGTGTATTGCCATTAATAGCAAACACTACTCCCTCATGTTACGGTAGTAGGCAGATGGAAAAATGCTCTGTGCTGGTAAATATCTATGCATATCAGTGATTATCCTGACTCTACATACTGATTCCTGCATTGGCATCGCTGTAGCAGACCCCTGTGGGATAGCAGCAAACTTCGCAGCAGGAATCTCAAATAGCAGGGAGCCTATTCTCAACAAAACACACAAAAAAGAACAAATCAGAGCCCCTCAGTATACAACCGCCATGGCTCGATGTTAAATGGAATACAAATGGAGGCTTCACAATTGACGGCAAAACCTTTAGTCGCAATTTTGTTCTAATAGATTCCGCTGATGTTCGATTTTCTGTCAAGAGGGTTACATGCAATAGTTTTATGACATGTTTATTCATATCCAGCAGCCTCTGAAATGTGAAATGTGGCCGGGGGAAATGAGTCACAGAAATACGACTCACAAGTGATGCAATGTGGGATGCACGCGCACGCACACCACTACCACCAGCACCACTGCCATTATCACTACCAGCAGAAAAGAACTATCGAAGTAAACAGGAAGATGAGTGGTTTGTGCTCATCACTGGCAGATATAATGTGTGTGAAATCTGTCAACAGTGGGCTGTTCCTCAGATGTAGAGTAAACTCAGGTTCTTTCTGGAGCTGAAATCCCAATGATAATGTTGCTAACAGTGGAATGCACTGATGAGAGAGGACCTTACTGCACAATGCACAAGACCAACAACAGATAACAGCTTGATCCTCGACTGACGTTTGACATTCCTGAGGCCAAGCCCACAGTCTGAAGAACATTATCCGTCCACCAGCCGTTTTGCCTGTTCTCTGCTCTTTCCAAACAAGACAGAGGAGATAATGCCATTTGGATGCTTCACATCAGTGGTTTTCAAAATGGGATCTCAGCAGATCCTCCCAGCCGCAGAGGGGTCCTTACGGGGCTTTCAGTGGGTCCACAGCAAAATGAGAAATAGCTTAATTTCACTATGATTCACTACAAATGAATAGAAAAAATGTATGAGTGATTATTTTAATCTCATCGCTTTGAATGTATTAGTTAGTGTTCATGAATCACATCGAAACAGTTTATTACTCAGCACAAACTAATATAGCTTGTCATATAAGAATCACTGGGGCAAATTTGTTTGGTTTGGTTTCCATGGAATAATGAAAGTCAACTTGGGGGTTTGGAAGTTTGAAAACCCCTGATTTACATAATTAAATAGTTCTAAAAAAAGGAATGATGTTAAACCACAAAGTATCTTTAGCACCTGGTGATTTCTGCACTTTGCCTCAGTCACATGTGGAGCTGTCCACACGCTACAGGTGCTGAAGTGAATGCAAAGAGAAAAAAGCTAACCGCATAGCAGATTTCACAGTGGATGTAGTTTAGGATGTACACACACACACACACACACACACACACACACACACACCACAACAACTATTATGTTTCTGTCCACTTATCAAATGCAGAAGTGTGCACTGTAAAATCCCACCATATCCCTCTGAGTATGGCCAGCTCTTGTTTCAATCTCAGCCAAGAAACTCCTGAAATATTCATGCCTGTGTTACTTGGAGATGACTAGCCTTCATTTGCAGCCTTTTTCATTGGAGACTTAGTTCACACTGCTCTTTGAGAAGTCTCATATAACCATGATAGACCAAAACCACAATGCTGTATGGGTAATAATTCAAACTAATTGACTGAACTCTTTCTTAAGTCGATGAAATTTAATTTGTGTTTCTTAAGTGATTTTTAAAGCATAAAATCTCTATTAGTAGAACAATAATGACAGCCTAAAATTGGAAAGCTCTGTGATTATCAATAGTTATTAATCTTCTTAATGTGTAACTGAACCTTAGTTGGCATTTTAGACCAGTATAAATGAGCACTCTGTGTATCTTCATTAAAATCCATTAAAGAAGTTCATGATGACTTCCAAGTACAGATAACAGGACGCTTCTCCATTTGGCATTCACTTTTTTTTTTTTTTTAAGTAGTCTACACTGATGAAAAACCACTCCATCATAATGTGTGACACACTACATAATACGTGACACACACTATAATTGCAATGCAAATACAATACCCAGGTCACTCACTAAAATTTCAAAAATTCATCACAGGATTGAGATTTTAAAGGCCATTTTTTTCACCACAGTCAAATGTCAGGGAATGAGAGAAACCCTTTTTTCCCCTCTTTTCCCTAATGCAACAGCATTTGCCTTGGCTTTCAAACTGCAAGAGTCCAAATCACATAGACTCATGCAAGAAATGCAATGTCATTTTTAGTTGGATACATGCCTCCTAAAAATCGTACACAGAACTAGACACAGAGGTGACAAACATTACAAACATTTGTGCAGCAGGATCAGCACAGACTCAACAGGTCACACTACTTGCTGGTTTGGCCAATAAGGCTTTTGTGTCTGAATGAAGCCACCAGACCGCAGGCAGCACAACAGTGGCAGACACAGGGAAGGCAACAATAACATAGGTTTCTGTAGACACTGTGGAAAGATGGGTGGACTAATGTTTGGCAAATGGGAACCCGATTTTAAATTTGAGGGTTTTTATTGTGATTAGAAAACAAAACACTAGGTGGACAATGAACAATAGGTGCACCAGCGAGGAGGAGAGGTGTGTTTGGTTTGGATGTAAAGGTCTGACACGTTGCCAGCACTATCCTCATCCTCAGCAGCCGGGGAATAACATGATACAGGAAGCTTCTGACAGAGTCCACCCGAGGCTGCGATCTCCTGATTTCAGCGTGAGAAATACGCTCAGTTGTAAGAAGTGAATCTCTAAACCTGAGAGAAATGTGGCTCTGTTTCCATGAGAGGGGTTTTTGGCGAGCCTGTGGTGCCCATATGCGCCGTTTACTGCAGCACTCACAACAGCCTGTACACCCACCTTCCCACGGCTCTGTAACTTGATGAAAACGATTACGCCACAAAAATACCCCCCCCCCTCCCACCCCCCTCCCAAAAATAAATAAATAAATAAAATAAAATAATAATAATTAAAAAAAAAAAAAATCCACGTTTAGTCTACGTTAGCACACGGATGCATGAGTTCAAAATTCACATTGCTCACCTTACAAAGCTTCCTGGTCGCTGGCGTCTGATGATGGGGATGCTGCTACTCCCCCCCCCCCCCCCTCGGAAACCAAGAAACAAGAGAAACTCCCACCTACTCAGGGGCCGTCTGACAATTTAACACCTGCCTTAAAGGTTGGCTAAGGGAGCGTCGAGGATCTCTGCTTGATTTTTTTTTTTTTTTTTTTCAAAATTTTTGGATTTGCGACTTAATTATTTATATAGGCGATATAAAAAAATAAATAAATAAATAAACTGTTAATCCACTGAAGGATGCTTGGCAATCTGGACATCACTGTGCTTTTTGTTTGTTAAGAGATGACAAAGCAATGAGTTTCAGTCTAAATGAGACTGTAAAAGGTGACAAACTAGTAAATTTGGTGCAACTGATGCGGCATATAAAATAATAATAATAATACAAAAATCCGGGAGAAAATTAACAAAATAAGGTCACATGTCACAAATGTCACACATTTGACAGCACTTATAATGCGAGCAAATGACTGAGGATGCCATCTACTGGAAAGTTGTCTTTTTTGTAATGTCCAAGACCAAAACCACTGCAAACTGACCTTTTCCCTCCTCTTTTAGCCCACATAAGCTTATAGACAGACAGACAGACAGACAGACAGATAGACAGATAGATAGATAGATAGATAGATAGATAGATAGATAGATGCAGTGATGACGTGGTAAGTGTAAAGTAGGATAACCTGTTTCAGTGATTATTATAAAGCAAACAGCCCCCATCAAAAACTGACCATACTGATGTACATTGCAGTACACCAGGGCCTACAATAGGCTACATCAGTTTATGTTTTTTTTTTTCCCCCTTAAAACACAGTATCTCCACAGTGCTAAATCTATATTAATTTCATAACCTCAAATTTGCATCAGCCTAAAAAGCCAATTAACTCTATATACAACCATAAAACCTGAATTTATACCGGACTACGACCCTTGGCAACAGGCTCACCTCATGGAAAATAACTGATGTGTGTAATAACAAAAAAAAAAAAAAAAAAAAAAAAAAAAAACGAAAGCGAATATGTTCTTCCAGACCAACAGGCGGCGGTAGACAAGGGAGCAGATAAAATTACAATGAAGAAAAAAAATTAAAAATTAAAAAAAAAAAAAAAAAAAAAAAAAAAAAAAGACATCGCCAGCATTACCGAGACCTGCTCCTTGATTGCATGAGAGTTAGAAGCGGTGATCCGAGGCGACGCGCTGCAGAGAGGACGGCTCCTTCTCCAACCAACACCTGCAGGTAGGCAGCTGGCGCATCGTGCTGCTGAGGCTGGACATAATGACCTGACTGCGTCGTCTCGGAAATCAGGGAATTTACGCCAGCATTGGCACATTGGTCTCGAGTCTCGGCTGATTAAAAGAGAAAACCCCACGGAAATTAGTTGTTTCGCTTAAGGTCGTTTATGTTTTTTAATGGTATGCATTTACTTACAGTCGGGGCTTCCGAGCGTTTTCAGATCAAGCCCCCAGCAGCCCAGATCTAGCCTAACAGAGGCCACTAACATCCAAACTGATGTTTTTTGATATGATTTGGTACTGAACTGCTGGGTTTATACTGTAATTGGTGAGAGTGTACCCTCAGATATTCATTAAATAGTCATCTCTGCATCATAACCTCATTGCTCTATCATCAAATGAATGAAATAATAATGACATGAAACTATTCTTCATTTGACTGTTAATCACTGGAATTTCCTTGGGACCCCCGATTGTCCCAAGACCCCACTATGGGATTACTGCGTTACCCCTTATTTTTTCTTTCAAAATAAATATTTATCACAAGAACACTGCCTTTTCTAAAAGGGGCCAGCTTTCAATTTCAGAAAGATGCTTCATGTAAATAGCTTTGAATTCAGTCCTATCCTTGGAAGGCTTATGCTCTCTAATCTGATTAGTTTCATTTGAGCTGTTGAAGTAATCACTCATCTCAGTCTTTAGCAGCTGTCAAATCAGCTCATAACAAACACCACAGCATCCTTTGCAATAATGGAGCTACCCATTTATGTTATAGTACTGACTGTGTCTTTACTATCACACAGGTATGTTTACCAGGATGCTGAAACTGAGACTTCTCAATGCTGTGGCGCCTGCATATTTTTTCACAGCCACAGCTGTCACCTTCATTTTGCACTTCTGCTTGTTCATCCCAACAATTTTCCCAAGCCCTGAAGTATCGCTGAGGGGGTCTACGATGCTTCACTCGATTGTTTTCCTTTTCTTGATGCTCAATGCGTTGGGAAACTATGTAATGACTATCAAATATCCTGCGGAAAGTGCAAACGAGACCGTGATTCCAGTGTGTTCCCCGGACTGCCCCGACAAAGTGGACGCCCACTACCTCCTCAATGGCCGTCACTTCTGCAAACTGTGCAAGAAAGTTATTCTCAAGAGGGATCACCATTGCTTTTTCACAGGAAACTGCATTGGCAACAAAAACATGCGCTACTTCATTATGTTCTGCATCTACACATCATGCACTTGTTTGTACTCCTTGGTTCTTGGTGTGGCCTTCCTGACAGTGGAGTATTCAATCTCCTTTGAGAACCCACTGACCTTCCTGACTCTTCTACCCCTCTCCACTGGTTACTTCTTTATGGGTGAGTTACATCACATTTTTAATCACTATTAAAGCTGATAAATGGACATAAAAAACATGCTCACCTGCTAGGGAATGAATGCCTGCCTAATGAGGCTGTTTTCTCACTTCCTCCCACCAGGAGTCATCTCAGGCTTGCAGCTGTTCCTGGTGCTGATGCTGTATGTGTGGCTTGGCATCGGCCTGGTGTGTGCAGGTTTCTGTTGCCAGCAGGTGCTGCTGGTGGCCCGGGGACAGACCTGGTGTCAGATGCAGCGGGGGCAGCTCGTGGAGAACCACAACCCCTGGAAAACCAACCTCAGGGATGTTTTTGGTACTCGCTGGGCCCTCGGGCTCATCCTGCCCGTTCAGACAGTGGAGACGTGCTCTGAAGACGTGGCTGCGCAGAAACAAGACTGAGAGATCACCAGATTTCCTATCAGCTCCCAATAGTTCACACACGCAACACAAATAGTAGGAAATGCTTTGTTGGGACCTATGAGGCGAATTGCTTTGAACAAGAGATGGATACTTTATAATATCTACAATAGTCTGTGAGAAAGTTAGAATAATTTAAACACATTCCTTGAAGGAAAGGAGCCATATAAGCAAACATAAAACTTCTTTTTGACAGTGCATAATCTATGTGTATGTTTTAAGTAGCTTTACATGGCAATTTAAACAAGAGTAATAAGTTGGTGACACTGAACAGTTGTACATGCACTACTTAATACCTACATCAGTATGTGGAGATGGCTGTAAGTGCATGTGTTCACAGCTTTGCATTTACAATACTTGCTAGTGACTTCACACCTGTGCCATATTCCCATGCAGTGCTTTGAGATTTTCAGCCAAAATATGTTGTACTTCCACACTTCCAGGTAGGATGCTACAATATCGGACATTCAGGAAAACTGTGGTAGTTTTCATAACAATATTTGACACCAAGGGCTAGCGGACAAGGACAACTAAACTCTGTGTAGGTCCACAGCACAAACTGCCAGGTTTGACAACTGGACACTTGTCTCAACAAGAATAAGCTGTTACATTTTGAGTGTGATACATTTTCTGCTTAAAGAATGTGACAGTTTCAATAAGCTCGGGATGGAGTCAGCACACTGTAATACGCTGCTTTACAAGAGTGAATGGGGGAAATACAAAGATGGCATACTGTGTTTCCCATACAAAGAACGGTGTGGGATTATCCAGGGTATTAACCATGATGTGCCATAAAATCATGTATTTCATGCTTACAGACAACCCCAAAGATTAGATATTCACTACACTGCGCGGTGTGAATGACAGGGGTCCACAATAATTGTATGGACTTTTCACTGTTATTCTACAGTTACAGTTATGGCATCTTTAACATCCTGTCATAACTGTTTTATAGGGGATATCAGTGACTGTATGTTCCTGGAATTGAAATAGAAATTTTACTTTTTAGAGCTATTTTGTCTATTCCTGTTATACCAATAAAAAGTATTTAAATCACAGCAAGTAGTAGTTCTTTGTGTTGATGACACTGCCACACACGCTGAGCTAGTTAAGTGAAACAAGGATGAGGACGGAGACGGTTCTTGAGAAAAAATTTAGTTTTATGACAGTTATCATCAAAGTGACTTCCGCTTGAAAAAAGGCACAAAAAGGGCACTTCACTAAAACAGGAGAAACACTGAGCTCTGGAAAGCAATCTACAACATCATCATCATCATCATCATCATCATCATCATCTCTCTGTAACCCTCATTTTTGCCCTTTTGAAACCAGGTCTGATTTGATAACTTGATAAACTTGTTCACACCTATGGAATGGTGCACTAGTACACTGTATTGGAGCCATACAACTGTTAGCCTAGACCTAAACCTAACTGTTAGAAGAGAAACATTTGTTAAATTAAGTAGCATTAACCCAGCGTCTGTTTTGCACCTTAGTGCCACCACAAATATGTCTTCACACTCTACTTTCCATTATAGCTCCAGCAGTGGTGTGTGTTTCACCGAGCCAGAGCTATCAACATTTTAAAAATTCACAGGTAAATAGTACACTTCTTTGGAGACTTTAAATTTCATCCACATTTAGCACAAAAAAATAGAGATACCTAGTAAGATATCTAAAAGTTAGTTTACAGTAGACCACGCACTAATATGAAGCACAAATCGACATATTCAAAAGGCACAGGCAACTGGATAAACATTCATAGCAAAGTTATGTTGTATCAAGACAGAACGGCAACGCTCATTTGGAGATGCAAGACCTAACATTGTTCTAAAAATGGTAACAGCAACCTTATTGTTGCTAAAGTGCTTTAAAGTTTGTAACACAAAACAAAAGGCAACTAGTTTCTGGCATTGCTCTGCATTATGTGTTGTGTATCATATTAAGCTTAAAAATGCAGCAGGAATGAGCATGCCAACACAGATTGTAAGTCAAGACAACAGTGAAGTAACAGCACTTCACTAGCTACAGTCTTAAATGTCACAATTTTATGTTTTTTGAACCTGTCTTTCAGTAAGGAGCTAGCTTTTTCAGCCAATTGGTAAACGCATACTTGTGATGTGCTAAATCATCTCTGTATTACTCTCACAGCATTAGACCTGACCAGACAGATTATTGCAAATAAATAAAACTGACATCAACAACAAAACATACAAATAATGTTATGGTTTAGCTAACCTTCTGAATCTTCATTACCCATCATGACTTATACAAATGATGTTGCCCCTTTTATGAAGAAACAACATGCATCTGTGTCATATGTATCATTTATCATGCCATGTAAAAAACAACAACAACAACAACAACAAAAAAAAATGGTTAAGACTTTGCCCTGTTGATTCCAAACGCACCGCAATAATGAGCAAATTGAAACATATAGGCCACTAATTTCTGTCACGCTGGAATTTCAAATTTTGGTCCATAAAACAATAGTTACGTTTACAGTTTCTTAACAGCAAACAGATTTAAGACGTGTACAGCTGTGTACGTCGTTGCATGTGCTATAAGACATGCATTATCTAGCAGTTCAACACAGGAGCCATAGCCCTATTGCAAGTGGTACTTGCTATTTTGAAATCACAGAGGCAAGAAACATTTATTATAGGCAAGGGTCTAAAATGTGAGCATGCTTTTTAACTCCCGCTAGTCAACAGTGGATGTGCTTCACTTTCATATATTTGTAGCTTAGTCCAGCAGTTCTAAATTCATAGGCTCAATGACAAAAACAAGGTGACCGCTTCCCGCTCCCCTACAGGAGTGTGCAGCCACAGAGTAAACTAATAAATTGTGACATGACACAATGATTTATTTGTTTACTGTTGACGCTATTTCATTTGATTAATTGTTTGAAGCCTAGATGCAGTGTAGTGTTAACTACTTCACACAAACAAAACTTTTATTGCAAAGATTTCAGATATGATGATATATTTCTCTACTAAAAATGTGTGTTTCACATCCCATAAATCAACTTGTGATCCCCTGAAAACATTGTGCCAACTTCGGGTTTGGGACTGCAGGCTTAACCCACCGGTTCATTATGCCAGGACGCTCGGCGGTTTTATTCCCCATTGTTCCTTGTCCGTGTCCTGCAGGGTGAGCTGGAGCTTAGTCCAGAGCTGGGGGTCCCCGCTGCTCAGAGCCTCCATCAGCAGGGCCGTCTGCTCCTGCAGCTGCTGCAGCTGGCCTTGGGTGCGCCGGTTCTCCTTGATCAGCTGCTTTGTGCGCAGGGTGATCCCCAGCAAGCCAGACTTGTTAAGGATGTTGTAGGTGTTGCTGAAACGTTTCAGTTTGTCGTTGTCCATACACAGGGCATCCTGTTGTTTGTTAGGATCTTGCCTGTTGCCATCTAGGACCAACCTCAGTTCATGTGGGCAGGAGGGCAGAGAGCCGGTCTCTGTGCCCAAGGAGTGAGGTTTGTCGTTGAGCTGCAACGGGCACGGCGGCTGACAGTCGGCTGCTTGAGCTTGGCTGCTTGCCGCTTCAAAGCTGGAGGCGGGCTTGATTGGTGTCTGCAGCGCCTGCTGCTGAGAACTGGGGGAGCTGTAGAGTCTGTGGGCATGATGGTGCCTCCGCTGGCGCTGGTCGTATCCTGATGTTGAACTACTCCTCACCCTGGAAGATGCCTGCCTCTTAGTAGGTGCCTCCCCAGGGTGGGGGGCAATTCTGGGATATGACTTGAGAATGGGTAGGTAGTTTCTTGATTGTCTGTGATTTTCAGGGACAGTCTTTGGAGTGCTGCTGTTACCACTTGATATCACGGGCTGAAGAAGGACAACCTGGGGCTGAGGCATCATTTCCAAGGGTGAAGGAAAGCCCCACTGTTTATCTACTGGAGTCATGGGGTTTGGCTAGGGAAATTAAATACATTCATTATGTTGACTATAGTATCCAATAACATTTCTCTTGATAATAAATATTTTTAAGTTAAGGTCAATGTAGGTACGATCTGTTGAAGTAACAAAATAAAGTGACAACCTTTGCATATACAATCTTATCCAATGTAATTTAACCCTGAAACGAAACTTATATAACCCCGGATTAACTTAATCAAAAGTATCCCAGACCAAGCCGTATTTCCTTTCAGCAGCATTGTCTGTCACTAGCCCATATGTTCCTCGTATTAATGACTCAGCAGGCACACAACTGGAATCAAGACACTTTAGCTAAGAGAAGGGACTGAACAAAGAAATAACAAGAAAAAGTGGGAGTGCTGGCAGGTAGGTTAACTTTTACAACTAGTCTATTATCTCCTGTTCCCAGGGGAAAAAGCTCCACACACAACGCCCATCAACCTTTATCTAACAGAAAAGTAACACACAAACACAAACACAAAGTGACTAAAACAAACGGAGCACTGCTGTAATGCAACTGTGTCATTGTCATTTCTGAACTCTGTCCCTGGTTCACACTGGCAACTGTTTGCCCTGGGAGAACCCCCAAAACCAGAATTAATCCTGCTAAAAAACAAGGATGCTGATTCTGGGTTGGAAGTCGAGAGGGGGAAAAAACATGACGTTAGCCACTGCAAAATGCATAGTAGCCTAAGGTTGTGAGCCAAATTAGCAAAGGGTTAACCAGGACACTCTAATGTATCAGACAGCGCTAGGCAGACAGAGGGTAATGTGCTGTGCTGTACCTGCTTTAGGACGAAGTTGTTCATGATGATCATAGGAGACAGGCCAGGGTAAGAGCCTCCCATCACAGCCACCTGGGGACCGGTCTGCTCCTGGCCTATTATAGACACCGTCCTACCTACATCCTCAGAGTCAGTCAGGTCAACTGCACTCAGATACTCAGAGCTGGCATCTGCGGGAGAGAGACAAGCTCTTAGTTAGCATCATGTTAAAAGGAATAGATTTTTTTTCCCAGCCATAACATTAGAACTATGAAAACAGAGCCAGAGGTAATAATCTCTGTGGCTTTCGCAAATGGAAACCATCAACCCGATAAGGATGGTATCGTGCTAGCCAGGACTAAAACCAGGCCAACAATCATACAGTAAATCAAGGTTGTAAAAAAAATACAGACCCACTAGGAGATAGCTTACATGGAGAAGGTGACCTAGATCTAGATCTACATCATGGTAATCCCTGTTTATTAAGATCTTAGGCTACCTGGTTCAGTCTTTTACTAAACCATCTGGAGGAAAATACAAATTACACTATACACTCCTTAATTAGAGCACAAAACCCATTGGCACCATTACCAAGCGAGCCTCTCAAAAGGCCAGAGAATGTCCTGCAAGAGATAAAACTCCTGCAGCTGTATCAGAGCGTTGTAACTGAGACAAACCTGAGAAGCCTGAATCTCGCTCTAACTCAGGCTTGGATGTTCCAAGGTGTGTTGCCCTGGAGAACCGTGGTCGCCCATGTCCCTCCAACTTGCTGAAACTGCTCATGCTTGCCGCGTCTGGTAGAAAGGAGAATAAAGGCTGTAAGGCAACTTGGTAACTTATAGGTAAGTTAGCTGGCTGATGGATTTTGCAAGGGCAAAGACAAACAAAGCCATGTGTTAGTGACTCTTAGATTTCCTCAGCACTGCAGAAACAACAGGCTGTTCAGCTAACAGTTAGGCTTCATACAGAAAGTATGCACATAAAAAGTCAAGAGAGTACACACTTTTTCTTATACATGTAATTTCCTTGTCTATTATTTACAGATTACAGTTGTTTATGCAGTTTCCATTTATCAGTGGAGTGTGTCAACAAGGGTTTTATTTTGTAGGTTGTGACCGGAAGTGTTTTTTTTTTTTTGGCACTAGATAGTTCAGTCATCTGTGGGCCCAGCCCATGCTACAGTACTTCCATGGGCCCACCGTGTTGGTCTGCGGACAGTGACTTGAGTCTAGATGTGTCTGATAATTTCTCCGCAGTGATAAAAAGAGAAACACGTCGACTCGTGAGAGCAGACGGCAGCCAGCATCATGCGGGGCGGTGATGTGAGCTGTGCGGTCACCTGGCTCGGCTCTAGTTTAATGTGACCAAAAAACGCAGCATGACGTTTCTCACAAGCAAATACGACGAGGTATAAAAATGCTATTTACCAAACGCTAAGCGGCCTGGCAAACTTAAGCTGCAGCAACAAACAAACATTTCCATTTTGATTAATATGATAGTAACGTTACTGACTGTATCGGCTAACAGTGACTGACTGTTTCATTATGCACAATACTCCTTAGCTACTGCGCTGGGCTCAGTTAGCTTGCTAGCTTTAGCACGGCAAAGCGGCTCATCACAGCATTGAGACGATGACTAAACTGTCTGTTTGGATTTGTGGAGGCCTTACCAAGACGTCTTCGACTCAGAAACAAATACCCTTCAAAAGTATCATCCAAGCTGACGGCAGTTTTCCGCTATATGTGCTCGTCGATGATAAATCTACGCCTTGTTTCGTACTTTACGGCGAGTCTGTTTGGCCCGCAGCGCTGTCTTACAGGCGAGCGGGGGACGGTGGCGCTGTGCAGGCTACACTCCTCCCCTGCGCATGTGTCTGCACCCTGGGTTTCTCTTGTGTGCCAGGTGTTTTCAAAGTGGGGTCCGGGAACCCCCAGGGGTCCCCTACAGGGGGTCCTCACTAAAATGAGCAATGTTCCAATCGCATCAATTTCCAATCCATTTGTTAGTGCTCTAGCATGACATCTAAACAATGTAATACTTAAACAAAAATATGTTTACATACAGTCCAGACCAAATGAAGTCCACAAATGAAATTAATGAAATTCGACTTAGGCATCTAGAATATGCAAAAAAACTGAAAACCCCTGTTCTATGCAGTGTAATTTCTATAGGTCTGATTGCCAAATGCCTTTTTGGCAAGGTTGTTGTGTAAAACTATACCTGTCACTGAAGAGAAGGATCTTTACACTTTGAAATTGGCCTGAAGTATGATGGACACTGTGCCCAGTTAAGATGCAGAGCTGGTTATTTTCTCAGTCTTCACAATGCACAGTTTACTGCAGACTGTTGCACAAGGCCTTCTCCTTTTCTCCTCAGCTAAATCACCATTTGATAGACCTTCTGTTAAAAACATTTCTGGATACTTTATCATTCGCCTACCCATAGAGTCATTTGTGGAAGGCAATCTGGAAGACAAAAATCAATCAATTCATAACTTGAGATGTGTAGTCTGGCTATATTTAGTTATTGATTGTCTGAATAGCACAGAGTTGCCTGTCAGGAGTTTATGTAATTCATCTGAAAAATAGTTATTTATAAGGAGGAGACTTTGATTAAGCAGCCTTAGGGTAATTATGAAACAAAACAGACATCTCACTCATTTCAGCATCTCTCCACTTATTTTAGAAGTGATTTTAACTTTTCACTGATTAATACTGTGGCTCTGCAGGTCCTGCACATAAGTTATCTCCCCCTACCTTTAACCCATCATGAGTCTGCAGGTTAGATGGCCTGAGATCCTCAGGCCTTGATTGTGCTCTGATTGTGTCCATTACAGACCCAAGGGGACTGAGCTTTTGCCACCAGGCCTCTTACTGCCCTATGATCTGAGACTGGAGAAACCTTTTAAATCTCTTTTAAAAAACTGTTTACCATAAAGGATTTGATATTTATGCATTTTTTTTTTACTGCTACACATGTGTTCGGCTATTTATTCATTCATTTTCTGTGATGACTGAATCATTTTATTCAACCATTTATTTAGTATCTTGATCACATCTATTTTTAGGACATATAATTTCAGTAATGTGTCACTGCTTTCTCCTTTTTAACCCTACTGATTGTGAAGCACTTTGTTTTTAGAAGTGCTATGCTATAGGCCTAAATAAAAATGATTTTCTTCCTCTTCTACTCACTATTATTATGATCAGTATTATTATGGTGTACTTTTTTTTTGTTGTTGTTGTTGTGAGCCATTATTTGCTATTTGTAAAATTTGTCCGTGCTTTTATCTTTTACCAGTATTTTTCAGTAGCATTGGGGGGTTAGTGCTCTTCTCTCTGTATTTCAGGGCAGCGGTGGCTGTGCGAATCCGACCTGTAAGACAGCGTTGAGGGCGTAAAGCCCTTTGCACCGCCTAACTGCGCACTACAGGTTACTGGGGAAACTGCACAGGCTTTTCCAGAGCGGCAGTCCGACCGACACCCGTCCGGGTGGACACAGGGACAGGTGTTGGCCCCTCTCTCAAAACAACACAATATACTACTATACTATACTACACTAGATACTCACCCAAAAACATTGCAAAATATAATGACGCTAGGGTTTTAATTCAAAAACTTTGAGCGCAAGGCTCATTATCATTTTTTATTCATAGCTTGACATAAGTTGGTCTTTGAGTAAAACCTCCAAAGTTATGTGTCAGCAACACATATTTCTTCAGAATCATATTTAGTCTTGAAATACCAAAAAGCCGACTGCTTAATTGTGTTAATGCCTATTAATAGTAAGTTATTATCATAATTTTACACCACCACAATACCACAGTAATTGAAAATTACATCATGTTAATACGGGAAAATAGCTAATGTTGGTAACAGATAGTTTATAGCCAATAAATTTACTATTTATGGAATTTCTTCCAATATTATGTTAGGGAGAGAGAGAGAGAGAGAGAGAGAGAGAGAGAGAGAGAGAGAGAGAGCTTTTCTAAGGAAAGTGGACAATTGGATTTGACAATCTGATATATCTTTTTATTAACTGCTCACAGTAATTTATTTATACACACAAACTTCTTTGGACATATCTCAAGTTGATAAACTTCTCCTTTCAGTCAGCCTAAATATTGTTCTTGGTTTAGGTCTGAAAATGTAGATGAAAAAAACTCTTCAAAATGAATTCCTGTCCCGTGGTGTTGTGGCACGGTGGACTCATATAGAGCGAACACACTGTGGACTGATCATCACTTCCACAGCTGATAGGTAGAACACGTCAGAGAGCAAAGTTTCATTTTACACTGAAACAAAGATTCTTTGACTTTGATAACACTGTCCCATCAGCTGACTTATTCATGAATTTGGACATGAACAAAATAAATGTGCATACAAACAGTTTTGAACACTGTTTCTGAAAAGACACTAGAGGGAGACATTTCCTGACTGCATTCACAGAGCTGCTGCCAGCTCCTCCTCCATGTCACCATGGCCAGACAAGGCACTGGTCTCGGATGCAGTTTGAACATAGGCTGACAAACTTGCTCCAGGTCGCTGATCCAAAGAACATTTAGCTGTATCAATAAATACACAATTTAAACAAGAGTAACCGGCTTTAAATATCAAAGAAATGGGAAAATAACAGTAGCTGATGATAACTGGTATAAAAGAGAAGGCATTATTCTCAGTCTGTTTGGTCCTCAATTGCACTGGCTCCCAGGGGCGTCCATTGTGTCAGGTGTGTAACAGAACTGTTTCCACCAATCAAAAAAGGCACTTCCTGTTGAACTTTGTCATTAAATCTGCTCTCCCTGTCAGCAGGAGGGCCTGCCACCAGAACAACCCAGCTGTTTGAGTCTCACTGCAGACGGACACAGTATTGATAGATGAGCTGTGGAGACTCTTGATGCTGTCACTGGGCTGGAAATAAATAGTGAGCCATGTTGCAACAGGGGCTTGGGTTGCCACTGCAGTTACCTGCGAGGGATCTGGCACCTGAAGGACACAAACAAGAATAACAGTTGATAAGATATCCTCTGCTACTCAAGAGGGTGGTGAGAATAGGTTTCCTTAGTGCTATCAAGTGCATTCACCCGTCACATTCTTTCACTTTTTGTCTATCCTTTCTCTTCCTTCCTCTTACTCGTGGTCTCCTCCTGTAGGAAGAACACAACGGTTAGCAAGACTCCTCTCTAAACAGAGACTGCGCTTATTAATTTCTATATCTTCAAAACTGACATGTTGAAGATGAGATCTTACCTTTCAGGTTTCACAATGGGTTTCCTGATTCTAAGGATAAAACATTAAAAAAAACAAACAAACAAACAAACAAAAAAAAAAAAAACAACACAAAAATGAAAATGAAAATCATTCATTGCAATATCATTCAATGTCAAGTATTTGGATGTTTGTGAATATATTATCATGTCAACATGCCTTAAAGCACAACGTCTTTTCTTACCTACATTCACATGTCTGGTGCTCCACAAATGTCATCTCAACATATTCTTGACCCTGCTCTGCTGGTCTGATTTTCAACAGCTGAGGGATAAAACAGGTTGAAATTAGCAATACAACATTTACCTAATGTGATGTATTTGAATTTGAGAAGAAGATTTAAAAAAGTGGGGCCATTGGCTTGGGTTATGGTGAGGAATGCAAGTAGTAGAAGAATGGGTGCTGTGCATTTTGGCCTGAGGGTGGCACTAGAGAGAAACTGATCAGGTCACCAAAACTGACAGGTTCATCCTCTGGGGAGCATGAAGGTGTTCCCCAAAATTCATGGCAATCTGCTGGATGGATTTAAAGAAAAGCTGCCTTGTGGTATTGAATGGACGAACAGAGCCCTCCTTAGTCCATCGAACAGCTTGTGAACTTTAACTTACCTGCATGGTGACGTTTGAGGTTTGGGTGGGATGGCACTCCAGTTTCTCGTCGCCACAGCAGCCTGCACATCGTACCAGGGGCACGCAGGAGGGGCTGTAGATGTGCTCCACCTCTGTAGGATACTCCTGCACCACCTCCACCAGCTTCTCGATGGTCCTGCAGAAGCTCCGACCCCACACCTCTTGGAACATCAACACTGTGGATGAAAGAAGGAAACTAAAATCGCTATGGGATCGTGGTTGTGTGCTACACTACAGTTACAAACCAGGCAGGTTGTATTTCACATGATGGATGTCACCAAAAAATAAAAATAAAATAAAAACACTGTTATTATTGTTATTATTTGTTGTTGTTATTATTATTATTATTGTTGTTGTTGTTGTTGTTGTTTAGGGAGTATTTGGTTATGTGTGTGTCATTCTGTCTCACTGTGACAGTGTGATGTGTATGTGTGTGTGTGTGTGTGTGTGTGTGTGTGCTGGAACCACTGCAACAGCATGCTGCTGGTACTGACATGCAGCTTGCTTGTACCGTATAAGTTTTCACTGCCAATGTCAAACACTAATTAATAAAAGCCTCAATAATCCAACAATAGCATGCTCATAACGTGTCTATGCAAACCTCTTGCAATATGCCAGTGTGTATCCTGTTATCATTTTGAACTTAAAATGTTTGTATAATGCATGCTTTCCTGTGGGAGTATATGTGTGAAAGAGTCCCGGTCTAGTAGTCTACGGGGGGAGGCAGGGGGAGGGGAAGCAGGGCTGACTACAGCCGAACAAACAGAAAGGGAAGAGAAAACAAACTTTGGAAACATGGCCATGAACAGAACCTGGCTGGAGCTGGAGCTGAGCTACCCCGCAGGCACCTCTGGGACTGGGGTGACCCCAGGGTCAGAGAATGGAGCCTGACACCACAACAGCTGTTTATAAAAGCAGACAGGCTGGGAGGACAGGGCTGCAGAGGGAGGGCCACGCACCAAAATGTTGTTACACAGCACAACGGTCCTGTCCCAGCAGCTATGATTCACTGTTATCAGTTTTTGTGGCCTTTTTTTCTGCTGCATGGCATCTGAATCCTCTTTCTCTGGAAGAGCTGGAAGTCTTAAATACTCTCAATATATTTCCCTTGTAGTGGCACTGATTTACTGTGATGTGCTGAGAGGAAAGAGATGAGTGGGCAGAAGGAGCAGGACCTGAGGCTCAGCCTAACCTCTGCTAAATGCTCTTGCAAAATCTACCCAACCTTGTGTAATCCCTGCTTATCCAGACATGCCCTGTTGCTCTCTAAATTCAGATCTATTTAATTGACTGACTCATATATAGGATTCAAGGATTTAATCCTTTATGTTTCTCAACGGTGCATGGCATAAAGGCTCTGAATGAAGAGATGTTGATTCACAGCCGGCAAGCGAAGCTTTTTCAGACCTGCATCAATTCATTTTCATAGCTGACCAGAGACTTGGCAGTGTTAAGAAGCTGCCTCACTGCTTTAAAGCAGCAGTTTAACTAAATTTAACAACAGCTTAGTGGTTATTCAATGAAATCAAGTATAGGCTGTGTTTTTATTATCTGACTTTTTGTCATTTTGAAGCCTAGATCATTTCTGCATTCTGGGCTATTAAAGAATTGCATTTCTTCTCCAATCTCTGTATTTAGTTCTTTGATTGCCAGTGCTGCATAAATCATATGTTACCAAGATGCTTTTATGTTTTCTTTTATTTGAAACTGACAGACAATACAGTGACAAAGAATGACCTTCAAATGTTGCTGCTTGGTTTGCATTTACAAAGGTTTGAAGTGCTGTTTCTGGGTAATGCATTGAAGAAAACATTATTTCTCTTGAGGGTACCTTTTCTTCTACATAGCTGCAAAGCAAGAAGCAGAAGTGCTTACCTTCAGTTGTGCTGTTTATGCTTGACAGGGGTATGCTCTGCAAAACATTGAAAAAACATAGGGTTACGAAATAACTAATCATCCCTTTGGCGACTATAAATTAGACTGATGAATAGTATAAAACATTGGGGTGTTTGTATTATATTCAACACTGACATGAGTGAAACTGATACACAGATGAGAGACAGACGCAAGGCCACACCTGCCGCGCCTCCCACCTCCCTCACCTTAACAAACCTAACAAACTGTACATGGTAACACAAGCGTGCAGTGTGATTATCAATGCCCCATTGTTTGAAAGCAGCATCAGCCAGCAGTGAAACACAAATATGTGGCAGGAGGATTATCGTTTCACCGTCAGGTAGCTGAGTCATCTAGTGGTAACAGCTGGAAGTACAGCGAGACAGGAGGAATGAACATGCACCACTTTTCCTCCCTGCTGTGTGGAAAAGTCTCCTTGACACGCACCAGATCCTGTCTCATATATATATCACATTCCTCTATGTGCCCAACTGTTTAGGTTCAAAACCTGTTTCCTGTGGTGTAAGATTCAGCTCTCTATTTATTTTCCCATTGGTGGTTTCCCCCTCTGTCCTGATTTTTTCCCATCATCCCATGATAAACAGAGTGCGTTTCTCATTCGCCTGGGAAAACACAAAACCTCTGGGTGACTCCATCTCAGGAAGAGAAATCTCCATTTGATAAAATACCCTCCAGCAGAAGCGCTGGACAAGCAGCAAACAACCTGTTTCCGCAATCTGCCATCATCGCTGGTGTTACGTTTCACGGGCTGTGACCGATACCTGACGACATCTTTACTGGGGCACTGCCTGTGTGTATGCAATATTAGTGTCATCACCTGAGAAGGCTGGTCCAAAAGTTGTTATATAATAGAAAACACACGGGACAGGAAATATCATTTGTCATAAAATTATGAGTGTTCCTTTTACACCATCTGCCCATTTCCCAAAAGCTTCCTTTTCCTGTTATGGACCAAAATTAGTCAGAGAGTGAGGAAAGAATCTGTCGGTACAATGCTCCAGTCAGCCATTTTTTTTTTCCAAGATGTGCGACTGAAGTGGAATGTCCTGCTTTGATGATGATGATGCATACACACACCCACACAAATACATGCACACACTTCAGAGCTTCTAATGTCTGACGGTTTCCTGTTTTGTCAGTGTGTTAGTGGCAGGCAGGTCTGTGTATTTGCGTTGCAGGGATGGATCTCTCTTTTCTGCAGTAGGACACATGACAGTGCTTCATATCAGTGGACACCCAAGAGCTGCCAGTCAACCACTTAGGCTCCATCCTCCCTGTGTTACAGGAACTGCTCAGGCATCTCCCCTTTTCATACTGCCGGGTCATCTGGCCAAAATGTACAGCTGTTCTTTTGACAGCAGCACTATACTATAGAGTGGGGTTCACTGAACTGTGTCGCCCGTACAAGAGCACTGCAGGACACACGCAGCTCCATTCCCAGAATATTCTTCATGCACAGCATGGTAAAGTCATAGTTCAGTTCAGTTCAGTTTACAGTCATTGTTAAAACCCATTTCCCCCTCTGTGGGGAATTGATTCATCTTTTTATCCTCTTTAGCAATGCCAGGGTCAGAAAAGAAATCCTTTTCCAGTGTTAATTGGCATATGATTTGCTTCTTTCTATTCATTTGTGGGCTTTCATGAGCTTCAGGCCAGGCTGCTCTGCTTCACAAGGGCTTTCTGGCTCTGGTCTCACTTATCGTTTAATATGTAGTGAGGTGGGCAGGGTTTTCTGACCCAGGTTAAGGGTTAAGCCTGGACATAACAAGGCAGGCTCTTGACTTGTCCTGAGGTTGAGGAGGGTGAGCTGCCTCCAAAAGTTGGCAGATTAACAATTACAGACTGCATGAGGATCCTCACGTAGCTGTGCACATACTTTTGCATGAGCAAAGGATGACTGGAAGGCCTTCAGTTGTTGTGGAAAAGATGATCCTTGCAAAAACATCAATTGTTCAAAAACTTTGTCAGTACATCCTGAAAGACTGATGCTTCACTGGGTAGTCCTCTCCATTTTTGTTTTTTGTTTGTTCCTAATTAGCTTTTTCTGAGAGTATTTCCTTGTCTTCAGCAAGGGTCTAAGGTTGGCGGGCATTATTTTCATTTAATATTTTCATAAAATGCCTCGAATGACATGAAGTCCTTTGAGACTGTGACTGTGATTAAGGACCATTCGAGTAAACTACACTTGCCTTAGCTATAAATTATTCTCTAGGCTGAGTCCTTTCTGTTTAATAATTCTCACTTGAATGTGCAACACCTGTGTTTTGCTTATTAAAGCATTACTGTCATAACATTTGAAATGATAAATCTAAAATATAAAAATAACAACAGTAATGATACAAAAACAGAACTTGTCACATCACAAAAAGTAGCACAAATTATCTTCCCTGTGCTTTTATTTCTTCCAATTTGCAGAGATTTGCAGGCTTGATTCCCTCCGTGGCTGGTGACATGATACGGCATGCAGATAAAACGCAGCTTTGATCACAACCCATTTGATAACATCGGATAGAAATAGAATAAGAAATAGAATAGAAAATCCTAGATTGTGACATTTACATGGAGGAAATATGTCAGTCTTTATACCAATACTCAGGACCTGATTTAAATATCTTTTGCCCAAGGTTGAAGAACTATCCATGCAGAAAGCCTGGATGCTAGAGTAAGCACCTATTGTCACAAATTGAATTATGTCCATGATACTTCCAGGGGGCCAAATACTATGTTCTGCTGTCCCAGAACCTCACAGCACAATAATGGCTCATTGGCCACTGGAAGAGACAGCCTGTGGTTTAGTGCTGGGCCAGAAGACCCCTGTGGAGAACCCATTCTCATCGGTTAATTTACATTCTGGAAATGAAATCAGATTCGTGCTCCCACAGCCCATTCTGGTCATGGTCTCATGCCTAAAGCTGTAGTTGGACTCAAGGATTTCATCTCTTTGCATCTGGTTCTCAGGGAGCTTGTGCTCAGCAGCATAGTGTGCTCTTTGACCAGAGAATGGTGCTTTGCAGAGTGAGCTATCTATCATTACATGTAATATTCAGGAGTCTACAGGTCAATTGTAGAGCCACTCCGAAAACTAGCACCTTAAACTTTTATATTTCCTCCTAAGTAGTTGGTATCTGTGGCTTGAAATGCTTCATTGAATCTACATCACGCTGAGAGCTAGGGAGGCTATTCTCCTGTTTTTCAGAAACCTCCAGGGAAAGTTTGGCAGCTGCTGGTTACGAGTGTGTTCCCTCTGGGTCAGATCGGAGGACCTGTTGTGTCCCTGGGCTCCTGCTGTCACTCCACAGAGGCTCCAGAGCTCCTCACTCACTCTCCACTCCCACACAGCTGAACTGCGTCATCTTTAACCTCCTTACTTAACTCCATCTGTCAGAGGGAGGGCAGCATGTTTAGGGAGCAAAAATAAAACATGATGGGGACCGAGCAACAAAAAGGTCATTATGGATTTCTCTGCTTTGATGACTGAGGGTCAAGCTGAAGGGGGATGAAACTGTAACGACAGGTACTACAGCCACTTAGAGCACAATAGTCGTAAAGATGTCGATCCCAGTTAGGCTCCTTCCTCTGCAGACACTGTTTTTCTTCTCTGTGAAAAAGTCCAGTAGACTGTGAAAAGTACAGCAGTCCATTTTGAGTATCAAATGCATAAAAGACGATTTAGTCTAGATAGACAGGAAACCTTCATCTCCTGTGTGAGTGAGCTGTAAGATGGCAAAGATGGATTTGGTAATCAGTATTTCACTTCTCCTTTGGATTACAAAACAATGACTGTAAAGGTGAGTCATGTGTGATTTCATGACCCAACAGTTTAGTTCATTTTTGTATGAAAAATAAGTAGGTGAAAGGCAAGGACAGTTCTACACAGCTACAGCTACAGTACAGGACAGGACAGCTACAGTCAACCTAAATCATGCAAATGATCATCAGATTGGTGCCTAATTTAGCTTTAATGCGACAATGTGAAAGAACAGTCCACGGATGAGATGAAGGTCGGTGGTTTGGAGGGGACAAAAAGGACAAAAAAAGAGAGAACAGCCAGCGGCCATCCCACCACCGCACCATTCCACAATCCAGGCCAGTGAAGCACCTGACCATCTACCCCCCCGGAAAACACATGGGCCGGGGGAACTGTGTCATGTTTGTGGTGTTGCACTCAAGGTTGAGCCAGACTCTCCACATGAGACCACACAGGACCCTGAGCACTACAGCGGAAAAAGTGAATACAAACACTGAGACACATAGATTAGTGAGAAACAGAAATACTTCCTCATCCGTTCCTTTCTGATGACATTAATCCTCAGCCCTGCTGAAGAACCAGTTATTTTAAATGTGTGGCCCATTTACTACAATTTGCCCTCATTTTACACTACAAGAAATAATCAAAATCCCTTGATTTTTAAATTGACGGATTTATAATGTTCTGCTTCTGTAACTAATTATTGTCTGTGCAAAGTAAACATTACTCTAGGGATTGTTTTCCATGGACGGGAATGTTTCACTCTGCCCAATTTCAAGTCATCAAAACACAACAGTGCTGCTGCTTGTAGGACAACTAATGTGGACGACTTTATTACAGTGATGGAGTACTGGTGTGAAGAAAGTCTGAAGTCTCTGAAAGTTAATTTTCATATCATACAGGAATAAATGGAAAACCAGTGGCTGGATAAAATGTAGGAAAAATGATATCAGAGTTCCGAAATACAATTCCTTGTTTTGGGAAAAGATTAGCAGAAACATGAAGTGCAAACATTTTGTAGATATGATGGTAAACATGCAGAATCACTGGTATGGCCCTTTATTTATTAAGATCACACTGCATCTATACTCAATTGCTGCAAAGAAGTAGTGTTTTGTACACATGAGGGTGGTGAACCAACAATGACAGCAGTGCCATTAGAGGTGTGACGGTATCCAGCTGGGGCGGTCAGGTCACGGCTCGTGATCACAGAGCAGCGCTCCCAAAACACCAACAAACTTCAACAGAGCATATGGTAAAAGTGCCACAGTGATCTGAGCCGTTTTGTCAATGGATACGGACGAAAGAATCCTTTTAAAGGTGTAATTATTCTACAGATTGAAATGTTTGCACAAACAGCTGTGTTGCTGTACTGGTTAAGAACTATATAGTGCAGTAACATCAACCACAGTTTAGTTATATCTCTTAAATAGTTTGCAGTGTGTAAATTTGAGGGAACTTAAAGATTGACAAGCCTCAAAGATTTAAGTCCAGTGTCTAGATGATTATATTATATTTTTGTTTTAGAGGACTTAAAGGACCCCAAAAAATGGTTGCAAACAGTGTCCACTAACAAGTTTATTTAACATTTACAATGTGGCATCCACACCATTTTGTTGTGGCAAATGCTGCATTTATGGGAACTCAGACCTTGGCATATCTGTCCTATAAATTTTCTGACCCTCTACAACATGGCTTTCGCGTAATCAACTAGGGATAAAGGAATGCCCACAAGAAAAAGAAACTCTTCCTGTGCACAGGGAATATCAAAGAAAAGGGCATCAATTTTTCCCTGAATGGGCACCAAGAACGCTATGCTGTCAAACTGCTCTGTGAACAGAGCATTATCATGTTATCTAAAGTGTTATCTGAAACTTGCTGGAAAGCATTATTTGCAACCTTTTTTCTGAGAAGCAGATTTCAGGATGTATTTGACTGTTCTGTTCAGTTCTTGGTATCAAAAAATACATTTATAATGTTTTTTGAGGCTGAAAATGAGTGCCCTGTGGGACTGTGTTAAAGGCGTGCAGGAAGCTGCAACACAGAGTGGTAAGTTTCTCCTCTATAACAGTGAGCTTGTGCTGTGCATGGCTAACAATACCAAACCTATTAAGTGATGAGTTTGCTTGTTCTCAGAGTATTTGTCAACATTTTGACATAATGTGCATCTTCAGACTTACTGCAATCTATTAAATGCACTACTATTATGAGAGCTCAGGAGAACATAACTTTAATGAAATGCTGCTTTACGGGGCATGAGGAGCAAAGTGACACAGCAGAGGTAAAGGTCCATATAAATGCTGTTTTAGATAAAGACCATTTCCTCAATAGAAGTCCATTAATGCATGCACGGATGCCCCCTCAAAACCGTCCCCCCACTCCACTCCAGTACACACACACACACACACACACACACACACACACACACACACAGGACCATTACAACAGTGCACCATGCACAAACATGCACACACACACACACACACACGATACAGGTTTTCAGATAAGGCTGACCGGTGGTAATTGTGGTCCCTATTACAGTAAACGCTGTTCTCCCTGTGTAAACCACAGTAAATTACATCCAGATGGGAGATTAAAGTGCGCTGAGCAGACGGCTGCCCTGAGCGCCACCGTTCCTCCCCTGTAGGAGGAAGGAGAAATCCATATTTCCTGACTGCGATTGCGCCTTTCCCTTGGGCCGGGACATTACAACTAAAGAGAGGTACCACGACAACGTAAATAACAGCCCTATCAGTCAGCAGGTCACTGCCGCTGCATGGCCTCGCATGCAGACATAATTGTGTCAGCTGCATATGCATGTATAAACTGTAAGAGACACTCAGAGACGTGAACAACTTTGACTTTGGCTTTGATGTTCTTTAATAAACCGTCTATATTAAAGGAAGAATCCATTCTCTGAATGTCTTATTGTAACCTCTGAATAATATGTGATGTCCAGTGCTTTCCAGGAGCTATTTTGTGATGATGTGTTGTAATTTACTTTTTGTGGTGTATCCTGTTTCCCCAAAACCCTACTTAGTCTATGCTTACTACAATTAGTGGTTTCCTACATTTCCCAGAATGCCTTTTTCAGCCCCAGAGAACAGCTGTTGGCTATATAGGTGGAGAGAGCCACAATGCAAAAGATAGCACAATAAGTCCAAAATAACCAATTGTGAAAGCACCCTTTACCCAAAATGTGATAATTCTTGTGGCTGCATTGCATTGTGGTCTATTTAACACCGCTGCTAATAGAGAAATTGGTCCAACGCAGTTCTTCTGCGTTGGATTTGTTGAGCATTGGTGCAAATTAAGTCTACAAAAAAGCCTCTTTAATTCTGAGGGACTGACAGCAAAACCAGACATTTGCCTTTGATATTTGAAATAGTTGAAAACTCTATGAAACTATGAAACCCCTCTGTATCTGCAGCGGAAATGTCTCAATGTGATGTCATGTTGTCTGCATTTGGACGATTATGTGAGCAGGAGCAGGTGTAAGAAAAAACACAATAGCAAACAACAAAAGTGGCCCGGTGATGCACAACATAGTAGTAGCATATACACTAGCTCAACCCTCACACACACACACACACACACACACACACACACACACACACACACACACACACACACGTTGTATCGGATGTTACTTTATGGCCTCTGACTAGATGTGCTCTGCGATCACATCCTTGTTTTTGGGACATAAATAGCTCCCTATTCTCAGTACAGGTTCTTCTTGGGGTAACAGGCTCTGTGTGAGACAGATGGTCAGGCTCAAGTGTTGTTTTGCTGCGGGTGATGATGTAAAGGAAACACCTGTATAGGGTCATCTCCTCATACACATACTGAATATAATCACAGAGGCTGGAGGCTAACTGCTGGAACATATTCCCCTGTGAAATGCTATGACAGAGACCTTTAAAAAAAAAAAAAAAAGATGATGAAGATTTAGTCATGGTCTGTCGTCATAGAGACTTTCAGTTCTTTCAGTATTTCCCTACCCGAGTGGGACTTCCTGTCATGGACTCACTGACTAACATTGCCCAGGTTTTGCTGTGTTCCAGCAAGATTTATCTTGCATATTTAAGTGATACAATCATTACAACAATGAGGGCAAGGCACACAGAGCATTCCAGATGTTTTCTTAGAAGGTGTGGAAAGTTTTTAGGTGGGCAGGAGACAACAGGCACCGCAGCTGTCTTTGGCAAAGCGCAAGCAGGATGTAAGCGCTAATTCTCACGTAGTGCTGCAGTTGTCATTTTGCACACACACACATACATGCACATGCACATACATACACAGGCCAATATATATTTGTGTGGGAAGTGCTAATAATACACTGCGCAGGAGAATGGAAAATGGAAAAAAAGTGTCATGGAATGTGAGCAACACAAACTTTGGATGGCAACTATGGCACATTCTCTGTTTGACAGCCTCGGTGACACGGTGACCATGAGGCCGTGAGACAGGCCACCATTGTTCCAAAGGGGAACCCAGGTGCTTCCACCCTCTATGAAGAGTCATATGAGAAAAAAAAATGTCACTGTACATATACACATACTGCACACAAGAGTGTACCACATTTAGGATTCAGATTTGAACTGTATTGGGTCCAATTTAGATTCTGCTTACTGATAAATCACAGCAAATAGGAAAGGTGGTTTATTTGTGCAAAAGATATCAGAATGCATGGAAGCAGAAGTGGAGCATTCCATATTGTCTGTTGGAGCCTGTCGGCCGTCATTGTGGTATTTTGTACTTTTATCAGTCCTAGCTCAGCTGCAGATACAGAATTGGATTTCTATACCGACCCCAATCTCCCCCAACAACCACACAAACACATTTTTACTTGTGAGGACATTCTATCAGTTTTCTGCAAATTCATTCTCCTAACTCTGAGCCCCACCACAACATGCCCATCCTTGGCCATAATCCTCAAAAACTCAAACTTTTAGCCCTGAAAACAAGCTAAATGTCACTTAGATGCATGCCAGCTGTGATGAGAACATCTGGCCAAATGAAAGTATAACAGAAAAAAAAAAAAAAAAAATCAAATTATCAGTAACGTCTCACTACAACATAATAACTGAGGTTGCTGATAACACAGAACAGAGGATTTCAATTGAAAAACAACAATCCAAACAACATATTCATATCATAAACAGTTCAAGTGTTATGAGTGATTACATTCAAGCAAAAGTATGGAATTAATGTCGTTGCTGACCGCAATCAAAAAAGAACATTTTGTTGTTGCAATGAAACACCACAAATGCGGACAGGAATACTATCTGAACTATTTATTGCACTGCTGCCAAGCTTAAAAGTAATTCTCCTGCTAAGGAGGTCTGGGAAATGATCAAGTGCCCCTGTATTTCAAAGTGAAAGTTATTTTTGTGGACACATCTGGGACTTTTGGGGAAATTATAAATCTCTCTCTCTCACACACACAAAGATATGCATTCATAGTCCTTATGAGAAAATAATTAACACTGACAAACTACTGTAAAATGGCAGTCCTGAGCTATGCCTTAAATGCATGGTAGTAAAGCAGGATTACTAAGTGGTTGAGGTTAACCCCTCCTTGTCTCCGTCAGTCCCAAGTGGACGTGAGTCGCTGCATGAGCCATGCAAAGCTGGTGTCAGCAGCTACAGCTGTAACAGTGATAGGAAATCATCGTCATCAATTATAAACACATATTTAGGGGTTAAGAAACCCAGAGAGGGACATTTATGTACGGTCTTCCCAGCCACATTGCCAATGTTTGCTTTTCCGTTCTGGCTGGTTACCCTGCAGAATGGTTTACTGTGGGCTCTGGCTCGGTGGACACCCAACAAACCAGTCTCATATTTGCTGGGACTGGGAGAGCTCTTTACGGCTGAACTGTCACTATGCATTAAAATATCTGTTGGAGTATTGTGAGTATTGTCGCTTTGCGTAAATTGTGAGATATGCAGTTTAAAATTTGCTCAGCTGCAAGTGAAAATCTCACAGTCAGGTCTTTTGCTACAGTTTGATCTGGTTCTCAAAATGGGAGGAGGGAGTTCCCTGGGAGTGAATTGTTTAAGCTGATGACATTTTGAAAAATAAAAACGGCAAAGGCAGGGATAACTGAGGGAAACAGAGGGATAGTGTGATCTTTTTGGCTTATGTGCTGAATGACAAAAGAAAAAAATCAAGGCTCTGCACAGGTAAAATAAATTAGGAAGAACAAAGCTTACCTCATCTTTTAGTTGATCTGACAACATAAAGCAACTACTGGATTAAGAGTATAGATAAGTATAGATGTCCATGTTTCATGTTGACACATCAGAGGACTGCACTTTTTTAACGGAGGCATGTTTATTTTAGAATTTGAGATATTGCTGAATTGTCCATATGATTTGAGCAATAGGATGTCAATCTCAGGATCACACAGTATACATTTACCATCACGGCAATGGGGAGATATTTAACCTGCTACATGCTGAAAGTCCTGGATTTTGTCACTCCTGTTTTGACTGAGCAGGCCGTGAGCTGATTACAAGGATTAGTGGAGATGTGGCAGCCTCTGTCTCTCCCATCGACTCCTGAGCAACATCTACCAAGGCTCTGACTGGAAAATCTGCCCGGGCACGGAGCTCGCGCCATCCCTGAGAGCCTGTCTGAGTCTGTGTCCGAGTGTAATACTTCTATAAATAGACCACAGCCTGGCAAAGGGGAAACCACTATGGTGCCATTTGGGCCAGCAGACATGGTCAGGCTATGAACTGTGCGACAACACCAGTGAACGGATGAGGGAGCGGCCTGGTTTTGCATTAAACATGAGAGGCATCAGACAGAGCTGCCAGCACTCGGCCACCTTGGGAGGAAATCAGCGACTGAATGGACTCTAGTGCTAGGGCTGCAGTTGGCACGAGTCTCCATGTCCGGTGGCACATCCTCTTACAAGTGTTTCAGCAGGGCAGCACAAGCCCTTGAATGAGTCCTCACTCCAGTTTCGGCTCAGACCTATTCCTTGTTGGCACATTTTCAGTCCAGGACTAAAGACGAGCGATGCCAGGCAACAGAAGACAGACCAGCTTTGTGCTAATCCACTGTTGCCTGACAGTGATATGACTGGCCTGAAATAAAGTTTCAGTAACATTCTGCACTCACTCACACACACACACACTCACACTCACACACACACACACACACACACACACACACTATCATCCCTACTATAATCACTATCATCATCAACATCATCATCATTATTCACACTGCCTGGTGTCTCTTAAAAAATGGAGATAGGTATATGGTGTGCTTGGGAGGGGAAAAAAAGAATCCAGAAAACAAAGCTGCAGGTGCAGATGAAAAGCAGAGAATTCAGGACTATAAAATTTCTTGCCAATTTCACCTGACACACTGCCAAGCTTCTCAGACTAAGCAGCTTGTCAAATTACCAAGGTCTGATACCTCTGCTGCTCCGCTGCAAAACCTGCAGAACTCACTGGACTCAATATTGATATAAATGAGCAAATAATTACTAATTTGAGTGAAGTCCCACCAACGCTGGGAACCAAACTGGCCCTCTAAACGGAAATCCACACTATAAAATAAAAGCTGTCTGCTGAGGACAAGGCATAATCCATGTCTGTGAAAGTGCCAGTAAATTACGATGTGCCTTGTAATTATAACCTTAGTAAGCTTCCCCGGCAGAGGCTGCTTGCATCATCTCTTCCAGCGAGCGGTGCAGTTTGTCACGTTCCACCTAATGAATGAAATAGTTGCAGTATGGCTGACACTGAGAAAGGTATCAAGGTGTCAAGACACAATGGGCTATCATTGGCCCATTACGTCAAAGCTGTCTGAGAGGTTTTTACAGTGTCTCTGAGTAAAGAGCGACACTTCCAGCGCCACATTAATGCAACAAAAATAGATACAAGAATAGTATTTATTATTCAACTATTAACCCATTATATATCACTGGTATAACTAGATTATTATTTTAAACTGGCGATTATGTAACACTGACACGACTTCTTTTGCACTGAATCAGGAAATCCCTCCGCCGGTGAATTCCTGCTGAGCCTAATCTAAGTGTAAATGAATGCAGCTTCCTACCTGTCCAGGTGAGAGGTGCAGTTGAAGCGCCACCGCAATCTGGATGACAACGCTGAGTTTCATTTCGTGGTGTCCGCGGGGTGCAGAGGTGATGTTGGTCTCCGACACACGTCTGACAAAAAATCCACCCAAAAGTCCAAAAACGATCCTCGGAGAAAAGATGCTGAGAAAGACTTCCAGAGCAGTGAAACTCTCATCCGTCCCGGCTTCAGTAGTGCTGAGAAATGAGTGTATCGTCACGTAGCTGCCTCGCCTCGTGTAACCTGATGAAGTAGACTGTGCTAACTAATGAATAAGGCCCCGGGGACCAAATAAAGGTGGTGGGACTATGAGAAAGAAGCCTACCGACAAAACTATTTCACATGCAGCTGCAGTGTGCTCTGTCACGTTCAAATACAAACTAATTAAAGCATAAACGCACAGCCTTAAACAAATAATCCTGAATTAGTCTTATGTTAGTCAGGTTTTTGCAAAACATCAATGCTGAAAGCTCGCAACAAGTAAAATGCAGTCAGTACCAGTCTGTCCAAAGTCTTGAAATGACCATCCTCTGAAAAAGTTGCATTTAAATTTGAAGTTGAAGCAACAATTGCAATGGTGGAGCTTCAGTCCTGCTCTGAGCCTTTGGTTGGTGGAATGACATACTTGCCTCTAATTGCCCCTCACTACCTTTTCATATGCTGACCATTTAAATCTCCTCCCCTTCTCTTTCCTCCTCTCTGCCCAGTTCCATGTCTGTGTTGAGGGAAGCCTCACTTAACTGATGAGCATGAGGGTTTTGTGCAGAGCCTCAAACACAGTGAGAGCCTCTACTTGTAATGGAAAAGTGTGTGGTGTTGTAAAGGGTTATCACAGTGTGCCAGAGCCCATGGCACTGTTGGCAATACTTTAATTTTGAATTCTCCTAACCCCTGAGAGTATACACAATAGGAGATTTACACCACAGAGCATACACAGACTTGCTGAGAAACAGCTCCTTTTGAGTACTCAGGATGTTTTGTGAGAGCTGCCTGGACAAGGTAAACATTTAGAGATCTTTTTTCAGCCGGGACATCTTATACCCATTGCTGTGGGTGAGATTCAGGGTCCAGGGTGCATGGAGATTTTCCTCTTAGAGGGAGAGCGAGTCTAGTATTTAAGTTTGCAGAGAGGGAAAGGGAGATTCCATTACTGTTGACACATAGAGTTAATCTTCTGTATGGGACTTATGTGTTTGCAGTAGCCCTGGAACGAAAGGATTCCTTGTGGCTTCCACACATTCCTTCTGCAGCGCTGAATGGCTCTACTGCCGTCTGCTATTGTACAGACCACACTCAGGAGTGTGGTGTTTGTAAATATCTCAGACACTCGGAACAGAGCTCGCAATCCAGCAACCGTCTGACGACCCGACAGGCCTGGACAGAGCAACGGTCAGAGCAAACGAACAGGGATGAAGAAAGTTGTTTCCTCAAATTGTGCTATGCAACATATCAAAAGTAGTCTTTTACAAAAGTGCATCTCTCCATGTAGCAGTGATGGATGTTTGGGGAGTGAGCAGAATGAAAGCAAAGCAAACTATGGTTCTTTGGGGAATTATTTACCTATGTACTCTACAATTATTTTGCTTTCGCCTCTCCCTGCCACTCCCGCTGTGCTACTCTTGTCCAGATGGTGAAATATTTCTCTTGAAGCAATATCAATCTTTATTCCTAGCTGTCCAAAGACTACCCCGCACCCCCTACTCAGAAGACACATCCTGGACAGGATACATCCCAAGTGCACAACATGAGCACTTATGCCAAAAGAAGGATCATAATTTGTTTCTGTGTATGAAGAAACAGAATTGATCATGTACATCCAGCTCTTACGTAACATAAGATTAACCGTTTTAAGATATTGCAAGTGTTTCTGATGTTTTTCCCAACATATATTGAAGAGAAGAGGAAAAATAAGATGCAGCAGTCAAGATGGAGGGCTGGAGGCCAACGAGTCTCGTCCCTGCTCCGCCAGCTGCATGGACTTTGTTTGTTCAGAGGACAGAGCCAGGCTCTTACTGCTGTCTCACCATCTGCCCAGTGATCTATCTATGTTTTTAACGGTGCACCAGCTGATAGGGCCTAATAAGGTCACTCAATTTGTTTGCAGTATAAATACAAGCTGACAAGACAAGCAAATCTGGCTCGAGCGATTGTGTATTACAAGAGAGATGGATCTCTGCGGTGTCATCGCATGAAACAACCTGGAGGCCCCCTCTGCTTTTGCTAAAAACACAGTGCTACATGTTCAGTGCTGCCCTTGTGGCCTCTTGTCCTATGTCAAACGGAGTGTTTGCACAAGAAAAAGTGTCATTCCTACTTAAAGTGCACATTTGGCCTTTTAAGAAATCTGTTAAAAGGGAGAAAAAGACTTTTTGGAAACAGTGTTTGCTACTTTAGAAATGTGCCAACTGAAAACAAATCAACGCATACGTCATCTATTCACATGATACCTCTCTGACAAAATAAAATACTGAATATTAAAAGGAATACTAAAAGGAAAATAGGCTGCCGCTTTATTGTGCAAATGAATTATACATGATTGTCAGGGATAAAATTAGACCAATAACAGAGCAGTCATTTGTTCAGAAATATTCATTAAGGAAGATGCAACACCTTCACTTGGCCAGGAATAGCATATAGAGATAAAAACATCAAGTATAACTCCTTTGTAATTGGGCTTAGTGATGAGACTTTATGATAGAAAGAAGGTCAGCTGGTCAAATAAATAAGTCCCTTCCAGCCTGCAGAGTCTATTGATGTTCTGAAGACCACGTTGGTGGCTCTCAGGAACTGGAGTGCCAAAGTAAGCACGTTTCCCTTTTGCCGTTGACCCCTCATTTTCCAAGATTGCTGAGTAAAAAGTAAACAGATGAACAACATTAATGATGTCCATTCATCATGGTTGGGGCAGCTCTGGTTTCCTCCACAGTGGGGCCTTTGAGGGGAAGGTGGAAAGCCAGAGAGACCCCCTTCTTTTAAAGATCTCATTAACAATCGGCAGAACTCTGAAGAGAAACCACCGAGACAGATATTACTCGCAGTGTCACTGTAATCCTCGTGGATTCATTTATGTGCCATGCATTATGTTTTATTAAAATCCTGAGGGTCAGACCTGTGCATGCTGGGGAACATGTACTTTGAATGCTAAAAATAAGCAACGTGCAGGTGAGGGAATGGAGAAAACATCAAAACATTATTGTGGACGTGTGATATGACCTACAGTCTTGACTCATGTTGGACCACCTGGGCAACAGACCCAAACAGGACGTGACAATATTCAACACCAAAACCCTGTCTTCCTGTCATTAATTAGCCGCAACAAACCATTAATTTTCCCCCTCTGTAGTGTTGTGGAAAAACATAAATATATTTAAAACAAGTGTCAGAGGGGGAAGTGCTCTAGCCGTGAGTAAAAAGCTGTTTATTGTTGCTTAAGGTGATTACCATTATATCACAACAAGTTCTTTCATTTAAAACATGTCAAATCCTGTTTACACTTCCACGCTACATTGTCATATTTTTGTCTCAGACACATAGACACATTTCTGTTACATGCCGTCAAGGTTGTCAGGTGTCATCCTGTTTTCATGCCCGGTCTGTCCCATATGTGCGCATTGTTTCACTTAGTAGGAAGTCAGGCACAACGGTTTTACAGACGATAGGAAGCTATTTCGGCCTGAAGGTGTTATGAAACAGCCAATGCAGAAATATCCAATATTATGCAACTTGATGCAACAGTGACACCACAATGTCAGTTGCCCACCAATAAGGCCAAAGTAAATATACAGTTCTTCTTTGGCTTTGGACAGTCTATTAGTTATCTGACAAGCACATACAGCAAACCACATGGGATACAATCAGTGCTAAGCAAAGGTTACCAGTGGGAAAAAGGAAAAAGGAAGGAGCCCGCACAGTTTTATGCTCCAACACAACTTTAATAGACCGACAAACACTCTCATGCTCAAAATGTTGTCCCTTTACTTAAGATTTACTTGCACCTACAAGAGATGGTGCTTATTTTTCTTCTAAATATAGGCTGCAGCAGTAGCCAGGGAAATGACTCTGCTGTTTGCCAGCATCCATATAGTGCACAGTTCCCCCGACAGCTCCTGTGCCTGTAGGTGAGGCTGTCCTCTCCACCGACAGTTAGGAGGGTCTGCAGCAGAACAGAGGTGCACTGAAAAGGAGCCCAGAGTGTTTTTCTAAGATAAGGTTTCATCACCTCCATAAGCCGTGGGGATGAGAGCCTGCGGTTGGTCATACAGAAAAGGAAAAACAGCATCGAGAGTAAATTATCATGGCTTGTGTCGGCACAAGCTGTGAAAGCTGTTAGCTTTATAAATGAAGAGGCAGTGGCGCAAACGTCGCGGAAGTGGCCCCACAGTCGGAGAGCAGGTTATAACTCAGGCCTGCAATGATATCCTAAACTCCATTAAGAGGTCCCACATGTGGAGGACATTCAGGAGTTCATGGGTTGGCGCTGTTGGTGGTGACTCAGTTTGGGCCATTAAAACAGATAAATGACATGTTTTTAACATCTCACTCATGTTAAAACACTCTCCTCAAATAGTAACCCCGAAATTATGCTTAATGTAAATATAATGAACAGATCTGTGGGCTTCAACAGGTGTATTGCAGTACGTTTCAGATTACTTTGTAAACATTGTAAACACGTTTCCTTGTAAGCGAGCAGGTTTTTTTTCTCGTCCTCTGACATGTTATTAAAAGAGATAAAGGAGCCTGGAGCTAATGGAATGTACCTTTTAATAGAAAATGTTGCATTGAGATTGATTAGCTATGAGATTATATTTATTCCTAGAAGTGGGAGACACTTAACAAAACATGAATTCAATCCGACAGGGAGATTTACTGGACTGCAACCCAACTCGAGTGCTGCTGTTTATTTTTTCAGGGCAGAGCGTGTTTTTTCTTTTAACCTCAAATTAGTTTATCCTCCCTCAGGGGTTAAGTGTAAGAGTTTTAAAAGGTTTCCTCTGAAAACAGACATCAACCACATCCATAAAATAAACGCTGGTAAAATGACATTAGCTATATAACACTTACACAGTTACATTGATGGCATTTCTTGCCAGGTAATAACTTACTTCTTACAGCAAAATAAACAAAGCTCAGCCATTTACATTATTTGAATTGTACTTATTACTTCCTTGATCACACATGAGCTGAGCTGAAGAATGAATTTGAAGGTGAATGCTTGTCTGACGCTGTTGAGTTTTAAGAACTGAGAGCTGAACAAATAACATAGATCCTAATCAAAAGGATTAGTGGGCCAGGCAGTCATGATCATATATAGACTGATCTTTTAAACATCAACAATACAGTGATGAGAATGAAGGAGTGACTCTCACCCTGCTTGAACCTTTCTAATTAACCCATAGAGACCCATTTTTAATGGCAGCGACTATTAGAGGGTGGCAAAATGACCAATTGACTGTCTGAAGGACAGATGAGGAGGAAAGGTGCAGGAGTAGGCCGTGGCCTGAGCAAGTGTTAGGTGAAGTTCATCTGTGCACAAGTGTTTACACAAACTGTAGCCAAGCAAAATGGTGCACGGACATTTATTTATGTGTAGGGAAATACGTTTACCCAAATAGCTATAGCTTGTAGAACAAGGGATGGGGAAACGGGGAAGAGAGCAGGGGAAGGGTGGACAGAGGTCAAAGAGCTAGGGAAAGTTAATAACTTGAAATAATAAACAATACAACCGGCTGATGGGAATTTGGCAGCAGTGCCATGTATTATCATCAGTCAATTCACTGTGCCTCAAACAATGGCTTGGCTTGATGCTCCATGGCTACTGTGTATTTGCTGGGACAGCAGGGTTTCATTTCTCCAGACAATGTGTATGTTTGTTGTTTTACCCCCACTAGTGAGCGTCTGGTCTTGGAGCATTGCTGCCAGGGAGCTGGTGGAGACAACCGATTCCAGATGGCGCTATGCCCAGAGGGGACAGTTAAATGTGGACCACCAAGGTGGAAAAAGCAACAGGACAGTGACACCAGGAGTGCGGGATGCACATTCAGTATTTTAATGAGGCTAATGCAAAAGCACTGCTTATAGGAAGACCTGATCAGCATCTTCAGCATCAGTATCACATTTCTTAAAAGAATTCCGATTCTCTGACAGAGTCAGCATGACTTTCCATTTGTAAGGAAACATTTTCAGCAATATTGGCTGAGGTTTGATTTTCCATTAGCCTACAAAAAAATAAGCAAGTAAATATACAAGCTCCAGGATGGCGAAGCTGGGGTTGTGAGAAAGGAGGAGCCCTACAGTTACCACTAACTCTTTTCTTGCCCCGCTGTTTCTGATGGCCTCCGTTTCATTATCAGAGCTACAGGAAATGCAATGAATTCTGCACAAATCAGCATGTATCACTCAAAGATTTAAAAATACTTAAAGATAATGAATTACATAAATAATGGTGTCCATACTGATTTAGTGATTAGTTTTTACTGATTTGTAAATGGAGGGGATTCCATATCCAAACAAGCTGATCACTGATATTATGTTACTTCACCAATCCTTTGCAGCTATTACATTATGCCATAAATCCTTTCAATTCCCTTATTACATTTGCAGAGATTTCAGTAATCCGCCGTGCTGAGCTGAAGAATCTGTAGCTTAGCGGGGACTCTTTGGCTGTGGAGACTGACAGCCAACTGTGCGGTCCATCCAATATCAGCCGACACTGTGATGAAGAACAGGACATCCATCCTTTCTGTAAGATCATGACACCCCAGCAAAATGTTATTACAAGGCATGAGTTCCTTTAGACTATACAAAACTGTGTTACCGTGAGCTCTGGTGAACATCAATCTCCTTTCTCAGTTCGACATGCCTTTCTTCCCCTCGATGATCAGCTTTGAATATTTTTGAAGTATTTGACAGAGTAACAAGGCAGAACGTGGGTCTTGTCTGGGTGTTTGGGAGTTGATATGGCACCGAGAGGGGGGTCTGGGGTTTAGAGGGTGTCTTGATAAGCTTTGAACCACAGTGGAAGGCAAAAGCACTGAATGAACACAGATCACTTACAACCCACCCACACGCACACACACACACATACACACACACACAAATATGGAGTGTGTGAATGAGTGAAAATAAGCAGTGCTAATCAGGAGAAAATAAACAGAGCAGCACTCCTGGGCGTCACGGTAACAAGCGATTGGACTGCAGAGTAAGACGTGAGAAACATTTTGAGCCTATTGATGTGTAGTACATTTCACATACAGGTATCGCCATGCAGTCGGCTGAGATAACCCTAAAACACATAAATAAATATTATGTATAAGTGTCACTGAAATGAGAACCACATAGCTTCACCCAAATACCACAAATTATATTTTCCCACTCACCCTTAGTAGTGCAATCTATCCACTCTTTGTGATTTGGAGAGGATTCTAGTTATGGTGTCCCAGCACCCCAATACAATGAAACTGGATGGGTTTTAATTTGTGGGTCTCAAACCGTCCAAAATTCACGTGTGAAAAACTTAGTGATAACAGCGACAGTGACTTGAAAAAATTAACAGTCTTTGGGGGTGAAGGGTTTCATGAGGAACTATTTCCCTCTAAAAAACCCTGTCAAACCGAATTTGTCCCACTACTATGAGATAGAGGCGGATAGATACAGTTTGCTGGTGTTGAAAAGAGCTGTTCACTGTTGAATTTTTCACATAATTTTTTGATATGCAGCCCCAATGTATTAGGGTGCCGGCAACATGGAAACTTTGCCAAGTCACACAGAAACTATCTTGGTGAATAGATTGCAGGAATTAAAGGACACAAAATGAAACAGGAGGACGATTAGAAATAAAGGAGTGGGGATCTTTCATAAACCCATGCTCTGTATCATTAAAAACAGTTATTTCTGTTGTAACAGCCTAATAACACACAAGTGCACAATCAGACTTAACTGATTTTATACGCAACAGTGGCTTGTCATTGTGGTTTGTCATGGAGAATGTGTCACTGCTGTGCACTCACTCAAATGGGTTACTCTGGACCCGAGCCAATGAGGCCTGAGGGAGCCTGCTTACGACTGGTGAGCCTTGGAGGAGCCAGCGTGCTCTGTCTGGGGGACTCCAGCCTAATCTCCAGGATCAGGGGAATTTTCCCATCGAGATGAAAAGCAGATGTCTCTCTCTTTCTGTCCCGCTGTCTCGCTGTCTCGCTGTCTCGCTGTCTCTCTGTCACATCATCTCTGTTTCTGTTTCTATCGCTCTCTCCCTCCCCTCCTTCGGTCGAACCTGGCCCTTTATCCCCCTGGGGCAGGGGAGGAACATGAGCACCATGGGAAGGGTAGCTGTCCCTGGGCCCGATCACATGACGAAGGAGCGTTTCTGTGGGAGGCACTGCCTTTAGGTAGCTGTGAGCACGTGGACCCGGTCCAAGAGCTCCCAACTTTCTCATGGAAAAATGCAAACAAGTCTCTTCGTTAAAAACGTCATGTTTCGCAGATTCCCACTTAGGATGGATAAGTGCCGGCTGTCTTTAGGTGGACTGGAGCTTCTCTGACTTTACTATTTTGTGCCCAGTGTTGATCTAGTGTGACCCCTGACTTCTGGCAGGATGAGGAATCAGGGAGATCAGACAGGGAGACTGGTCCACTCCTCCCCTTCCCATCCTCCCCCTTAATTTGGGACTTTCACCACAAATCCTCAGAGTCCCTGGCTCCGCCTTGTGCACCTGCAACTCCCCTGGGCCACGGCCCCAGCCCCCCTAGAGCCCAGCCCCTTGGCTCCTGCCACTCTGTGACTCAGTACTGACGTGCGTACTCTGGCTCAAAACATAAACAGACACAGCAGAACTGTGGGCCAATCACCGGAGTTTGGTCATAGTCTGTGGGGGATGAACAGGAGTTCAGCTAGGAACATAGACAAACTGAATAGATGTGAGGCCTATCTACATTTCCGTTAAATGTCTGAGCTACTTTGACGTCTTACAAGATGATGAAAGATGGGATTTTCTATAATCTCCAAACTGCCATGGTAATGTTAACGAGCAGACAGCTTGAAAGCCTTGACAACAAGTTGTGGTAAAAAGGTGGATTAGTGAGAATTAAAATATCACCTCATAAAATCTCAAATTCATCTTAAAGATCCTAATTATAAGCTATAATAATACATTGTTATCTGATAGTACTTGGTTCTACATGTCACCATAGGATTATAAGCTTGGTTGTGGATTGAGTCAGTCAGATACCATGGGCCAGTTTGGGTCAAATTTCCAGAACCACCAATTCTCAAACATTGGTATGCAATAGTAATATGACTGTGACAAAAAAAAAAAAAAAAAAAAAAAAAATGAGGCAAGAATCAAAACCCAAAACCACTTAAAGCTAGAAAAATGTCTGGCCAGCTGTTTAAGCATAACTTTCCACCTTGAGCTTTAAGCGTTATTATGAGCAGGGCACATCCCAGAGCAAGGCTAAAACCCAAGTCATGGTTGAAGGTTACTGAGGATCGCCGTCAAAGCCCAGCGGTATTAATAAGGCTGTGTTTACATTCTGCGGCTCAGTCTTTAAGCAGAGTTGAATGGCCAGGGATTAAAAAGAGGCTGGTAGTGGTTTGATGGTAGACACACACACACACACACACACACACACACACATACACATACACTCACATACATTCACACAGAGATGACACACTGCTACTGGTGCCTATGAGGGTTTGAAGGCACCAGCTTAGTTAAGGCCAGGGAGACCAAAGTACTTTCACGGCAGCAGCCTCGCTTGAGTCAGCCAACGAACAGCTCCATGATTAAATAAGAGTATGTTAGACTAATTATACTGTACACTCTGTGAAAACCACATGTGCAGGTATGAAGTATGGCCCTTTCAGTCAGGCAAAGAGAGCTAGATAAGCTTACTGTCTAAATGGAAATACATCTACCTCTCTCAGTCAAAACTAAATTAAACAGACTTTCCAGTAAATGTGACTTCAACTAAGATCTCAGACCTGATATTCAACAACCGTGTACAAGCAGCCGGGTAATCTTCTGTTAAATCAACAGTCGAAAAACAAAAACTTTAATACAAAGAGTTTCACTTTGGTTAATTAAAAAAAGGAGCAGTTTCAAAACCGATTGTATTTGATTGCCTTTCCTGGCAGGCGATGCTTCAAAGCAATCTGAAATGCAATACATGAGGCAAAACCACATCTAAGGATCTAAGGGCTTCCAGGCTTACATCAAGAGATGTACTTTCTACATTTGTAGTGATGAACCTCTTAGCTGTTTCCCATGGTGAAAATCTGACTACTGATTTATGGATAAAGCATAGTAGTTCGGAGTTGCAGTTGGAGGTCATCAGGACTGATTCTTGATGAATTTGTTGATGGGGTCCTATCAACCATTACAAATGGGTCAAGTCAAGTCAAGTAACTTTATTGTCCCAAGAAGGTGAAACTTGTTTTGCAGGGAGAGGGAAGACCATTTAAAACAACACAGAAACACAGAATATATAAAACAAATAAAATATCGTACAGTATACACAGGAAAAAAGACCACCATAGGGCCATGATAAGACAGTTCAGAGTGATATGTGCATCACTTGTCGGCATTTATGAGAGTTACTGCCCGACGAATAAAGGGATTTCTGCTCCTATTGCACTTTGCCTGGGGCACTCTAAGTCTATGGGCAAAGTGCAATAGGAGCAGAAATTCCTTCATGGAGTGACTTTGACTGGGTCAGCACCCACTCTCAAGCTGGCACTATGCACTCTGCAGAAACAGCGACACAGTAGAGTCATAATACTACAATATCTGTGATATATCTCTGGTAATGGACAAATTAGTCATATAGGATGAGACGTGATTTGTCAAAAAGTCACGATTTATAGTTCCAGCAACAGCCAATTACCACAATTCAAACAAATAACCTGATGTTACAAGCAATGTTGACAGTGATCACTGGGTTTGTGTTTTTGTTCTTGCGATCAGAGAAGAATCGCAGTCTTCTGTTCATACCTCATCCGGTGCTTCTCTGACCGACAAAAGCAAACACTTAGGGCCGCACTCATCTATCATCCTGACATATTTTGGTACAAAACAATTGCCACTCTGCTCTAATGTTCCACTGTCAAACCTCTGGGTCTTTGCAGGCGCACTCCCCTACACCTGGCTGTAAAGAAAAACCAGCCCACAGGCACCTGTACAGCCAGCACAGTGGAGATGGAGAGATTAATCACACAACAGAGGAATGGTGGTGATTTATGAGAAACTGTGACAATGTGGTCATAACATACAGAAATGTAAAGGTGAGATGGCCCAGAGACTAAATGGGCCATTATTTGGAATTCAACACCAGGACCTGAACGAAAGGGGGGCTCCCCTGTCACTTGAGGAACTGGGGAACTGGGGGGAATGTAGTGGTACCACATCTGCTGCCTTTGATGATGCAGTTCCAAGTGATGTCCAGCCCCCCATTTGTCCTCTTCCTCCTCTTTTCCTCCTCCTCTTCCCACTCCTACTTCTTCCTGAGAAGTTGTATTCCCACACTGTGACCAGAGGGGATCTGGGCCCTTTCTGTCGTGACCATGTCCTCTTTCACCACAGAGATACCCAGCGGCTTTATAGTCTGTGGGGGCGAGGTTAAAGGAGCAAGAGGCTTTCCGTCCCGAGGGACTCGCTGTCCCAACTCTCAGTTCTCATCTGCAGCCCTCCATCTAATAGATAAGCTACGACAAATGGGTTCTGGCAAGTGTATTTTACACACTCACGTGATTCCAGGGGACTCAGCAATTACACTGGTGCTCCCCTTTTTCTCCTGCAGCCTCCCCCTTGCTTGTTGTGCCTCCTGGGATGGCTCTTATCAATGTGAAGAAGTCACAGGAGGAAATGCCATCTTAACTAGGGGAGTCTGCACGCTGCTGGTCATCTTGTGTCTGCAGTGACAAGGGATTTGGCTAGCCAGTGGTGAGGGTGGGGGCGAGGGGGGTAGGCATGTCTTCTAACTATTAGGCAGTGTGCCCTGTGGCACTCTGGATGTTGTGCTACAAGATGTGCATTGCACACTCTATTGGGCCCACGATCAGATTACAGGACTAGAGGAAAGGGTTGTAGAGGGGGACAGGACACAGAGCATGGAGGCAGCAGGATCAGGCTGAGCACGCAATCATGGGAAATGTGAGTGTGCATGAATCGACAGACCTTTTTACTCTGGGCAGGAAACAGAAATTTGCAGATGTTCAACAGCTGGGAGACATCAAAAACTACACCATGGGAAATAAGCACTCGTGAAATATAGTATGCAGTTCACACTGCAGAGTTTTCCAACTAATATATTGTGCATGAGAGTACTACTGTGTGAATATTTCAAATGAATAAAATGGAATTCTTTGCACCACAAAGAAAGTTTTGAATGAATATATTGTTTGGAAATTATTTCTTACATTAATAAACTTTCCAAGTTTCTGACGAAGAAATAGTGTGTGTATTCTCGTGTGTATTTCCCAAATGTTAAAAAGACAAATCACAATTGAGAGTTGATGCAGTGCATCCTTATCTCCTGCGGTGGAAATGAGATGAAAGCTGGGGAGAGTGGAAGATGGGAAAAGATGAGAGCACTTTGTAATTTCAAAGATGCAGGGAGATAGTAACTAGCATACTACACTTATTGTCCAGTCCAAAGCAGATGGTATCTGAAATGATATGATGCATGCAAGCCAAGAGCGGGCCCCTGGAGAAATAGGAAATAAGTGAAAAACCTCAAATTAACAAGGAATGGTCATTCCCATGGACTAACTAGAGGAAGACAAGATGTTTGTGAATTTGGCACTTGTTTTGGTCTGTTTTCTGCTGTTAGTTTCAAAAGGAAAAATCACATTTGTGTTGTGAGTATGTGTGTGTGCGTGCGTGTGCGTGCGTGTGTGTATCTCATGAGAATTGACTCAAATGCTTTACACAGCCAGCAGAAAATGGGAAACACTATACATATTGGAACATATTGGATGTCAAAATCAGCAACATCTGTTATTGTGCAGCATGTGCAAAATCCACTATCCTGAGGTTTTCTAGCACACGTAAAGTAAACTATGAAACCATGTAAGGTTTTACTTGCTATGGCTAAAAATAAGGATTATAAAAACAGTGCCCTCACAGTCTATCTAGTAGATGCATTTTCTTTTGTGTTTGTAGTGAGAAGCCATCTCTGCAAAGGCTCTTTAAGGACAAATTTGGTTCGGGATATCTACAATTCCTTTAACAATCTAAAGACCATGGAATAATTCACTGGCATGATGTGTTGGTTTCAGTTTTACACAAGTAGGAAATGCCATGCCTGACAACCTTGAAAAACTGTTTCACTCAGGCACACAAACTATGACAGACTTCAACTGTATACCATACTTAAAAGTTTCAAAAACTTTGAAAAGTTTCAAAAACTTTGAAAGCTAGCAGCTGTGAACACTTGCAAGCTTATTTCAACCTTATCAGATTTGTAGAGCGCTTTTCTAAACAACACTGAAACAGCTTTCAATAACAAGACCAATCCTAAATCAACAATTTATATCTGTGTACATTATTAATAGAATTAAGAACGAGCCATTAGGGACAGTTGACACTGTGAGGTTCAGCAGTTCAGGCGCCATATTTAATCTGCCACAAATTTTAAAAATCATAAAAAAATTAATGAAAATGTATGAAGAAAAACGTGGCGGTATAATATTTCAAAAGAAGATGCTGTGTGTCTTGAGGCAAACTTCAAACACTGCGGCAAAGGTCAGTCACATGTCATCTTTTCAATCTGTGAAAAATAAAAACAGCTCAGGAAAATGGCTAAATAGAGCTTGGGATGAAGTAGAGGAGAGTGAGGTGACCTCAGGACAACTTGGCCTTTGTCGGGGTGCTGGCAAAACACACAGGAGTCCTCAGAAGATTAGGTTCATAAACATGTTCGCGTCATAGTTTTGGCTCACTAAAATGACAAAATAATAAATCCAACCTAAAACAAATCGGTTTATGAGTTTTTATTGTGCAGTAAACCCAACCTCATATTGATTCAAATTTTGGCATTGAATATCAGTGTCAGAAGTGATACAGGAAAATGGTATCCTAAAATCAATTAAGATATCATTTGGCATCTTGAGAACAGAACATACTCAGCGATTAAATTGCAGTATTAGCTAAAATTCAAAAGAGATTAAATACTGTATTTTGTATCATTATAAACACCAGATAGGTCTGTGCTGTGTCACAGTGGAGTGACAGAGGAAGCACTGCAGGGTGTTGAGTTGTCCACATGTGTAAACAAAATGCATTTAGACTTTGCACAACTCACATTCCTCATTAGGCCAAAGAACTATAAGCTAAACCAAGCAGTATTTATGAGACAGAATGCCTTTGTTGAACCCAGGCAACTTAAAACTGTTGTCTTGACATAATTTAGAATCATACAGAGCACAACTTCACCTGTTGCTTTAGTTTTGAGGAATCCAGGTAATCTCACACCTGAGCTACTTTCATATAATGGACAACTGCAGCTACTGAGCAAGGACTGTTAAAAAAATATCAATATGTAACAAAGGAGCAGATTTTGCTTTGCTTTCTGGGCATTATTACATGGTCTCATGCTGGATCTTCAATTGAGGTTTCAAGGAAAAATCATCCAATCACATGGCAAGACCTTCCTGCACACTGGAACCTCCTGTTCCTTTTTCAAAGCGGTGTGATCTTTATTATATTCCAAAAGGCAACAAAGCAACACAACTGATAAAAAAAAAAAAAAAAGACATTGCAGTTTTCACTTCCTAGTGTGGACAATATCTCAAAATACTGAGATGAAAGAAAGTGTGGGGAGTAAAAAAAAAAATACTGGTACGAAGTGTCTCCTTGTCATGTCTCTGTGTATGAAAGCAAGAGTGTTTTATGGACCTGTGGGCTGAATGACGTCATCCCTGGTGTAGCCATGCTTCATAACGAGGGTCCATTTGCGTAATGATGAAATCACCTATTGAGATTTTAGAGATTGTATTATCATGGGCAATTGTAGCATACAATTTGGGCAGGACTTGCTCTATAAAATTATGTCGAGTAATCTGCCTCAAAATTGCCTACTTTTTAAACAAGGATTTATGGGTCACTTGTACTATATAGCTTCTATTACAGACAAATATTCCAGTGTGTCATAACTAATAGTGATCATTTTGTACTGATCAGCCCCTCCCAAAATAGCCCTGTGGCATTCTTTACTGGGTGAGTTATCTCATCGATTGACTACGTAAGTTAGAGCTCAGTCTCAACACAGACCTGGCAGTGGACGCAATATATGAAATTACTTCTAATTGCAATTCTCATAAAATGGCTGAGAAATCCTATCTTACAGTGCAGTCAGGGCACCCTGACTCATTCAGCTGGCAAATGAAGTTTGTTTTTGAAAAGATGCCAACATGATAACTTTTTGAATTTGTAAGTACAGTGATTGAACACATTTAAGAAAGAAACAGTGACGTTACAGGGCAACAAGTGAGGGGTGAGGAGCATTTTCCTTCAGGCTGACTGTTGTTGTTGTATTCAGAGCCTTGAGAATCAGATACCTGTATTGGTACTTGTTTAACCCCGACTGAAAATACAGTCACTTCTGGTTTAGTTATGATAATTAGATTCAAAGCAAACTGTTAAATGAACCACTGCAATGAGGCAGTCTGCTAATAAGAATCAATATATGGAAAAACAATGAATCTAATGTTTTTATTCTGTTAAAACAAGCTGCCTTGAATCAAGAATACCATCTCTTCAGCAGCATAAATTATCCTGCTACCTGAGCACAGGATAATACCTTTAGTCCAACCCTCAACACCATGTTTTATCATCCTCTGGGCTCTGGCTTTATGATGGTTAAAGCAGCACTCATCCGAGTTCGAAAAATGGAAAATGAAAGCTTTAAATCAGAATGTCCCTAAGGGGAGAGCACGGACACATTCTTTCGTAGTAAGAGACTGCGTTCTGTGTTTTGTGGGTTATTTCCTCACATATTTCCACCATGTTTCAACTGGATTAGGTTTGATTGTGATGGGGTGGCAAATTGAAACTGTTATTTAAGTCATAGGAATATTACTACAGCATGACAAAGGAGGCACATACCATAAGTGTGACCCAAGAGTCAGCAGTACAGGCTTCTTGATGTCTCACTGCTGTAAATGTGAGATTTTAACTGATACGAGCCATTTCATGTAAAATCCTCTTATATGATAGAATTGCAAAAAAAGTTAGTACAATCACCAGAGCAAAGAATGACCTTAAGTCTTTGTTTTTTACAGGGCAACGTGGCTGTCTTGTGAAAATGTGTAGAAATTAGCATTATACCTTAGAAACAGATGCTACCTGGTTTGGTGAGGCAGGTGAGCACTGTGCATTGACAGGTGAACCTCACACACCGTCAGTGTTTGTGCTCCCAAAGCAAGGAAGGAGATTAACACCAGGCAGGGATTACATTTGAATTACATAAATTTGAATTTTTCATGCTCATAGTGAAGTATTGAATTTAAAACCTCCATGTTGATTTAAAAGTTGCATTTCTAATACATGCTATGAAATTGAAATTGAACTTGGTGATTCACAAGTGGATCAAGAGGACAGTGCACCCTCCTTGTGTTTCACATTATCTGACAGGTTGAGGTTACAATCCAAACAAATATGTCACTTTAATCATAGCTGCTTCAGCAATGTATGTTTAAATTTGTACCTTTACCACAGACTTGTGTACAGTGCCTATGTACAGTGTCTATGATCAATACATCATTTCAACACGTTTCATTTTTGACTATGAAAATGAGAAATGTCGCATGGGCGCTTGCAATGTATACTGAGTTAATGATGAATGAAATTGCCTCGCATCAAAAGCAGGAATGTTTTGCAAGGCAGAAGGTTCAAAAAAATTGAAAATAATGCCAAAATACCTCCTGGTCTATGCAGATTCAGATGTCAGGCTTTTCGATTTCTGCTCTGGGAAAGCTGCACAAGAAGGACAGCTCATTTCTCTTGGACTCTGAACCAATTATTTCCAGGAATAACTGAAAGGAACAATACCTGTTAACAGAGAAAACCCCAATTAAGATAATTGATTGGTTATAGCAGATTCCCTTTCAGTGGAAAAAAAGGGGTGTGGTGCAGTCAAACAGTACAGAGAAAATATTATGAGATTCAGTCACGCTCACTTTGATGTTTCCTGTGGCCTGTCGTTCCACCTCAAATGATAAAGCTGAAAATTCAAAACAGGTACTCGGGCTCTGGAAGGGGAGATGGAAAATGAAATCTTCAGAGATGAGGGTGGGCGGGATGTGCTGTGACTCAGGAGACACCAGGTTTAATCTAAAGTAATGAAATGACCCTACGCTCCCTTTACAGGCAATTATCTGTTCCGCCTGGAATTACAATGTATGGCTACAAATGATCACTTCTCATAATCTGTACATGTAATGCGTCTGCACGTACGCAATGTAAGACTGTGAGCCGAGGAATATTGCATTAATGCCACTTATGTAACGCATCAACTTAATAAAGCAAAAATCAGTTTTAAATGATTGTTAAAATGGATGCAGTTAAGGAACTGTAAATGGGTTAAATATGCAGATTGATTTTCAAGAATTTATAATTATCTGCTGTCACCTTTTGCTCACAAACCTCTGTGCATGTGTGTGTGATGTATTACCTTTCTCTTGGTTGTTTGTAACATCTCGACAACACCAGTGGGACCGGCACAGGCTCTGCAATTAACATGTTGTCCAGAAGGTGGCACTCTGATAACAGCTGTAAGACGGTGGTAAACAACATCATATCATGTATTAGGGGGGGTTGATAAATATAGCACAAACGTGATACTCACACTATGGGACCGAGATGTGTAAAGAGCCACGTTCAGCTGTGTAATAAAAAGTGACAGACTGAAGGCGCAGAAGAGGCATGAGACACATCTTCCTAATTTTGCAGGCGAGTCAAAACAAAACTTTAAATAATTGCATCCTCTGTCTTCAGAGAGCAACACTGGAATTAGTCATCCTTTTGCACAGATTAATTTTCAGACATTTAATAGTCCTAAAATAGCTATCATATGTTAATAAAGTTGACATCAGAAGTTAAATTAAAGTACTCACTTGTGTCTTTCTCAATAAGGTTCTACGTCTTTTTGCAAGAGGGGCGAAATCACAGTGACACCCTTTTGATATCAAAATTAATTTAGGATTTACTTGATTTTTTGGCTGTTCTATTTTCAATATTGTCCATGCAAAATGTGTTCTTTTGATCAGCAGATAGAGAGCTTTTCATTTGGTTACGATATCCATTTTGACACTCAAAATGTCATCGAAGGCTCCTTTTATGTCCACTTAAACTCTGTGAACTGTGAAGTTTTCATGCTAAACTCGAGATCAGCCTGAGGTTTCATAACTGTAAGACTTGAGAGGATGTGCTTACCAGTGAGCACCTAGACTCATCCTATATATACTCATTCTATATGGACTATGCAGGCAGACTATAAAAATATTACTGCCAGCCAACAACAGGACGTTATGGCATTCTGACCCAGTTCTACAATGAGATCCTCCTTTTCTTAATGAAATCCATGACACACATACGAGTTAGTGAAAGTCAGCCGCAGGGAGAACTAAAGTGGTTAGACTATGCATCAGCTGTCTAGACTTACCATATAGTCAATGTTGCTGAAATACTGTCCAAATTGCACAGTCATAACAAATGATCTGTCAATAAGCCATCAACACCAGGCATCATGGGTCACTTGTGGCAATTTCCTGTTTAAGAAAAGTCCTTAGGGAGACATCTATCAGGAGGCATTGATTCTCAGTAATGTCCACCCTGGTGAGATGAGGGTGGCGTGAGAGAGCACATGACTCGGTGTGTCTATACTGTCATGATGGACAAATTGGTGCAATTATGCTAGATCTCTGAGGAGGAGAAGGGCATTGCAGGTTATGCACAAGGACGCACCAGGTCTGTGGTGACGCAGGTCGATATTTTCGAGCCTGAAATGGAACCCTAGACCCCTAAGCAAAATGGATTTGAATGCTGCATGCTACAGTTTGTCCATCCAGCAGTTGGGTGTGTTGATATCACAGGTAGAGGATTAGCACAATTCTAGTCTATTCTAGTTTCAGGCATCAGAAACAGCAGAATCAGCAACATTCATGGACAAGGACAGCATGTTGAACATGAAAACACACAGGGTGAATATGAACTAGCTTGTGGCCCATTTGGGAAGCAATGGAGTGTGACCTTTTCACCACCACATCATCCACAGAATGACTTAATGGCTCCTGGAGACATGAAGGCCATGTTGAATGACAGGGCTATGATACCTATTAGAGGAAAAACATTAACATTAACATTAACATTGACATTAACAGCTTTTATGTCCTAATTGTGTGGTACCAAAATGCTGTTATGTAGACAGAGGATGCTCAGTGGCCAGGAGGAGTTATTCTGGGCAACAAATATTCCCTTTGTCAGTGGCTCTCCATGCACAAGGAACCATAAAGAACACAGAGCTTAATGAATGAATGTGGACATACAGTAGTGTAAAGGCTGAAGTTGCTGGGAGAGGATGATGTGCAGTGACACTGGTTCTGACCCACTAGGCTATCTACTCAGCCACGCATCTCCACCTAGCCCTGGGCACCGGCTACAGGAGACGTCTCTGCTATAACAATGCCGATCTCCTGAACCATTCTTCATTAAAGGACGAGTGACAGTGACTGGTGCAGAGGGCTCTGTGGAGGATTTCCAAATCCCATAATAGATCTCCCAGTCAATAGTCATTTCGACCTTGAATTCCCAGTGTCAGTGTGCCTCTCTAGCATCCTAGTTCAATGGGTTTGACTGCGAATTGACCCTCCTGGCTGATTTCTCCCAGTATTAGATCGTACTTAATGAGCTGTGGGGAGAGTGGCTTTGGGCTGAGAGTTCAATGGGACCATTAATCTGCCCATGAAGCAGAAGAGAAACACCCATCTCTACAACCAGCTCAGCTCTAATTCAGCTTATCTAAAGCCGCCACTGAGATTCTTAGGCAGGAAATGGCAGTGTTAACATCTCAAAATCTCAAAAATAAAAATAACCACCCACAAGGTCATCAGCCATGGATCTGTGACTTCTGCATGCCAGACTGGAGTTCAGGTCTCAGTTGAGTGTCTGTCTTGGAGGTGCAGTGCGTCTGAAGAGCTGGTGAAGGAGCAGATGTCTCGTTGAGTTTGTTCACAGGATGTGGAGTGGAGACACCTGGAAGTTCTTCACAGCTGACAAACCAACCCATTCCTTCACCGTCAGTGTTTGTGTGTGTGAGAGATCTGATCACTGGAGAATGGGAGGAAGTTTGATTTATGAATTATATTTCAAAGAATTAATTCAGAGAATCCCACATGAATTCTTTTTTATTATTCCAGCATACAGAAAAACTCAATATTTCATACTCACATATTAACCTATATGCTTTTTTCTTTATGAACTCAATATTTTATGTCCATATGTTGACTTATACACTTCTTTTTCATGAAGTGGGGTCACAAAGCTGGAATTTCTACTCTCCAACTGGAATATGATGGAAAGCTCCACATGAGTATTTTACTTAGAATTATGTATAGCTATGTTGTAGTTAATTGAAATATATAGTATAATCTCTGATCTGCTGAATAGCATCTTGTATAATAATAAACATTCAAAAAATGAGAGAACTGAAACCAATATGTATGTGGACATTACTCACAAACTGTCCAGTCTCGCCCACAAAATGTCAATGTCCTTTTCGCATAAATGTCCCATCCCTCCTGTTGTCCCGCGGCCTCTACTCCTCAGCCCCCTCTCACTCGCAGGCCCATCCATCATCCTGACTGCAGGGAAGAGGGGTGAAGCATGCAGAGAAGCTACGCAGAGCGATTTAACTTTGTTAACTCTAGAGGCCATAAATCTCCAGCGATCGCCTCCCAGATTCCCCATGTGAGATCAAGTTAACCTTCACCCAATAGAACACAGTCTTTGTCCAGTTTCCCAAATTAAGAAAAATGGTAGAAAAAACATCCGGCATAACACTAATCTGATTTAAGATGACACAACATGAACAATGAATAACTATCACTGGAATAAGCTACAAATATCTTCACTGAGTCTTGTAAAATCATTCAGTGTGCACATGTAAGTCATTCATTATTCAGATGAACATGTTTTGAACACGGTGTGACATTGTTTTCACTCCTTAGAAACAGCATTATGGTTTTCACCAAGATGTTGCCAGAGGGCCAGACCAAGCATAAATTCTCTAGAAATCCAAAGTCATACTGTGAAGATACTGTGTTGGCTCTCAAAAGACATCATCTGAGAGGGAAACATCGGTCTTGTTCAACTTGTTCTCCAAACATCCCACACAGGACAAACAGTGTGCGCTAATGGACAGGAAGCTTTCAGCCAATCCCTGAAGGATACACTTATTTATTTTTAGGTATTTCAAATCTGGGTTTTTTGCTTTTCTACCTTACAAATCCTTGCTCCACCTAATATACATCATTTTTCATCTCCATCTCTTCCATCGCTGGAAATGGACAACCTGTGTGATAGCTCCAAATATACTCCATTAATACTATTTTTAGTCAGACATTGACTCACTGTGTCATGCAAGTTACAAATACACCAAACACTGAAATATATACAAATGACTGAATTTCTTATTATTGTAATATAAACACTATCTCACATTTAAAGAACTAAATTAATCATATATTAGGCAATCTTAGGCCCCTGACAATCCTCAGCTGATGAAACTTAGGGCCTGAGCTGTCACAGTAATTTGAACTGGTATGTTGATTGTCATTTCCGATATATAACATGAGAGGGTAAGTGCCTTCTCATGTACAAGTCACATGTATCAGACACTTTCTGATTTCCATTCCACTAACAGTGTCAGCAACATGACATCAGCGCCACTGGTCAGGCTAGTTTAAATCATGTTTACATGGTTTACAATGCATGGCCCCCTTATGGAGCCGCTGACATTCACAGAAATGGAAAGCTGAATATTGGCTGATAAATTTTTCATGTGCAAAAACACCTCTGGTTATTGGCTTGCTCTATGAATAAGTCAAAGCACGGCGATGTAGCAGGTATGTGGTATTTAGGCCACGACCAATTGAATCCAATAAACATGACGAGGTGAACTGCAGGAGCACAGCACCATAGCAGACAGACTTCTTTGTGTACAGTTTTTAGTGTGTACCTATTTAAATTTTCCTCTGAGCGCGTGTTCAAACGGGCATAAAACATAACAGGGAGTGACTTGGCATGTTGGAGAAGCTAAGCACTGTGGATCCTCTATTTTTAACAATGCAGTCTGGTCATTATATATTTTATTTATGCATAGACAGAGTGAGCGGAGTTGTTCGCCAATTGCCTTCCAGAGACAAATCAACTTTTGCTGCTCGAGGGAGAGGAGGACAAGATTTTATAACAGAGCACTGGTCGGCCTATAAAATGAGCAGGTGACTATGTTTTTCTTTGCAGATGGAGACAGCAAAGAAAGGTTATACCAGGCTCCAAAGGGCATTATGATATTTTATTGCATACACAGCCGGAGTACATGGAGGGAGAAAATCAAATCAGCACTCAGTGTTATCCGAGAGAGTGGCTCCTAGTGTAAGCAATGAAATAACACACTGAGAAACTACTGAAACTACTGAGCGACTAACACTGTTGAAAAGCCTTTATTTCTGGCATGATCACAGGCTTGTTACCCATCATACCTGATCACCCATCCTGTAACTCTGCCATAAGCATTGTTTACTTTTCATGCCTCCCAGTTCTCCCGTTCCTCTCTGTCTCTAATTAAAGCCATACATTCCAACACTGGTGATCAAAGTTATTAAATATTTACCAAGCTTTCAAACCTGACCTTTGCAGGCCAACAAGACATGCAGCCGCAATTGAGCTCACAATATTCAAATGACAACCCTTTCTTCTTCTCTTCTAAACAGCCCTCTCTCTCTCCACTGCACGAGCCAGGTTATCTTTAGTGCACATTGAATATTTATACAGCAGGTGGCTGGGGAGTCAGTCACTGATCTCTAAGGTGACTTGCTGAGCTGCCGTGGGGGTTGCTGGTGCACAGGGATTGGCCTAGGATGAAGTCACATGGGACGTATTGTCTCCTCAAAGTGTCCTTTTACTCCATTTAGGCAAAGGATTATGTTTTGTTGCAGCACCTACCACAAATCCCTCCCTTAGGAGAAGACAGCATGAAGCAATGTGGTGAAGTGGTTTTGGTCACTCTGCTGTTTGATTAATCTCCAGTGCCTATAAAATCCATTATCTTTCAGCACCAAAATCATAATCTTAAACAGAATCCACACGGTGTATTTATTTGTTTTGTCGTAGACGATTGTTCCCCCTCAGACTGCAAATCATGTTGCTCAGAATAGGCTCTCTAATGACCTGAAGTGACTCGAGTTTAAGATCAGACCCATTTTAATTTGAATTTAATCTCCTGAAAGGGAAAGGGCAAGAGGGGAGGAAGTTAAGGTTATGGTGAATCCAATAACTGCCTGACAGTCTCCATCATGCATGCAGGATTTATGTCTGGTGATGCTTTGAATGCTAAACATGACGTCAGAGATCGAAGGCAGCCTCAACATTATACCATCCTCTCTGCTGAAGAGCAAATTAGAGACATTAGAAAATATTAGTGTATTCTTCTAATGATAGCTTTTACGATATTGCTCTAAGGAATAAAATAATGGATAAGATCATCTGACATTGAGACATTACGGCACTGTGTTTGCAATTAAAACCTAAAAAAAAAAAAAAAAAAAAAAAAAAAAAAAACAGGGCTCACATTGTCACCACTCATTCGTTACCTGTTTTGTTGGTTTTGTCTGTGAGGACTTTTAATGAGTCTACTGCCATCTAAGAGCAATCCATTTTCTCCTTGAGCTGAATCCCTAATGCATTAGCACCAGACAGAGGCAATAGAATATCTTAGAAGAATACCTTAGGCATATGAAATAAAACAACCAGCAACTTATAATGCAATTGTTTACATTTTGGGTTGCATAAGGCGTACTTAACTGTAAGATAAGGAAAGTGTCTGTGAACCAAGCTTCACAAAAAAGTAGGTGACTGAAGAAAACTTTTATTGGACTGTACAGCTGCAAAGACTTGTCTCCCTGTAAGAAAGTGGCCAGTAATAAATTAGCAATTCTCATAAGGCTTGGAGAAACTTTCTGGGCATTGGCATGTCATTGTTGTAGCCGCAAAGCTGTCCCTGAACTGAATGTGAGAGATAACTGCTTTGGAGCAAAAACAAACCAAAACAAAAGAACATGAGGTGGAGATTGGTTTAGTAAGTAAGAGAGGGGGAGGAAGCACTTCTGGCTTCCAAGGGCATCATAAAACCCAGTATGTGTCTGCACAACAATGCCAACAGGGGCGCAAATTCTCCACACACTGGAAATCAATTTCACACAAAGTGCGGAGGACTTGGAAAGAGGCGTATCGGAGAGACACTGAAATACTGCATCTTGTGTTATTGGATTTGGAGCCCAGTAGTCAGCATTTTTGGGCAGCATCTGCAAGCTGGGGGATCCAGTCAAGTGGAGCTCCCCCAAGTCAGCCTGGAACCTCTGGCCAGCTGAGGAAAAGAGATTGTTCTGGGGTTTACTTTAGATTTAAATTCATGTCACAATAAGTGTTTGAAAATAATAACAAAAAAAAAAAAAAAAAAAAAAAAAAAAAAAAAAATACAACTTTATGTGGCATGTTGTGGAGTCATGTGCACAAACTTCACAATCTCTGAGCTATTATAAGCTTAACAAAACTGCTCTGAAAATAAAAAAAATAATATTTGTGGCACACATTCAAGTGTGGAGTGAAGTGAAAAGCTATGAACCAATCTTGAGAGAAAGACCTGTAGCACCCTCATTCCCACAGGAACATGCATATTTTACCGTGAACAATAAATGGAAACATCACTGAGGGTCTCTGAAGTGCAGCGCTGGTCCACAAATACTGTTGACCCAAGAGAGAGAAGTGAATGGGCTCTGAAAATATTGCTGGAAAAAAGGGGGATATTTGCTGGAGCACTACATTTGTCAGGGACTGAGAGGGACTGAGAGGGTTATATATTCACTTAAACTGTTGTAAATCTTTTAGAATTCCACTATCCCAAAGCAACAATTATTTTAGGTCGATTATCTTTGAATGATTGATTGTCACCATATGCTGAAATACAGAAAAGTAAACTCTTTATGAGGAGCTTCATCAGATCAACAAAGCCCCCCTTATGAAAAAGTATACTAATCCTATTTTCAATTTTAGAGTGATACTATACAAATATCATAGCTGCTGCAAGTCCCTTCATGTTATAAATATTGTAGTGATTCTGTTGGAGAAATATTGTAGTGATTCTATTGGAGATAGATAAAATAATAAGAATCTACTACGACAAGGTCACTGCAACTGAGTACTGCAAACAATATGTCACTGTAGGAATATATGATAATATAGTACCACAGGATATTAAAATACCATAAAGTGGACCAGTGCAAGATAAAAAATGTCTATAAACACAATAATTACTACATTTTTTTGGGTCAGTATACGAATATTAGGGGGATTTCATGGTGATAGGAAGTTAATAAAGTAGCATTTGTTTTCTGTAAAATCACTTCTGGGTACTACAGACACACTGTCACTGAGGGAATATTGCAGTGTTTTGTTTCTGTGGTAATGAAGGATGGCCGTTCTCCTCTCCAGTTTTATTTTACACTGCTGCCAATGCTTTTTTTTTTTTTTTTTTTTTCAAAATCAAGATACACATGCCATAGTAATGACACGCCCCCTGGTGTTTAATGTCAGCCACGCTCCTGGAGTTGGATAACCTCGCCTTGCGTCCGGGAGCATCACTGATGGAATGTGAATGTGATTGTGAATGTGACTGTGACTGTGACTGGAAATGTGAGTGTGACTGTGAATGTGAGTGTGAATGGTAAATGTCCTCCTCTTGCTGTTAATTGTTGATGCTGCTCTCAGCGTCTCTCGCATGTTGATCAGGGTTCATCTCCAGTCTCCTCTGATATCTGTTCGCTTGGATCTACACCATGATCAGCACCGAGAGTGTTCTGGAGAGTGGAGACCAGCCTTGCATCCGGCTGGAGCCCCTGAATAACACACACCTACCGGGCAAGGCGACGCCGAGCCGTGGCAGCCCGTCTGTCTTCGGGGACATCGGGCCTAAAGTGACAGCCAACGGGGTGCATGATATAGAGGACCGGATTTTGAGGATCACCGGCTACTATGGCTACTACCCAGGATACTCCAGTCATAGAAGTAAGTCAAAACATGAGAAAACAAAGTAGACTATAGCGGGAGCCTCAGCGACAATATCTCACCTTTTTCTCAGGTGTGAAATTGGTCACTGACGAAAAAGAGCATCATTGTCAAAGGATGCTATAAAAAAAATACCATAAAAATGCATGGTGAGAATATTAGTGATGCAAAAAATACCACAGGGTAAGACAATGACTATGAAGTCAGTATCACTACAGATATATCAAACTGTAACTTAAGTCTCTATATGAATAGTTTTGTATTTTATTTTATCATTTGGTGTGTTGTTCATGAGAAGGAATGTACTGTGTGGAAGAGACAATATGTGTAAATCTGTACTCTGTGTGTATTTATTGCAGAGTGGTTTTAGTTTAGTCTCTCATTTGTTTGGACTGAAGCCCACTTTTGCAAACCCAGCCAATTAGATTTAAATTATGGTTATTATTGTTGAGTAATGTGATGCCCCTCACTGCACAGAGAGAGAGAGAGAGAGAGAGAGAAAGAGAGAGAGAGAGAGAGAGAGAGAGAGAGAGAGAGAGAGAGAGAGAGACATGCAAACCCAAACTTTACAACATATGCAATTGCGAGATGACATGCACAAATTGTGGTGGCATTTGGCATGGAAGTTAATTGTTTAAACTGTGGTTTAATATTGTCCAGTCATGTCAGCGAAGGCTACGCACTAATAATTACATCACAGTCTCATATTGAATTGTCCATTACAAATGTTTACAATTAACTAACACAATCAATTTCCCAGATGGCAGCTGCAGCACCCCTTCCCCTGATGTATGTGAATTTTTCCTGCTGTCTCTTGGCAGGTTTTAGGTATACTGTTTCTGTGGGGGGAAAAAAAGTGCTCATCTTTAGTATAATATCCATTTGTCAAAGTGGTTGTGATTGGTAGACCAGTTGTTTGAATCTTGCTGACACAGAGACAGTGACTGGGTTTTGGATACAGTAGTTCAGCGCTGATCGTGCACTTTGTTTGAGGGTGATCTTTTAAATCTTGCTCTCTAGGCTGTGAAGGCCTGGCCATTGCCATGGGGAATATAAGGGGAGGAAAGAAGCACTGCAAAGCTCTGTTCATGGCCAATAAATAGTCTCACATATGGCTACTGTGTAATGAACTAAGATGTATAGACCAGCAATAAGGCCTATAGCACTTGCCTAGCAGTGGACATTAGTTAGATGCTCTCACCTCTGTATCATATAATTGGCTTATTCATCTTAGTGTGCCATCATTCTTTACTGAAGGTAAGAGGAACTGGCACTCTCCTTGAATAAGCCTCATAAAAAGAAATTGGCCATTAATCCACCATCCCTCCCTGAGCCTCTGGTAATTCAGATGCTGCTTCCTTGTCATGCCAGCTCCCTAGCACCTCCATCCCTTGTTACATAAAGGCTCCACTATAAATTAATGACTTACAGTTACACGTGTAGATCTGAGATGTACTCTCAATGTTATCATGTTAACCTAACCCACCTAACTCACATCTACTGACACTGGCAGTGTGTGACACAACGCATTACCCTCGCTGAGGAACAAACCTGTTTAAAATCCCGACGGTAATGTGAGATTGGAGAAAAGGCCTTATTCAGTCAAGAGCAGTCCCAGCTGAGGCTCTCTGGATAAGATGAGAGGACCTCAATGGATTTTTAGATAGAGGCTGAGAAAAAGGAAATGAGCCTGTCGCTCATTAACTGTGTCCTGTTTATCAGCAGTGTCAGTTGCGGTGGTTTATCTGTGAATGCAATCACACATTTTATAATGGGAACGTATCTACTCGTCCAGATTAATCTATTGAAAGGATATCTGATTAACGAGTAGCATTGAAAGCTATAAAGCCAAAATAGATTGAACAACACTAACAATTGTGGGGCCTCTGAACCAGCAGCACTACTGAACCACACATTGGTTTTAGACAAGGTGATGCAGCCATACCTCGTTTTCAGCTTTGGTATTGAAATTGAAGTTGAAATTGATAAATAAGAGAGCTGATAAGTGTTTTTGATTATGATGGGAAATACAGAAAACTTTTTGGAAAATCAGTCTCAGATTTAGATATCAATCTGTAATTAAGTTAATTAATGACTATACATTTTATTGCTGTGTATAGTTAACATTTTCAGAGGTCTGGAGTACATGTCAATTTTGTTTGTGTACAATGTCACACATGCTAATAGCAAAGTAATTACAGAAAACTGTCACATACATCTGTCACATCCCATCATGTACTGTACACCTCAGCAGAGGAAACTGAGAGGACAGGATGTCATTTGTGGTGTAATTCAGATATGCAGAGCAGGTGTGGAGCGTAATAGAAGCCACAGCAATTTTAGAAAAGCCAGTGTATCTTGGTGCCACACGCTGAGGTGTTATTTGGTTTGAGAGACAGATCCCGTCTCTCTGATGAAAATATGCCATCTGTAGGCCTGTGTTTTCATATCTATCCATCAGCTGAGTCTTTGCATGCCAGACCCAACAGAAGGTGTTCCTCAGAGCAGCATCCATACTTGTCACAGTATATAATGTTTGCACAAGCATCTTTGCTGGCACTCTCAGCATGAAGGAGTACGCCAGCAGAACCCCTTCACTTTTAAGTGTGGCTGCTAATACTGAGAAACCCACTCAGCACAGGACACAGGAGCTCAGTTTCTCGAATGCCTGCAACTGCTTCACATTAGTTTACTTTGTTTTGTTTACACAATTAGGAAGTTTGAGTTGAGAATTAGAAGTCCCTTGTGCTGTTGCGTATCATTTTCCATGAACCACTCAGTGGGGTAAGACAAAAAAAGGAGCACGTAAATAGAACAGTAGGCTTATCTTGCCAAGCCTATGGGGTAATGATATATTTAGTAAGATTCTGTTGCTGTTTTTTTTATTATTGCCACTTGCCATCTGTGTTGAATTAGAAGATGCCTCTGAGGGGGATTGTGGACCACATTCAGTGATTGGGTCTAGGAGTAAGGGAGAGGGAAGGTGCCATTCTGAACAAGGCCTGATATTATCCTCGGCAGCATTCTGTGTACAAGATACAAAAACAACAAAACTGAAATGAACCATGGATCAGGATTAGAACAGACAGCGCAGCCTAACAGCACCCAGTTGGCTCGTGTGAGCAGACAGCAAGCCTGCTTACTGCAACAGTGTCAGTAAATGCCTCCTCAGCATCTCTCAGAAAATCATTACAGTCATTTGCCTTGTGTCTTGTTTCGAATTGCTTGTTTAGAATTGGCCAACCACCTAGAGCAAGCACGCTCCCCACTGGGTAAAATGGTATGGTGCAGGAGAAATGACAGGTACTTTCAGTGGCAATCCCACTCACTACAGCTCCTTTGTTGTTCACCACTGATGTCTTTGCAGTGGGACAGCAGACTTAGGCACTCAAGGGAGAAAAATGTCAAGAAAAGCACAGTCCGTCATACACTTAAGAAAGGACATAAAAGGAAACCATTTACCTCCACTGGGTATGTCTTTTGCTACGCCTACAATAAGTCCACACAAAAGAGTGACAGACATGTATTTTGCAATAGAGTCAGCTTGCACTGACTCTATTGCAAATTCACCTGGAAACGTTAGTGCCCAGTGTTAACAGCAGGTGAATTTTCACTTAGCATGATGCACGATTCTTCCAAAAAGTTCCCTGAAACACTCAGTACGTGTATGTGCGCTCATTTTGGACCGTCCCGTTCCCATGCCTGCTCACTCAGTGCTATTTATAACTAGACTAGCGTCGAATGGGATATGAGCTTTGCCTGAAACACTCCTGGTGTGCCGTTAGCTTCACGTTCACTGGGGAATAGGTAAAAATCCGAGTAATGGGTGCTCTGTTTCTCCCAGTGAGCTCCAGGACTGCTGACCTGTGCACATGCCATGGTATAACTGGGCATATGTTGTAGCCCTGCATCGCATATATGTGTGACAGAATATTTAGCTTAGCCCTGTAAGTTTACTACATCACTGGCATATTTTACTTTCACTTATCCACAAGCCAAGCCGCACAATTTTTAGCTCTAATGATGTCATATGATGAATGAATGGCTCAATTCAACTCTAAAAATACACCTCTTCTGGTTGCCACGTCACCAATTGTGCCTTTCTCATCATATTGACGATGCTTCAACTGGACCGGTCTTGTCAGCTGCCTAACAGTGCCCTCATGTGGCCTGTAAATTCAGCATCCTTCCATGTCCTCCAATAAAATGACAGACAGTAAAGGCGCTCTTATGATTGGATGTCTGATGCACTTAGCCTAATTACTTACTGCATGTGTAAATCAAGATGGAGAGACTTATACAACACTTTCACACTGCCACTCAACATACTGCTCACACACAGAGACCAAAATAATCCTCGGATTCTAAGTGGACAACATTAAATGTGTCTTTTTGTTCTTTATATTAACTCAATTAAACACTGTATAACTCATAGTTTCAGTTTAGAAGTGAAAAGTGATAATTTTCAGCTTGTATTACACCGTCTCTAGAATGAAATCATTTTAGATGTTGGATGGGGGTTAATCTGTCTTTCAAGGCAGCGGTTCTGACTCCTAGTCCTCGGGACCCTGAGCACTGCTCGTTTTCTGTCTTACCAGATTGTTTATTACATTCACCAGTTACCCAAGATCTACCACACTCCTCTGGTTTGACATCCAGAAGAAAAAACAGCAGTGTTTGTTGTCCTGAAGACCAGTACAGTTATAAAGGGTATCTGCCCAAATTTCAGAATTTATGTCCCTGTAGCACAGTCCATCCTGTTGACCACTAGGTGTCCTCATCCTCCAGTGTTACAACCATACAGTGTGGTTACAACTACACTATTTAGCTGAGTTGAGCTGATGATGTGGTACCCACTGACTGGTAACACATCTGACAGCTCGCAGTTTTTCAGTGTTTGTCCGGTCCCCACGTCACCCATGTTTCTCTCTCTCATCTCTCACCCCCACCCTCTCCGGCTGTCCTCACCGAGATGTGATGATGAACAGAGAGATGCATGAAGACAAAGAGGCTTGTGCCATAACTGAGGAATACTGGCTAATCTGAATGACAAAGGGGCCTGAATGGGCCAACTGCGTCAGTGCACTGGAGAACCACTGTTGCTATGGAGGTTGCGGAGGGATGCTGCTTTACTATTTTGTGCCTTGATCTAAGATGCAACGGAGCTATTGTGTGATATCTAAATCTTAATGTTCGAAATGATATAGGTGGGCTGAGAAGCAGTTCAAGTTGAAGAGATAGAGAGGAGTGTCACTGAAACAGAGTGATAAGCACTCCACTGGCCCCGCCAAGGCAACCATTGCTGAAACCTTTACACCAGATGGCCCATCTGTCCAGCTGCTGATGTGGAGGAAACCAGACATACCAGTGGATGTGTGATAAGCAGTTGGCAACAAACATGTGATTTGTTGAGATGCTGAAATTACTTATAGGCTTAATAGCTGTGAAAATGTAAGATATAGGAGAAACAATATAAAGCTTGCATGTGTCTAACTTCTATCCTCTAACTTTTCAGTCCTTGATCTAACACTTGCAGTACAACTGTGGCTTTGAATTGCACCTGTGCTCCAGGTCTTTTCTCTTAATCTGATAGCGATTAGCATCCTGGGCCCAGATCTGCTGACTAGGCCTGTTTTGTCTCCCCTCCCTGTCTAGCTGTTGTCTCCACTCCTCAGCAGGGCTATTTTTAAGTTCAGCCCCCCTCGTCTCAGGGGATCCATGCCCCTGTCTCATCCCCTGCTTACACCTGACCAAACATTACTTTTAGCCATGCTTGCATCACACACTTAATGCACAAGCACTTTAACCAGGCTCATTCCCATGATATCACTTAATGCATTTGCATTAGTGCTGTGCTCATTCTGTCATACTGGGCGACCAAAGGAATCGAATGTGCTTTCTCTTTCACAGGAATGACAATAAAGCTTTTCTCTGGCAAAACATCAATCTGACCAAATTTGGACTCTGCATTTAAACAAATAAATTACCATGGTGCTGGTGGGAAGAAGGCTACTGCATTTTCTCCATTTCAACCAGCAGTTCAACAACAGCAAGGTGCTTTATTCTCTCCAGTGTCAGACTGACAAATGCAGAGTGAAGCAGTCTGATGTGCCATGTTCTCTGTAGCCGTGCCAGAACTGTGACTGATGAGCATTGGAGAGTAGAGACAGAGGAGAGGGGAGGGGGTCCAGGGTGACACTGATACAGCAACAGAGATCCTTGATGCTCACATGATCGCAAAAGAGCACTGACAGCTCTTAAGAGAATTCTGGACCAACCAGTTGGAGACAAGGGGCCAATTTCTTGTTTACTTGAGTGTTTTCCATATGGTCCCATAATGCAACTGTGCATGGCTTTACTGGCATTGATTTTACTGGTGGGAGGGTAAGCATAGCAGGGGCCATGCAAAGATTATATTACAGGATGCAAAGCCTTAAAAGTCTGGCTGCATACAGTAGATACTGATATGCCATTTATGAATTAGGCCCCACCCTGCAACGTTGAGCCAGTTAAAACTTGAAGTACAAAAACCCAAACAGAGATAGGATGACCTGGAGGGTGCCTGAGATGGAAACTCCTGATCACAAGCCCAAACGTGACTGACTGACTCCTCCACTGGTTGGTAAGGGCTGCTAAATAGAGGAATTCCCCAAAGGTCCTCTGTATATAGGATTGCATTCCAGCCACTCTGAGGACCTTTTTTCACTGAAATGGAAAAAAAAAAAAGTTGAATCTTATCATTAGCTTGACTCATTGATAATTTACAAGCTTATTCCATGTCTTTTGTCAGCTGAGTCTGAACAGTTCTTCCTTGACTCAACCCTCAGTGTGAACCTTTAAAGATGCCATAATCAAAACCAACAAAGGATGATTAAAGTGAGGACTATGAAGACTAAACTGACAAAAACTGTGAAATAACAACAGAATTTCAAGGTATCCAACATAGTTTTCCTTGAAATACACCTGGTTTTGTTTACATTCAAAAATTTTCACCAAAACACATTCGTTGTGCCCTCAAGGCCTAATTAACATGTTGATGCAATTTCTACCGTAAAAGACAATTTTGCAGAGCCTTATTTTTGAATATAGAGTTTTATTGTTGGCATTGGCGTGTGTAATATATCACCCATGTGCTGATGGCGTGCTGGAGGGCCTTATTTTCTCCAAATTTGATTATTGTGGTTTTCACTGTGTAGAATGTGAACTCTCATATTCAAGAGGGTTTAATACTGTATGTCCAATGACAAAGCAACAAACAAGTTTAATTAAGAAACAACTTTTTTGGAACAATTACATTTGATTCTAGTTTGTATACCACAATTTGAGTCAGCAAGTCAATTCATCATTTTTCGCCCAAATTTTATATCCATTAATAAACACATGCAATAATGTAGGACCATCCTTGTTGTTCAGCTGAAAGATGGAAAGAAATTCAGACGATGGAAGTACATTATTTGTTTCATTAAAAAAAAAAAAAAAAAAAAAAAACTTTATTGACCAAAAAAGTCATAATTTATAGTATTCTGTTACATCACCACATTTGTTCTTTTTTGAAGCATCATGATTGATTTTTTTCAAAGCATTTCATATCAGTTCAGGCCAAAGTAGAGTGAGTGATTATGCTTACTTCTTTTAGCAGATTGATTTAGTTGAATCAAACTGAATTATAATCTGTCAGTCAGTGAAAAGAATCATGATACCACTACTGTAGTTTCTATGTATATTTAGACATAATTAGTTTATTTTTGTTACTTTTTTTTTTTTTTTTTTTAACAGTGCCAGGCTTACTGTATGCTACAAAAACAATGGGTTCCTCAAAATATATTATTTTTATAGCTTGTTTTTATGGTATTTGTAAGCATGCAGTTAGCAGCATCACATACACCTCCTGATCCATTCCAAACAGTGAGAACCAAGAAGTGGATAACCAAGAGTACATTACGGTGTTGTTGTGGCCTCATGCACAATATAGGAAAGTATAGGAAAGTGTAAGGTATGTCCTTTTTGCAGCTCAATTCGTTAATGTTGCATTGGCACAAAAAAGAAGCCCTACAAATAATCTATGTCTCAAGGAGTAGTGAAGTGCAGGAGATGTGGCAAAAGAGAGAGAGAGGGAGTGATTGGAGGACAGAGGACAGAGAGAGTGAGAGAAAGAGAGAGGGAGGGGAGGAATGAAGGGAGCCTGGTCAGATGGGGAGGGGATCGGAGGGAGGAGGAGGGAGAAGAGGAGGGGGCAGTAGCTAACACAGCATAATTAGCCCGGGCTGCTTGGTTACCTTCCAAACAAAGCTGCTGATTTGTGGAGCAAAAGGAGGAGGGCAGAAGCAAGAGAGAGAGAGAGAGAGAGAGAGAGAGAGAGAGAGAGAGAGAGAGAGAGAGAGAGAGAGAGAGAGAGAGAGAGAAGAGGAGGGGGAGAGACTAGAAAGAGATGAGGGTAGTGATTGCGCCGTGCCACACACACTTGAAGCTCAGTCTCCCTTGGAGACAGTGGCAGTGCTGGATCACGGCATGACAGTGCAACAGTAGAGTCTCCACTCCACCGCACTTCCACTGAGCTACCTCCACTGAGCTGTGTCACTATCCAGACAGAGAGAAAGAGAGAGAGAGAGAGAGAGAAGGCAAGAGTGAACAGCAGTGACAGTGAGAGCGCTGGGTTGGAGAGCAGAGGAGAGTCAGGATTGGAGTGCTGGGAAGAAGACAGAAGAGTTGACAGAGATCTGGGAGGAGGGGGGTGATCAAGAGCGTGAAGAAGCAGCGGAGGAGTCAGGAGTCTGAGGATGCACAGAGCTAGCAGGAGGAGCTGCTGAGCGTGCAGCAGCAGCCCAGGCACACATACAACACACACACACAGATACACACACACACACACTTCCCAGGGAAGGACAGTGGGTTGTGCCCCTAGTGGAGGATGAAGAAGCACTCGGCCCGAGTGGCTCCTCTCAGCTCGTACAGCACGCAGGTCCTGACCTGCCCCATCTCTGAAGGTAAACTGAAAGCACCAGAGAGGCCCAACATGCCATTTCTTGGAGGTATACTCTGTGTGTGTGTGTGTGTGTGTGTGTGTGTGTGTGTGTGTGTGTGTGTGTGTGTGTGTGTGTGTGTGTGTGTAAGAGAGAGAGAGAGAGAGTGTGATGGCATGAAATGAACAATTGACAGCACTAACTCTAATCTTACTATGATAATACTGATGGACTGCTTTCAGCAATGGTTTGCATTTATTGTCAATGGCCCGCATTTCCCATGTGACATAATATAGCGTTTTCTAAATTACACTGTGTCCACCAATGTGTATTAACATCTAACATAATTAAACTTGTGGCATGCTGCAGAGACTCTGAAAACACTTTTTTGATGTTACCAAGACCAGAAAGTACAATATAGTCACATGGTTTAATTCAGCAGGACTGTTTAACTACGGCTATTAGTGTCAAATGCGTTTGTATCATTCCAGAGAGATGCACTTGCTTTTAAAGTTTAATGGCTGTGCTGCTAGCAGAATTGAGATGCTAAATGTGTTGACAGGAAGTGTAGTAGCACCAGCATATGTTTGGCTATTTCCAGCTGCACTTGGTGTCTCACCACTGATGTCGCAAACCTCCTTCCACACAAACAGGCCCGAGTCAGCTGCCGTCACATCTGTTCATTTCACCCGTCCGTTCTTTCATGTGTCTCAGAATTCATACCCTCCATTCTGCCCCTCACTGCGTCCTCATCTCCCAAGCTTAGAACTTCTCAGTGTTCATTAACCCGCATCTGGCAACCTTTTGTTTTTGCAACAGAGATTACTTAAAGATATTGCTTATGTGTGTTGTCTAATTTGTTTATGGAGCCGACACACAGTTTGACCCGTGGTGCGACTCACTGCAGACATCAGTGTGAGCTCCATGTTGGATTCAGCCCTTGCCTATCCATCAATGTCAGGAGCATGCAGCGTCAGTGGCGAGGATAAAACACAGGATGGATTGAAATGTGAGGTTCAGGCAGCACACTGCGTCACACAGAGTGGATAAGCTCTGTTAATGGGAGTGCCAATACTGTATGGCAGTATACAGCATAGTGAAGGAAATATGGCACAAAAGCGTCTGTCATGTCGTAACATCATAATTTCAAGGCTTTAATTTTTTTTATTTTTTCTTTCCCCGTCTTTGGCACACATGTACCGACCAAACAATAATTCAAGTTGTGCTGTGTTTACTACAGTGTCTGTAAACATAAAGATCATACATATAAATGACTCATTGATAGAAGCTGCCATTGGCTTTGCTAGTATTTTTTTAACATGAATACCAAGAAGAAAGGTGTAAAGTAAGAAGTCACAACTTCATCTGTCACTGTACAGATTTTATAATAATATTAGCATTTTGAGTATTTGTATGACATCTGTGCTTTTACTTTTAAGCATTTTTATGTGCTTTACTTTTATTTTTTTTACTTTTATTACTTTGAAATGTATTTTTATTTTTTATTTCATATTATTCTATTTTATTTTTTCTGTTAATAACTTCAACAACTTCTGCAATCAACCATTTAATAGCCCAAACCAGTATTTATCGGTATTTATGATCTTTTACAAAACACAAGCCATCCCCGAACCTTGGGCTGATAATGATAATATTAAACGTGATCATGGTATTTCTTGAAATAGGGTTATGAAGCACCTTACAAAACAAGATCAAATCACCACAGTGAAAGAAAACCTGATAAAAAGTAAGACTAAAAGTTGGAATAATGGTCTTGAGATAATTAGGCAAAAAAAGTATTTCAGAGGGTCATGTCAAAACAGATAATCCATTCATTTTTTGTGTGGATTATTTTGGTACATGCATAAAATCTTAATGAGTTTAATCCAAAAGTGCCTTGGCAGTTGAATAGTATTTAGGGAGCTACTCATGAATATGGGCAGTTTTCTAAACAAGTATTTTTACTCTAAACTCAAGCTTGCCTATCTTTGTCTTGAGTTAAAAATGTCCGCACTATCCGTTGCTGTTACATAATGTGTTTGGCAAGGTTTATTATTGTTTTCTCTGCAACTTTTTAGCAGCGGTATTTGTCAGTAATAACATTGTCTGTTATGAGCCTTCAAATTCGGCTACTGAAGCTGCATTAATGAGGCAGGGGAATAGTGGAGTTTTAATATCACTGCATCTTGGCAGCAGATGAGCCTGTAGTGCTTTTGACTTCGGGATAGAGGAGGCTGCACCCCACAGAGAAACCTAGAAGTCCCAATGCTATGAAAGGGACACCGCCTTGCTTGGTAAATGAAGACAATTAGACAGAAAAAAAGAGAAAAACAGGTGCTTCTCTCTTGAAGAAATGTCATATCTTATCCTTGCCGATTAGCAGCCGCTAGGCTAATTTGCTTGATTAAGAATCCTTGCTGTGACAGAATCTGATTAGACCAAATCCCTAGATAAGCCTGGCAGAAAAGACACCCTATTAGTCTTGAACATTTTGCTTTCACCACTTAGTCTAGATTTGCCCCCAACTGGGATATAGTGTAAGGTGAAACCCTTTATCTGAGGAGATTTTTCTTTGGTAAAATTCACTGTAACACCCAACTGAGCTGAAATAGAAGTGACTGAGTTTGTAAAGTCTGAGAGTTACATAATTCCTGTTCTACGAGCCACATGAGAAAATATAGCAGGGCTTTATGAGCTAGTAGCAGACTTTTTGAACACTTGACTTGGACAGCGATTTTATGCCCTCTTGTTTCATATACAGCACGCAGCATTATTATGGGTTGGGAGATCCAGCTCTGCGGTGTTGACAGACTCAAGCCCAGTGCGACACTGGCTCGGTTTCCACATCTGCGACTCTCAACAAATGATTTATTTACCAGTTTTATTCAGGTATAACAGTTATAGCCACCACTTAAATTTCAACACTCTTGTTGAGTGCCAGCAGTGATCTCATGCATTCATTACACTTAAAGTAAGTTTGGCAAGAGAGAGTAAAGCCCTAAATTACAGTTAGTTTTTACACAGATACTCTGACCTTCCCGGAGAAGAAAAAGTGTGATGGAAACTTTAGTGCCAGCTTCTCCTCTGCGTGCCCAGAATTCATTAAGTTACAGTAAGTATCATGCATGGTAACACTGTAGAGCAGTGTTTGTATTCTGTGGCTGGCACAAACGTGCCTCGCCACATTACAAACACTGCGCACAGAGAGGTGAACCAGCTACCAATTCTCTAATCACACAGTGGTGACTTGCACAACACAGTTGATTTATTTGTTTAATAATCACAAAAGCATTTGGAACGAGGAAAGTATTAATACATGGCAGAGGCACCTAATGTTCACCCAATGTTGTTGTTTGAAGCTTGGCTGAGAGCTCTATGCAGGTACCAAACAAAAGACAGTCCTGAGATGAACAGTAGATAGGTAGATAGATAGACAGACAGATAAATGTACCGACAATACACACTAAAATTTGTAGTAAGTACGTACAAGGTTAATAACACAATTGCTTAACAACAAAGTAATCCTTAAGGTATTGTTGCATTATTGCACAGAGTCTGGTAGATGGGTATTGGTGCATTGGTGTGGAGGGAAGATATTGCAACTGCAGGTGCTGGTGATGCTCTAAGCATCTACAGCCATGGTGGAAGTGGCAGAGGTTCACATGCTGAGTTAGCAAAGAGCGCACAAGCAGCAAACATCCAGCACATGTCATCTTTTATTCCTGCCTTGGTGTAAATTGATCACACTGTTGAGAGCTACAGAACGGATCTGGGCTCCCTCCGGAAACACACTCACCCCACATGCACACAGATACACATGCACACACACTCATACACACACAAACACACACACACACTTCACATTCTACAGCAGTTAAGATTCAGAAGCCATTCAATCCCACAAGCCATCAAGGCGGTGGGCAGTGTGCAGCTCTACAGCGCTTTGACGGGAGAGAGAGCGCTGCAAGCAGTGAGATTCAAAATAAATCCTTGCCATCTTCATTGTAATCCTAGAATGCCAGTTGTTGCATTTAATACATCTTGAAAGGCGCCCAAATCCAAAATGCAGTCAGCTTTTGTGGGAACACGGAAAACAGTGTACAGTTTTAACAAATGCATAAGCAATATGAAATGGTATGCATTTATGTATTTGTGTATGTATCTATCTGTCTGTCTGTCTGTTTAGAGGTTCCAAACAATCCCAACATGAGATGTTTTCACTGCGGCATTGGAAAAGAGTCAAAATAGAGGTTGCCACGAGTGACAAGGTTGACCTGACTTTCTTGTGGAATGTCATGTGGTTAGGCTTGCGGCTACGGTCTGCATATCAGATTGCTGTGCACGTCTGAATGTAACGCCTGCATATGGCGCATGCTGCATCATGAGCCCGTGAAGCTATTTTTGACATGGGCAAACACCATGCTAAGCCAACACATTTTTTTTTTTTTTACAGTAACAAAGCCTTGCCTCATGCGTTAGTGCCTTTACAGCAGGAAATGCAAACCATGGGAGTGATCACAAAGGACAATTGATCAATAAGTGCTTACCTACTGCACCTCGGGAAGGGAGGCACAGACTACATCCCAGAGCCTCCAACACAGAGCACACAGTGTTGGCTATAGTCGTTTAATATGCGTTATCAGTGAAAATGAGAAGTGAAAACGAGGACTAGGGGTGACAATGCCCTAAAGGCAAACTGTTTTAAAGTTGTGGCATTTTGTTCTCGCTGAAGCTAGAACAGGCAGCATACTGCAGTCAGTTTTCTCCCATTTTCTTTTCTTTTCCTCTCTCCCACTAGGAGAGGAAGGGTCTGAGTCCCATGCAGAGACACCTGTCAGCGAGACCAGCGGAGAGAGCCCGTCCTACCAGACATGTGCCAACACAGCCCTGAAAGTGCTAGGGGGTCTGCTGGTGGTCCTCTGTGTCTCCTCCTCCTGGGTGGGCACCACTCAGGTGGTCAAGCTGACCTTCCAGTCCTTTTCCTGTCCTTTCTTCATCTCCTGGTTCAGCAGCAACTGGAACATCCTTTTCTTCCCCATCTACTACTCCGGACATGTGGTTACCACACGGGAGAAACAGACTCCCATCCAGAAATTTCGGTAAACTGTACAAAATTATCTTTGAATACAGAGAGAAAAGCAGAGACTCTACGGCAGGGGTGTCAAACTGGTGCCATGGAGGGCACCAGTTTGAGAGGCTGCAGGTTTTCATTCCAACCGAAAACTCCACCAGGTGATTTCACTGATTACCTCACCTTCAAGCAGAGAGGAGGAACCAATCAGTGAAATCACCTGGTGGAGTTTTCAGTTGGAATGAAAACCTGAAGCCTCTCGGCCCTCCATGGCACCAGTTTGACACCCCTGCTCTACGGTATCATGTAACAGAAAAAGCATGTAGTGTGACCAGTTGGGTTTCTCAGAACCTTTTAAGCTTTAACAGGGGATGGCCCAGTATATCTGCTAACTACTGGTATTGTCCGGCATCAACTTTATGTAAAAAGCAATACTGTATCGGTCCAATGTTATTTTTACTGTTAATGCACGGTTGATTGTGAAATTGGCACTTGTATGATCTATTTTTCTAGGAGTGGGTCACCTAATACAACTGCAAAATTAACAACAGTGTAAAAATAGCATGGTCTTTTGTTAAAAAAAAACAAAACAAAAAAAAACAATTATTGCAAAATTGGCATGCCTGAAAAATTTAATCTGTTTGTGCCTACATTTGTATTATAAGTTTAACAAAATGCACTGTGGTATCAGTATCAGTCTTCATGAATGGGAAGATGTTGGATATTGATATCAGCATCACCGAAAAATATTGTTCCATCCCTACTTTGACACATCTAGGAGATGTAATGCACTGAGTCTCAGCCAGCATTGTTAGCTGACAGCAGACTTGTAGCAAGCTGTTTCACAGACTCTGTGAGGTGGAATCAAGATGACACAAGCCTCCTTTAACTGACATTTGCATTCAATGAGTGTCACTGAAAACCACATTGAAGGGAGACGGGTTGTGTTTATGTTCTTCAATTAGACCAGCAAGGTTTTTTCCACCCTAAATTCTCTGTAGCCCAATTTGAAAAACAGACATCAAGCCTTATCGATCTCCAACTCACAAATACACTCTTCGAACTAAAAACAAAGGGTTGTGTGTGTGCCCTAATAGGGAGTGTAGCAAGCTCTTTGGGGAGGATGGGATGACTCTGAAACTCTTCCTGAAGAGGACGGCGCCTTTTTCAATCCTGTGGACCCTGACAAACTACCTGTACCTTCTGGCTTTGAAGAAGCTGACTGCCACCGATGTCTCTGCCCTCTACTGCTGCCACAAGGCCTTCGTCTTTCTCCTGTCCTGGATCGTGCTCAAGGACCGCTTCATGGGTGTCCGGGTCAGTTTGAAACCACCAAAAACGCAAACCACTCTTGAAGACAGTTTCTGTTTTTGCATAACATGCTGACGGCTTTAATTCTCTACCTGCAGATTGTGGCTGCCATAATGGCCATCACAGGTATCGTCATGATGGCTTATGCCGACGGTTTCCATGGCGATTCCTTCGTAGGCGTGGCTTTGGCCGTGGGCTCTGCCTCCACATCTGCTCTCTACAAGGTTAGCTTGCCGGACATGTCCCATCTGCATCATCACAGATTTAAATCTCCATTGTGACAAGTCATGTTGTCTCATGTTTCTTAAAACAAGTGACAACATCTACCAGTGGAATGAGATAATCCGTTTTGTTTCCAGAATTTTCTTGTGTCAAGCGTCATTTTTCTTGATAGTAGTGGGCTGATCTTCTTTGTTTCAACATATTTATAATATAGATAATAACAATATTCCTGAAACAAGTGAAACTGCATTGAAAAGTTGAATTATCTCATCCTAGTGGCAGATTTTTCTTCACTTGTTTTAGCAAAAACAAGATTTTAATACTGAACATGAGACTAAATGACTTGATAACATGGAGATTTTTTTTGTTTGATTATCTTAGTATTGATTTGTCACCTGTGTACATTCACACTAAGGCTCATAGACTCAAGACAAACGAGATCAACAGGCAGCAGAAGCAGTTTGAGGCAATTAACCTCGACCTGATTACAACCACTGGGAGTCTAATGTTGTATCCTTCCTCTCCAGGTACTGTTTAAGATGTTCCTGGGCAGTGCCAACCTGGGCGAGGTGGCTCATTTCCTTTCCACTATGGGTTTTTTCAACCTCATCTTCATCTCCTGTGTGCCCCTCATCCTCTACTTCACCAAGGTGGAGCACTGGGGGTCACTGTCCTCACTGCCCTGGGGATACCTGTGTGGACTGGCAGGACTCTGGCTCGGTGAGAGCTGACGAGGATGATTGTTTTTCAAAACCCATCTGCTCTCAAGTGCAGTTGTTACACTGATGAGCAATTTAATTCGATGATGTTAACCCTTTTCCATCACTTTTACAGTGTTCAACATCTTGGTTAACGTTGGTGTGGTGCTGACCTACCCCATTCTCATCTCCATAGGAACACTGCTCAGTGTGCCAGGCAATGCAGGTAGGTTTACTTTAAGTGGATCAAGCGGCTCAGGAGATTTACTTTATTTTGTATTCGCTGATTATGATAGTGGAAAATGGCTTGGGACAATGAGAGTAAATTTGCTGTTTTTTTACAATTTGTGCATGCCGTGGTATTGTATCAAGAGGTCAGCACTTTCAGCTATTGTAGCAAACAGATTACACAGCAAGTCTGCTTCTCTTGCCCCAGAAACCCAATCATCAGTGCGCATTGACAGACCCTGCAACTATCCTCTCACTGAGGGAGGATCAGGTTGCTAAGGCGACGCTAAATGCCTGCAGACAAATTCTTTTCCTTAACCACAATGGATTGTACGAAGGTCAGTGGGTTACGGCAACTTGGCCCAGGGCCCCTGACCACAAAGATGCAGAGGGCAAAATGGCCCACTTGTGCTGATTGTAAGCTGCATTGCTAAGCTACATTCATCCCCCTACAGCCCAAGTGTCCTGTGGTTTAGCTTACTTTATGTAATTAATCTCCATTTGTTTTTGTTTATCTCCACCCCTCCCTCTTCCTCTTTCTGTCGTGCTGTTTGGCTCTGTCTTCCTGATCCCCCTCTCTCTTCCCGTCTCTCTCACTCCTGCTGTAGCTGTAGATGTCCTGAAACACGAGGTGATCTTTAGTGTGGTGCGTCTGGCAGCCACCTGCATCATCTGCCTGGGCTTCCTGCTCCTGCTGCTGCCAGAGGAGTGGGACTCAGTTACACTGCGCTTCCTGGCAACCATCGCAGACAAGAAGTCGGAGGAACACGGCGAGGAGCTGACAGAGTCCAGCGTCCACACCCGCAGCCGCAGTCGAGCCAACGGCACCGTTTCCATCCCGCTGGCATGACTTAGGGCCTCCGTTACAGCCTCCATTATCCTGTCTCCAAGCTGTGTCCTCTCATGTTTCTCCACCACCCACCACGGAGGTGTGGCGAGATGACCAGTCCAAGTGGACTAGAAGAGCTCTATCAGGAAGACAGGAAGTATTATCTTGAACTGTACTGATTTATTTTGGAGATGCGACACCATCTCTGTCACATACCTGCAGGAGGGCAAAAGAGAACACTGATGGATTTTGCTAACTGAGAGGGTGGAAAGTGTTATTTACTTTCTTGAACTCCTTGCCATGCCCAATCTTGTCCCTCGCACGCACCTAGACCACAAAGAGCTGACTGGCCTCCCCTGAGCTGCTCTGCGGACTGTATTCTGTGAATATAAATATCGGCAGGGCCAGTTTGGCTCAATCTTATCTGTATTTATTGAATTTATTTAGAGTTGTATCAATAAGAGTATTTACATTTTATGTCTTATTAAACAGTATTATATACAAGAATGGCAAATATACAATGCGTAATGTACAGGCTATTTTTGATTTCTAATAAAAGACTTAAAACCCAAATCTATAGCAGTGTATTACTAGTTCAGCCCAGGACTGCAGTGACTGTACTGTCAAAGCCTGAATTATTCCAAAATATACTGCAAAATCACTTAGATAATGGTGCGCCATACAAAAAATGCAAAGGTTCAACAGACACAATTGACAAAAAGAGGGTAGATAATCAGTGAGTTGACCCGACAACAAGAACCATGTAGAGTCAACCATCAAATTATGCGCTTGTTCTATATTTTTGTAAATTGAGTCCAAACGGTCCTCAATGCAGTCGACCACTTGAAATTTTGCATAGTGCACCATTAATTTCAGCATTGCCAAGGGGCTTTAATATGAAAGCAACATCAACATGGATGCATACAACTCTGATCCCCCTAGCAAAGCTTCAGAACTTCTTTACAGCTTCATATATTGAAATTACATTAACTTACTGCACCCCTGCAAAGATGAATGACGCAAACAGACAGAAAACAAAGCCATGCCAAGACCAATAGTGAGACCTTAAATACACGTATTCAACTTTTTCCACACAGCCCAACAGAAGAAAGTACAATATCTTTGTTTTATCAGTCGTACTTGCAAGTATTTTTGGCAGGCCTGACTAGTATGATTCATCCAATCTCGGTAATCTGTAAGAGTGCATTTCATTCATTTAGCAGAGATGACTTTGCAGAGTTCTTTTTGCTATAATGTATTATATAATGCCTTGCTGCTGCACTGAGCAGTCACTTATTGAGACGCGCGCACACACATACACAGCACTCTGAAGATGATTGAGGATGATTGTTTCCCCTATAATTTATCCTCTTTCACTGTTACACGCAGTCTGTGGTAATAAGGCATGCCTGTCTGCCAGGCAGTGGAAAACCCCTATAGGACATATTTTGCCTGCAGAGCATAACATTGTGATAGGCACTTGTCAAAACGACGTTCAGCATCACGTAATCTGGCAAAATGAAATTTTAGTTGAAATAGTCTTAGTGGGACGATGGGAGTGTAAATGATTTCCCAGTGTCTCATCATTCACACACACACACACACAACACGACTCCGACAGCACAATGCTGTTATGGTTGCCGGAGTGCCGTCAGTGAGTCGAGACTTCTAATGAGGCATTTGCTGAGCTAAACAGTTGTGGATGGCATTTTAAAACAAATGAGCGAGAACAGCCAGAGAGATGGGTAACGTTGAGTCCTTGTTACTGCCAAGCTGGATGCTGAGATAAAATACTTAAATCAGAGGCCCTGTGTGGCAGATCTGCAGTTCTTCTGTAGCTACAATAAAGGATTTTTGCCCATTTCCTCACTGATCCCTGAATCATAAGGAATATATACAGAGGTAACTGAGCACTACTAAAGTCACACTGTCAGCTAACAACCTCCCAAAGCACCTGCCTCTCTCTTAACCCATCTGGGCTTTCTGATAGGGACGGGGTACATGAAAATAACAGGGTCTTTCAAGCATTAACTCATAAGTTACAAAGTAACCTGTGGGGAGAGTTGCCATAGAAACCTAGCTCATTATAATGAGAAACTCGAGTATGGAGGCAAGGATGGAGCACACACCTACTCTTTTAACCACAACCAAAACTGTTTATTGCATTTGTACATTGGCACCAGACAGAGAGGTTTAAGGACAAATCCTCAGTTTGCCAGCGGGGGAGATATGAAGACCGCCGTTTGATTGGTAGCAGTTCAGGCAAACGGGGAGAGTTGGATGACAGAGTTCATGGAAGTTACTCTGTAACCAATGAAGTCAGCTACAGGAGAGGCCAAAGGGCCACACTGACTCTACATCCACAAAGGAAAGTCTCCTAGGTTCTATCGACATGTGGACCTGCAGTGGAGCATAAAACAAACTTTAATGTGACTGATGGGAAGACATTAAAAAAGGTGAGACTAGTCTCTGTGATTCACACCCAACTTTAAGAAAGTTATTTCTGTCTTTCAAAGTTCACCTGCCTGGCTTGTGATACAGTGGAACTTATGATCAAAGGACTGTTGCTTAACATCTAGGTCAGCATTTCAGCTAGTCGGCCTTCAGGGCAGGTAACAATGGGCTCCACAGGCTCCAGGCCCAGGCTGAGTAAGGTGGCCCCGTGCCACAGGCAGCGAGAAGAGGGGGAAGAGCAGCACAGCCAACCCAAACTTCAGTGGAGCCTCCCTGCTCTGCCCGTCACTGTGGAGCAGCAGTCAGGAGCTCTGGGGCGGAGGAAGACAACCCTTCCTCCACTGAAACAGGAAACAACCTTGTCCACACTCTCAGGTCAGCAAAACTCTTTCACTTTCTGTCACTTATCATACCCATTCTGGCTTTTGCTTTTCATTTGGATTTTGATTTATTTTTAGATTACTTTGTAGTAGTGTTGGTGCATTAGACTGACTATAATAAAAGATAACCGTTTGTGTGTGTGTGTGTGTTGGTGCTGCAAGAACCGTTCTTTGCAGGCAGCCTCCCACCAACACAAAGCAACAATCCAAGCATCATTCGTTCTCACCCTCCCCGAAGACCCCAGGTCAGAATGGCAATATCAGTGATGTGACATGGTGTATATTTGGAATTACAAGTAACAAGCTGTCATTTTGCATGCTTTGTCTGAGTTGTGTCTCACCTCTTCAATCCTCTGTCAGGGACATTATCTTGCACTATTGTTTCGGAGTGGCTGTGATTTTTACCCAGACCTCCCATCATTATCTCTCCTCAGGCATTGCAACCACTGGCCCTTCAAATTGGCCACACAACCACTGCCAATCAAATTGCCATGGTAATAAAACAAAACAAAACAATACAAAAAAACACCACCACATCTCTCATCAGCATCGTCGTGTCGCTGCCCTCATGCTCATGTCAAGGCCAAATGTACTGGAATGATAATAAGGAATGCTATGGTTTGTTGTAGGGCAAGGACTGCAGAGATGGGGGTGTCCACCAATTTTCTACTGTCAGCCAGACAAGGCACTCCGGTTCCAACAGACTCATGCAGGTTAAGTATTTTGACAATGTAAGTTAGAGCTGGAGAGTGTTTGCAACATCAGTGCTTCGGTTAATTCATTTTCACATTGAGGGGAAATTAAAGTGTGCAGCAGTGCTGTGTTTGAGAGGTAAGGAGGAGAAGAGAGAGAGAGAGAGAGAGAGAGAGAGAGAGAGAGAGAGAGAGAGAGAGAGAGAGAGACAGCTGGTGAGTTGTGAGTCTGGGCCTTTCCTGTCCCAGTGGGTCTGATTAAAGTGCCGGTGGAGTGGAAAGTAGGGTGGGCTACAGCCATGACTAGCCCTCACTGGGATCCATTTTCAGGGAACAGGGAACAGGAAAGCCCCTGCTATTAGCCACACACTCACAAACACACAAAGAGAAACCTATTTTTGGTAGTCGTATGATGTGTTTTATGAATTGGAATTTTTTTCACATAAATTGCAATTTGTCCACAAGAACATGTTGAGGTGATTTTTTCATGCAGGTCAAATTTTATTATTAAACTACAAATCAAAATCATGCACAGAAAATATGTACTTCACTAGTGCAATAAATCTATATTGTAAGTGTTATTGTGGGTTGTGTGCTATCAAGGGAGGGTTTCTGGAGGCCCAAACAGCTCTGAGCCAACAGGCTCATCGACATCGGCGAGCCCACCTCCGACAAGCCAGAGAGCAAAGAAGACATAAAGTCGTCTGCACAGTTAATGGTGAGGCGACATATTACTATCTTAGCGGCTACAGTTGTCACACAGTCAAACTTAATATGTTTTATTGATTAATTCCATCATCATTTGTCCAATTGGCTTAGCTGGAGGCCCAAACAAGGAAGGGAATCAAAGGTTCAAACTTGTGAAAAGGCCCACAGAGAGGGACATCTTCTGGGATGAGACCAGAGGAGAAAGTCTGGACCCAAGATGCCTCTTGCAACCAAGCCCACTACCGCCACTGGAGCAAGAGAGACGACATAACCTGTCAAACTCACAGCTCCTGTGCAACGCAGAAGATCTAACCTGGAGAGATCTAGCTCATGGTTGTCCCCAAAACAGAGAGGAAAAAATCTTGAACTTACTGGGCACAGAGGACAGACTGTGGACAAAACCCCACCTTGGAGGACTGACAGGAAGAGAGAGAGAGCAGAGGATGAGGGTAAAACACAGAGGCATAGCTGGATGTGACCTGAGCCTGTCAGAGGCAGGCAGAGAGTGAGGATAAGGGGTGCACACCAAGGGGCGAAAGGGATTTGGGAACCTGAGCTACAGTAAGAGCACAGGTTGCATTTAGTAATCTGGATTAGAAAAGATTTGAAACATAAGGTTAGGTAATGCAAATTAATTACTAAAGCTATTACAGAATTCTACTCACCAATGTAATTTCTCTGTTAAACATTAATAGTCTGAATGTTTTTGTTTAATTGGCAAGGGCATATTGGAAATTGAAAAGCACTTCTTAAATTATCATTTGTTATAAATGATAATAGCTGCCTTTGTAGAATTCTTGACCCTGTATGGTCTCTTTTTCATATAGTTAGTTGCCCGATGAAACAAGCACATAATATAAACAAATGAACCTATCCGTGAAGATGCCCATAAGATATTTTCTGATCAGAGTGTATGGTGCCCTCTAGAGGTGATTCTGATGCTTGAACGTGAGAGAATTTGTACTGTCACAAGGCAGTGAAAATATAGCACATTTTGAAGCAACACAATGACTCAATACTGATAGCAAACATCCAGAAATAAACTTCAGGTTTAGTTCAAACAATAGTGGTCCAAATCAGGCATATTTGAAGACTTTGATCTATTTTTGGGCATCCAGAGGCATAAAGAGGAGTACAAAAGGAACACTGAAGTGTCCAAAGATATCCCATTAGATACCCATTATTTGAAAAAATGTGTGACTCTTGAGGAACGATAAGTCTGCAAACAGGAAATTGCTAATTGCACCACTATACTCCAAGTGGTCTCCCTGAGGCTGACTCTTAGCAGGCTTGGAGAGATTGAGAGAAGAACTGGCCTGCTACCAAACACCTGAGGCCACAGCGGCCAACAAAAGCCTGGTCTTCAGGCACGGTGCATTAGATGAACACTGATGGGTTCAAAACACACAGCAGGGGGTTGTAGGGGAATTAAATAAGCAAAGATAATCTGTCAATGGTGGAGCAGAACTATTTCAATTCAATACCAGACTCAATGAGGCTGTGTTACAGAAATCAACACATTATAAAATGATCTTTATCCTGCTCTACCACTGGGTGTCATTATTGGGCTGAGGGAAACGATAAACCTAACTCCCACAGTTTAATGCATTACAGCTGCAACCTACGTTTCTGAATAATGTGGTAAACCTTCTGGGTATCATTACAACAGAATATTGTGCAATTTAGGCTATCTCTCTATCCTGTTGTGTCAACATACTTATGAAAATCATCACTGTAACTTTAAAGAGTTTGTTTTTTTACATTAAAAAAAAAGATTTTTATTCTGACTGTTAGTTTTCCTGTTAACTTTGGATATGCATGTATACATGATAATGAAATAAATGTTTTTAGAAAACACAATGGAATTAAATGTCCAAAAGTGCAGGCACAAGCCAATGGAACAGAGAAGCACATTAAAACGAGTCCATCTACTTAGCAAGCCATCCAATCAACAAAGCAAAGTCTGCCAGTGAGAGGCCAGTGACTGCAGACTTCAGGAGCCAGACTGACCACAGACTGGGACACTGAGATTTAGAGTAGCCCAACTCTTCAAAAAACTTTTCCAGTTCGCTAGCCACACACACTGAGTCTTAAAGCCAAATCAATGTGGAGGGGGAGAGCCGAGAGGTCTCGGTGTCTGCCATTCCGTACAGCTACATAAAAAGAAGGTGAAGGATGCCGTGTGAGCAATTGGTTCCAATTGACAGAGGATTGGTCATGGTCAGCCTTCTGAGTGGAAATCCACGTGAGAATGTAGCGTTTGGACCAGCAAGGGGGCACAAGAGGCCAACAGCAGACAATGGGGGCACTCAGAGGAGTCTGGCTGCAGTGGAACACAATCTCCTCTGATTTAACCCTTCATCAGCAAGTTGTTCACATAACTCAGGGATGCTTATGTAGTAAATATGTAGCAGTGCTCGTCTCTAAGACGGGACATCTAACAGCGGCACGTTGTTGTGGGAAACATCAAGAACCACATGAAACTTCTTTAATTAAGTCCCACTTCAAATAAATTGTATATGATAATCAACTATCAATTAGAAAAGGGGGCTCTTAAGTGACAATAGTGCTGCAAACAATAAAGATCAAAACCATTTCCTTATGCTTCTACATTCACAGAAAGTTAAAGCACCTATGCAACCTCAAGAGGTGACCCAACTATTATCGTCCTGGTAGCTTTTTCTCCAATTAGCCAGCTCTTGCTAGCTGAATAGGACAGGCTGCTTTAAAGGCTCTGAGGTCTGGAGGGTCAGTGCTCAATCTTAGCCTGGCTGGAGAGGATGTGTGTTTGAACCAGCCACTAGTTGACAGGGAGGGGATGGGGTCAAAAGGGGGGACCAAGGACTCCTGCCAGTTCTCAAGACGAGTGCTTTGTCCCCGAGACACTGGCCAGATCAGTCTGGCCTTTCACAGCCTGGGCACCCCTCTCTTGCAGGCCCACAACAGCTGATGACAAGGCCCCAGCTGCTAATTATCCGGCTGATGGAGAGCCACTGAAGTGGGACTGTCAGAGCAAAGGGTGGCCCTTCTGTCTAAAGAGAGTGAGGGGGGGCAAGAGGGTAATTTTGTGGGAGGGTAAGGTTGGGGGATAAGAGAAGTTGAACTACAGGGGCGGGACCTTCAACAGTGGACTTTAAACAAACTATTGAAGTTACATATATTTAACAAATCATCATTTATTTTACAATTTTACAAGTCCAAATCGACAGTAACTTGCAGAAACAGATATATACTGAGTGAGGACAAAGTGATTTCTGTCTTTTACATGTGACCTATAGATGCACAATCTATTACAAGCCATTTTGACTCGTATCTCAGTTTTTGATCAATCATGAGTTCTCCAGTGACAATGGAATAATAAAAAATGCAATCCATGTTTTCACATAACCAGTCTGGACCATGATAGATCCTTTAAGTCCACATCTGTTGCCATGTAGAGCACAGAGCGCCTCTCCACCAAGCCGCTCTTAACATATCTATGCTACAGCATCATGTGTCCAGAGGACACTGGAGCAGCACCTGTTGCATTCCAGATGAAGTACTCTTTGGACTGAAGTTCTCGAGCTGTGGATAGGACAGAGACGACGGCTTAAGCTTTAACAAATGTCACTTTAGAATACAGTACATAAACATTTTGATTCAAATAAATACACGTACATGTTGTGATCCGTGGTTTGGCGGAGGAATACACCTGCACTGAATGCTGGTCCACACAGCACCCAGACAGCGTGATGTCAGGCACTTTGAAATACAACTACAAAGTAAGGATAACAGTGCAATTAGATTGGACATGCTGTGTAACATGAGCTAGAAGAGGTGTGCTATCAATTATTGACAACCTAATGGCATTTCATGCCCCCTCCATTAGTTGTAAAGATTGATTGTTGGAAGGTATCTACTGGAACATCAGCAACAACACTAACATCCATATTTCCATTCTATCTGGAGATTGGTTTATTCATTTCTACATGCACAATGCTATAGCTGTATATTAAAATGGAAAGTATCCTTAGAAACCTTAAAATTTAGGTAGATCAGACAGATCAAAATTCAGGTGGATCAAAAATATCAAGGATGTAGATTGAGTTCAGAGCTTAGAGGAAGTCTGACATAATTCTTTTGAGCCATGTTTTGATTTGTATAAGGGCTATACCACAACTCAAATGAACTTACTTTAATGTAAGCTGTAAGGTCTGTGCAGAGTGGGTCTGTGGGTCCTGGGATCGACCCTGAAAAGCTGATTTTACCGTCCATCGTGACCTCACGGGATTTGGGAAACTTTTGGCCTAAACAGCAGAGGAGAGGAAATGCAGTCATTAGTTTCTAATTCAAACATATAACTGTAGTCAAACTGTGGAGCACAAGTCCTTACCGAGAACCCAGACCAGCAGGTTCTTCTCCTTGGAGACCTCCAGCTGCCCAGAGCTCACCTTCACATCCACACCACCCATCTGATCCCTGCACAGACACACAAAACCCACAAGCAGATGTTATAACTCAACAGCAATGACACAAATATCACACACTGCCAATCACACTGCGCAGTAAGGGCACTGTGTAATGCCTTGTGTTTAAAGTGAAATGCATATTTACGCTAGAGATTCAGAACACGCACAATATAGCTATTCAGACTGTTAAATAGTATCAGCCTATTTTCTACAGATACTTGTACTAAACACTTTAGGGCACTCTCAAGGGTTTAACCACTTTAACCGCCTTTCTGTGGAGTGAGATCTCAGCACACAGGCAAGTAACAACAACAGGGGAAAACTATCACTCTCATTTTAAAAATTAGCATTTAATCTTTTCTCCTTTGCACAAAACCCCATGGTGAAAGGAAAAAAAAGTGGGCGTTATGTGAGGATTCAAATGTGAAATCATTACTGATGATGGCAATGTTAAAATTGCTTTTTTGGAGCTTTTTTTTAAAATTAGGAAACCTATTTGGCACTGAGGAATTGATGATGAAGTTAGTCTAGCTTTGAGATTAGATTATGAGGTTATTACTTGGCTGTTAGGGGATCTTATTTACTCAACATGGAAAACTGAGAGGGGTTACTTGGTGCATAGTCATCAGCCAAGCTCACGTCTTGCAAAGATAACTGCACATGCAAGAAAATGTTCAAAACAGCCTTTCATTTCAAGAAGTTGATTAGCTGGCTTGACTAGGAAATGTGTGCATTACTTATTTGTAAATTAAAAATATTTTTTAATCTACTTCTAAAATGAACTTTTCTTGATCATGCTACAAACATATCTGTGAATCTATCATTCTGGGGTGCTGTGCTGAAATACTGTTCTTCCTATTATAAACCATCTAAGTCTGAACTGCTAACAGGGCTCTAACCACAGAGATCTTGGTTTCTGATTGACTGTCAGGAGCACAATCTATTTCCCAAACCCATCAAACCCATTTCATCTACAGGAAACAAACATTTAATGAAGTAGGCTATGTCTTCTGCATTGGTTACCTATTATAGAAGGGCAGGTGTGCTTCACAGTATTCAAAACTATTCCTGACACTCTCATGAAGTTTGAGGGTGACTGAAACCCGCAGCTGGTTCTCCTCTTCCTTCAGCTGATAGGAACCCAGGATGGGTGGTACAGGGACCTGATGGAAGACCAAACTTTTCAACCAGAATCGATCAACAGATTTACACCAATGCGTGGGATTAAAAGATGTCTGGTTACTGTGTTAATTTTTATACTTGGGATGTATAGCTGCATAGTCTGAATGGCTCCAGGGGGGGAGAAAAAGGGAACTTGTACGGCCCAGAGAAAGCTGAGCCATCACAGTCATCCACACTGCTGGCGGTCAAAATACTGGAATCCAATGAGGTGACACAGGGGTGGACCAGGATGTCCTGCAGTGGTGAACCGTTTGGTGGCAGTGTGAGAGACACCATCACGTTTGGGAGCACGCCCTCCACTTCACACTGTTGACAAAGAGAATACATACTATGTAGACTGAAGGAAGGTACAGGGGGTAAACAATTTTAGGGCCTTTACTTTGCACTGTGTACTTACTTTGCATGTCACAGTGCCATAGACATCCCAGAGGTCCTGTCTGCTCTGGTTACCATACTGCATGGAGCGCACCATTTCCGTCAGAGCAACGTTCACCACAGCCCGACCGCGGTGCAGCCCTGTCTTCCAGGCCGGCTGTTTCTGGGTCCCAGCAGGAGTGGACACCAGGGATGCGGCAGGCGCCCCCAGCTGTGGGACATCCAGGGGTGTGCCAAGCGGACAAACCTGCAGAAGGACCGACGGCAGCATTGCCAGGCGAGACGCCAGCCCCTCGCTATCAGGCTTACTCCCAGAACCAAGAAGAAAAGTCTGTAGGCCTGCCAGGAGTGTGAGGCCCTGGGAGACCGACAGCAGGCTGGCAAGAGGTGGCCGTGGCTCAGCAGGGCCCTCCACCAAAGGCAGGCAAGCCAGGATGAGCGGTCCTTCCGAGATGGCCAGCACCGGCCAGAGGACTCCCTTGCCCTCTACATGCAGCTCCAGGGCTGGTGATCGCTGATGGTGCAGGCAGTCATCTCTGAGCACTACATATGGTTTGTCTGCGTCTGCCAGCCCCAGCTCAGTGAGTAGGAGCTGGAGCACAGTGCTCTCCTCTGGGACTGGCACATATAAGGAACCTGCCAGGCACTTTGCACGGTGCTCAACGGTGGGGAACCTCCTGTGGGAGGAGACACATCACAGTCACCACAAACCACAACCAGCCAAAAGCAGTGTGAGACAGCCACCTCATGTTATACATTACAACTCCATTCAACCGCGCTAATTCAAAAAGGGAGGGGTAGTTTAGGAGAGTTATAGAAGTAAACTACAAACCTTGAAAAGCGTATTGACACATTTTCTCCCTTCTCGTGAGAAATTATCCACAAAGCACGCACACTCATTTGGTCAGCAACACTTTCCAACACCACTCCTCAAATGACGCAAAATATTTCTGACTAGCACAATATTAAAGTTTTCATTTTACCAGATATTCACTACACAAATACAGTTAAATATGTTCGTTTTCAGCTATCGTAGCTACTTCCTACTAAGCTTCATGTGACAGCCCAAACCTATCAGCTGACACATGCGCATGCGTATTCCCAGCCTGCTATTCCCACCCTTTTCTCCCATACAGGAAGCTGGACTGCTAACTAGCAAGCTGTCAACAAAGGGCAAAACTGAAAGAAATCGGCAAAGGCATTTGCAAGTCGGCAGTATTGCCGGTTCGCACTTCCCCATCCTAAACTGTATCTCTGTGCGCCGCTCGCCGACGCCTCAACATGGCGACAACTGCAAAAATGTTCGAGGTAAGACGAGAGTTAGCGAGCTAGCCGGGAAGCTACGTGCCGTAATGTTAGCTTGGCAGTCTTTCTCTGTCTCTGCTGGGAGGAATCAGTTGTTTTTCAGAGAGCTGGCCAGTTTAGGAAGACGGGCAAATGCTCTGTTGCTCAGCTTCACTTTAAGATTGCAGCGCTGTTTACTGTCTTGACTGTCACTATCATACGTTGACGCCAAATGGCACAAAGATTATTTTTATCCAGGGTGTGGGGTGCCAGACAGATGGTGAAATAGCACAAAAAAATTAGCTAACGTCAGGCTGGTTGTTTTGCGTTGGCTGTATGAGATAACATTAATCATCGGTGCACTATAATAGACAGTGTTTATTTGTTTTTCTGCAGGAGCCTTTTGATGCAGACGAGTACATTGAAAGGCTGGCATGGAGGACTCCAGGAGGAGGATCCAAAGGAGGAGCTGAGGCATTTGACCCCAAAAGGTAGGCGAGTGTCGTTCACATTTACAGCTGTCTGATCATTAAGGTAGGGTTAGGGTCATTAAAGAGGTAAAGTGAGTCAGTGAATCATTTCCTGGGTTCAGTTTTCAACCTTGACTTCGCTGACAACCTGTAATAATGCATTCATGTGGCGTTGCTGTGCTTTCACAATGTCTCCTTTTCAATTCTCTTTTAAATCATTAGTTAATGCTACTTTATCCATTTTAATTAAAAGAGCATCCAAAATTACTGTGTGTAAAATGTTATTGTCACTCTGTTGCATCTACATAGATTTGATTTGTTGCAGAAAAGTCACTGTAAGTAATAATTAAATTTAAAGAGTATAGCACAGCAAATACGTGATGCAGCTTTTCCATGCAAGCTCTCTGTGAGGCAGATACTGTGCAGGTTCCTGGATTTCCTGGACCATATCACAGTGTAATTCACATTTTGCACTTGAATTTTTCACCAACACTTTGAGGAAATGTTGAAACTAAGACATTTTGTACTATTAGCCAAGCAGTGCTAACAAACCAGAAGACTGCCATCAGGGCTGGGCGATATGGAGAAAAGCAAACATGACATCTTTGACCGAACACCTCCATATCGACATTGTAATGACATTGTGATGGATGACTCATGTTTTCATGAAATGCTTAGCATTGCGGACATGATGATTAAACAGGTAGAGGCAAATAATAGAACAGCTGCAACAGTCTAATAAGCTCAGAAAAACATTATACCATATACGATATTCACATTCCCAGAGCATATTTAGTCTCGTTTCATAAAAGTCATATATTGCCCAGCCCTAATTTCTATAGTTATGCATAAATATATTCCACTCTTGCTCCCAGTTCCCAAGATTAAATTTATTTCAGTCTCACTGGAACTGTTGGGTGTACTTCATGTAAAGTGTTGGTAGGATCAAAGAGCAAAGATGGCCATTTATGCATTCTAGTTGTGTAGTTGGTATTTAAACCAAATTATTTCAAAATGTTCAGATAAGTGTTTGAGATGGGTTTTCTTTTCTTTTTTTTTTCTTTTTTTGTAGTAATTCTGATTAATTTATTTACAATACAGTTACTTACAACTTGTCACACAGTCGTGAGTGACATTAAAGTAGACCTCCCAAATGTCCTAAAATTGATCTCAGACTTATCCAGGCACACAGAGTGTTCTTGATGCCCATGTGGGGCAGAAACAGGAAAAAAAAAATGTTTATTTACGTGGCATTTCCTTCGCCTGGTCTTATGTTTACACTTGGGGACCCACTTATTTCTTGTAAGCACAAATGCCATACAGCCTTCTTTGAAAAGGAAAAAAAAAAACCTTAACTATATGGTAGATCCACCCTGCCTTATCTACTTCCTCCACAAAACTGTTGCGACCACCTCCTTGGAAGCTCTTTCTAAACCTCAAGAGTCAGAGACAACGTATCTTTGGAGGCCACCATACTGTGAGTCACCAGCCAGCGAGCGAGTGTGTATGGGGAAGGGATGGGAGATGTCTTTAAGCTGTAGCCAGTGCTGAGGGAATTAGTCAAGAGATTATATACTCATCATTTTGGGATGTTTCCTACTCTGTGAAATGTGGTGCTGACTTAGAACATTTGCTCTGCCGCCGTGATGGCACTTAAAATGCAGCTGACGAAGCTCCTAGTTTTCAGAGCTTCTTAAGTCTGGGGACCCAGGAATTAAGCACCCAGCACTATTCTGTAACTATTAACTATAAGTGTTAGGTCAGTGGGACAGATTTAACCTCGCCTTTTCCAATTACTTCTCCAGACTAAGAATTTGTGTGTGTGTGTGTTTGTGTAAGTGTGTGTGTGTTTTAGTTGTCGTTTGGTGTGATTCCTGTTGTTTAGACCAATGTGAACTTCTGGATCTACAAGCCTTTTTCTCCACTCTGTTAGGCTGCTGGAGGAGTTTGAGAACCACATTGAGGAGCTGAAGCAACTGGATGAGAAGATCCAACGCCGAGTGGAGAAGCTTGAGCATCAGTGTCAGCGTGAGGCCAAGGAATTTGCACACAAAGTACAAGACTTGCAGAGGAGCAATCAGGTGAGCTGTGCACTCAGTGGCACCCACTTGAACGTCTCTGAGATTTCACAGATTTTTCTTTTATGTCAGCCAGTCATGCCACAGAACGTCTCTGAGTTACTTAACACCCTGTTTTATATCATTTCAGGTAGCCTTTCAGCATTTCCAAGAGCTTGACGTGCACATCAGCTATGTGGCCACCAAGGTGTGTCACCTTGGTGACCAGCTGGAAGGGGTGAACACACCTCGACAGAGGGCAGTGGAAGCTCAGCGTCTCATGACCTACTTCAATGAATTCTTGGACGGAGAGCTTCGTAGTGATGTCTTCAACAACCCCGACAAGGTCAGTGTGCTGTATGCGTTCATTCACCTCAGTGGCGGTGTGCGTGGCCATCGACAAGGGCCCCTGCTGTGATATTGCTGGAGGTGTGTGTGAACAGGATTAAGAAATAAAGCATCCATATTAATTTGTCAAGTTTATCCCTTTAGTTGGATCCCTCAGCTAATTTGGATTAATAAACTGTCATTTGCTTTCTGACAATAGCTGGCTGATTGACTAGCATGGATGTCAACATGCTCGTGTAAAGCCTAATTGCATTTACTGCAGGTTGTCTGTGAGGCAGAATATGTTGCCACTGTTGGTCCTCAGCTTTGGGTCGCATTACAGCGGGAAGGGGCTTGTGGCATGATAGTACAAGTAAGGGAGGAGATAACATGCATACTGGGAGATAAAATGCATACTTTTACTCAGTTCCTGCCTACACACAAGCTATGTTGTTATTAGACAAGTGACTTTTGACCCTAGAAAGTTTGATTTTGCAGTGTTGAAAGTGGCAGTAGATTGGGATGCTCCAGATAAATTCCTGTTAGTAGGAACATCATTAGCGGAAGCAGAGCAGGGAGTATGGGGGGTCAATCCCACAGACGAGAGCTGGAGATGGGGCTAGGTTTCTAGAGAGGCATGCGGAAAAATCTGGCTAGATTCCTTTTCCTGAGCATACCTCCAGACGAGGGGGAAAGAGGAAAGCTGCAAGTGAATAGCTGAAGGGGGATGGCTTTGCTAATCCTTCTGAAAGGGAGGGCTGGGCCGCCAGCGTGGAGACAAGTGCTGCTAAACCCTGACTGCAGGGAGACGGCTACATTACTTACATGGGATTTAGCTAATCTTAGCTGGGGGACAGATACTTAGAAAACCTTCGCCGAGCAGAAAGGCTGGATCCTCCTCACGGGAGCAGAGTAATGATGTTAGCTGAGGCAGGCATCTGCGGGAACAGAGGAGTTGCGGACGGCGGGCCTTTCGTAGGTCTGGGGCTTTTTCAGCCGGCGTGTATGTCAGGGGGAGGGGGGTGGGGGGTTCTCGACAGGGCCCCTTTTTTAGACAGATATCCCTGGCCGGACAGATTATTGAAGGCGATTTAGACTCCTGTGGGATTACAGCCCATTCAGAAAAGGCATGCCAATAAAGAGTTGGATGTGCTGCTAAGTCAGGACTGCTGCTGTTGCTGTTGCCGATGCCCAGGTGAGCGCAGCCTGCTTGTTATCAGCTCTCTGTCCAACATGGGGAGGTGGAGGAGGGCTGCTCTAAGATGATGATCCCCCAAGTGGAGCCACTGCCAGCGGCCTGCCTGCTTTCTGTTTGGATGTCCACCTCTCATGGTCCTCTCTTGCTCCCCCCCACCACTCCCACCCCCCCTCTCTCTCCCTCTCAGATTAAGGAGGCTGCTGATATCATTCAGAAGCTGCATCTCATCGCCCAGGAGCTGCCGTTCGACAGGTGAGTCAGGCATCCTGGAGGCAGCTATAAACAACAGCACTGTCAAACAATAGCAAGATGGCATTTTATTAGTTTTGCCTGATCCTCATGGTATAAGCCTATATCTGAATGCATCAGGGATGCTTTCAGATATATGTTTTGTTAATATGAGTCTCTGGAGATAATGTGTGCATTTAACTTAGCAGGATGTTAATTGTAACTGTCTCCCTGATTGTGTTCTCCTCTGATAGATTTGCAGATGTCAAGGCAAAGATTGCAAGTGAGTTCACATTGAAACTTATTTTCCTCCACCATAGTTTGTACTGAGTAGTCCAGATTACAAGTGCAGGAGAAGTTAGCTGCAAATGATAGAATTGTTTTGTGTGTTTGTTTCCTGCCCAGGTAAGTACCATGACCTAGAGCGACAGTTAATCCAGGAGTTCACTGCCGCCCAGCGCAGGGGTGAGATTGGACGCATGCGAGAGGTCGCCGCAGTTCTGTTACATTTCAAGGTGACCCAGACACATCAAACTGTCATGTCTGCATTCAGTCTTTTTTTTTGTTTGTTTGTTTGTTTTTTGTCTTGTGTATGATGTATGACATTGCCACTTAGGTTTTACATTCAAGTTCTGACATTCAACTTTCATTGTTCATGAATTTGTCATCTGTGTTTAGATACTGGATTGTATTTTCACTTTCACATTGTAATGTTGGCAGAAATGTAATGCTTGTCTCTTTCTGTAAAAGGGCTATGCACACTGTGTGGATGTCTACATCAAACAGTGTCAGGAAGTGAGTGTAGTGTTCCACTTAATCATACATAATACTCCACCTTTCTCTCTGGACCAGTGGTATACACAGACTCTGGGTTAACCCTTGGTTGCTCTCCCCAGGGGGCCTATGTGAGGAACGATGTGTTTGAGGACACTGCAGTCCTCTGCCAGAGGGTCAACAAGCAGGTGGGAGAGGTCTTCAGCAGCCCAGAGGCTGTTATGGCCAAACTCATCCAGAACATCTTTGAGAACAAATTACAGGTATTTGTACTACTTCCTTATTGTTCAGTCTCGACTGACTGGCCACATCGGTTACATTAAACTGAATGCCTTTGTTTCTCCAGGCCCATGTTAGAGAGAAACTGGATGAGACCCGACACTCTGATGTGGAACAATACCTCAAGAACCTCTATGACCTTTACACCAAGTAATTAAGCTTGCTCTCTTCTTTTTGCTTTACTTCTTATACACACAATAGTTTTTACTCTCACACTTAACACTGTTTATGTCTTTTCCAGGACCACGGCGTTGGCTGCCAAGCTGTCAGAGTTCAACTTGGGCTCAGATAAGCACACCTTCCTGTCCAAGCTGATCAAGAACATTTTCTCCTCCTACTTGGAAAGTTACATTGACATGGAGAGGGAATACCTTCACACTCGTAGCGCTGTAATCCTGCAGCGCTACTATGACTCCAAGAACCACCAGAAACGCCCGATTGGCACTGGCAGGTCAGATTTTGGTTCTTCTTTGGTACCCTTCCTTAACATCACGATAGGTTACCTTTAGGAGATTTGCAAGCTCTTTTTACTATATGATAAGAGCTTTAACGTTAATAATTTATCCAACCTTTGTCTTTGTCCTCCTGCAGTATCCAGGAGCTGAAGGAGCGAATTAGGCAGCGCACCAACCTGCCCCTGGGCCCCAGCATCGACACCCACGGGGAGACTTTCCTCTCCCAAGAGGTGGTGGTCAACCTGCTGCAGGAGACGCGCCATGCCTTCGAGAGATGTCACAGGGTGAGGCAACTCCACCACCTATAGATGGGCGGGGCACACAGTTATGGCAACTTAAAATAGAAATGGCAATTTTGTCATTTCTCACGAGTGAAAAATCCTACAGAGCTCACAGATTAAATTGCATCCCCTTCCTTTTATCTGTTTGTTGTCACCCAGCTCTCAGATCCTTCTGATCTGCCCAAGAACGCCTTCTCTATCTTCCTGCTGTTGGTTGAGCACCTTTGTGTGGATCACATCGACTATGCCCTAGAAATTGGCCTCTCAGGTGCATTAAATTCAACTCACTTATAGCCAGACCTTCTCATTTCTGCTTATTTATTTGACCTACTGTTAACTCACCTTTAAGTTTGTTGTACTGACTTGCATTCTCCGTCTGTCTTTGAACTACAGCTATCCCCTCAGCAGATGCTAAGAATGCCAACCTGTACTTCCTGGATGTGGTCCAACAGGCTAACACTATCTTCCACTTGTTTGACAAGCAGTTCAATGACCACCTCATGCCTCTCATAAGGTCAGTGAAGGCTTATTATTCAATTATTCCACAGCTACTTCTCCCATCGGACAATCCTTCTCAGATGAAATTCAGAACTGAATTTACTTATTCCGTCTGTAGCTCATCTCCAAAGTTGACAGAGTGCCTGCACAAGAAGAAAGAGGTAATTGAACAGATGGAAGTGAAACTGGACACAGGAATTGACAGGTCAGTAAGTTCCAAAGTGCCTACCAACTACACATACTTGCAGAACAACAAGTGGTCACTCAAAGAAACGACTGTCTTAAGTTTTGTATTTGTTCACCCCGCCCAGAACACTAAACTGCATGGTGGGGCAAATGAAGCACATCCTGGCCACGGAGCAGAAGAAGACTGACTTCAGGCCCGAGGATGAAAACAATGTCATGATCCAGTACACCACAGTAAGGCCATGCAAAACAAAACAAATAAGACAAATCAGGTCCTTCTGTCCTTTTTGTTGTTTCTAAGACTGACACAGACTGCTGCTCTGAGACTGTGGATTGAAGTGACCATTTGCTGACCTTGTGGTTATGACACACCGCTGAATCTCAAGTTTTCCAAATGTGACTCCCCCCTGTCTCCGTGTGTCTGGCAGGCGTGCTCCAAGGTGTGTGCCTACGTGAGTCGGCAGGTGGAGCGCGTGCGGAAGTCGATGGACGGGAAGAACGTGGACACAGTGCTGACAGAGCTGGGCGTTCGTTTCCATCGGCTCATCCACGAGCACCTACAGCAGTACAGCTACAGCTCTATGGGAGGCATGCTGGCCATCTGCGACGTGGCCGAGTATCGACGCTGCGCCAAGGACTTCAGGGTGAGCAGGGGGCATAGGTCCAGGACAGACTGGTCACAGGGCAGAGACATGGCTACACTTTACGTTGAATGTAGCAAGTGTAAAGAAAACCCGTGTTTGCGATCAGATACACTGTTCAGGAGGCTGCTGTGATCCTGCTGATTTCACCTATCACCACATCCACCTCATTGTGAATAGGAGATGTAGATCAAGTGGATGAGGTAGAATCAAGAATGATTTTTAATCTGTGAGGCAGCAGAGACATGGATTGTAAATCTCACAACTATAAAGGTTTAATGTTTTGTGTGTTACAGTAAATTTAAAAGTGCAATTTACAATGTAGAGCTTTCATTGTAAGAGGCATGCTAACAAGATGAGAGTAACTTGAAAGGTATGAGGTTTTTCATGTAATTCACTTGTGCCTTTGTATCCACCAGGTCCCTCTGGTGCTGCAGCTCTTCGACACTCTCCACGCCCTCTGTAACCTCCTGGTGGTTGCCCCTGACAACCTGAAGCAGGTCTGCTCAGGAGAGCAGCTGACCAGCCTGGACCGCAACCTTCTGCACGCCTTTGTCCAGCTCAGAGTGGACTACCGCTCCGCCAGATTGGGCCGGCACTTCAGTTAATGACTGAATCAATGACTCGCTGCCCTCCGTCCAATCACACCATTGCCCCATGCTTTGATGAGATGATGCACCTTGGAGACGCTCACCCCTGCTTCAGAGAATGCGTCTTTCATAGTAGACGGTCTGTCTGGCCCCAGACTGTCTGTCTGCACACATGGGATATGTGCATTTTACCTTTTGTTTTTCCAACCTGATGAAGCTCAAATATCTATCGATTCAGGTTTTTTTGTTTTGTTTTTAAATACTAGTTCATCACCAATTCACCTGGTTAAAATTTCTGACATCATCAGTAAATGGACAACATTCACCTGTGCTTTTGACTGTAACAAACAAAAAATGTGATGTTTTGTTTTTTGTTTTTTTTGTTTTTGATTGTGCCAAATACATAAATTCCATGGCTGCACTTGTGCACAGGAACAGACCGTGAAGCTGCTGTAAAGGGAAAGTTAGACTGTTAATTTAGGCATGCAGTCGTACAATGTTCTGGGAATGTCTACTCCATATGAGGAGGTACACCACTTAAGTTAGACATTGCGCCCAAGCACGAGATAGAGCTGTGTCTCGCCAAGAGGGACACATGACCACCTCTCTAACCCTTAACCTCTGACCACAGAGCAGAGGTCAAGAGGTCGTTACAGAGAAGTGTGAGCTGAGCTATAAGCAGGTCTGAGAACCACTCCTGAGATTTGGGTGGTCCCGCTTAGGCTCAGATGACTGATGTGATGGGTCAGTGAGTATCTGTCACTGTAATTGCACAGATCAACACCTGCTCATCCAGTGATGCTTGGGCTCTTATGGTCTCCATTGTCGACTGGATCAGCAGCATTTGTGGGTCAGGGCACGCCGAAAAGTTGGCCTCTGCTGATTAAGGAAACAAACTTAAAGGGATTTCTGCACACAGGTCTTAATGGAGATTCAAAATCAGTCTTCTCCGCTAAACAAGGAGAGTAGTCATATTCCTGATGCCTGAAGCTGTCTGCTGCTCAAAGCTGTTCCCACTGTACTGCTGTTTACCTTGTTCAGTGACTCATTAAAAAGATGTTGCATTTTATTATTGTCCCTTTTATCAGCATCCTTCACAAACGGGGAGCTGCGAATTGAAAGTTATGCTAGTTCTCTGGGCGGTGTCACTTTCAAAGTGAAATGAAACAGTCTTCCTTTCTGTGGAAGTCATCAAGTATTCATGGGAATTCTTGCCACCAGAGTAAAGTTCTTTCATAGACTTCAGGAAGTGAGCAGAGCCAGAGGGGATTAGATATCTATGAGTTGATGAATTGTGTGCAGTAGTCATGGACTGGGGAGAGCCAGGGAGATAGAGACGCCTGAGAGCTCAGTTCCAGCTCCGGCTGGCTAGTGTTGTGTAGAAGGTACACACAGTGCTGTGCAAATTCAAACAACATAATTAATTAGGCTAATATTAATATTATCAATGCCACATAAATTCAATTCTCTCAGCCCTAATCACAACTGGATAGCTTGTAAAAATTATTTTGTTAGGCCCTGATGCAAACAGTGGGTCTTTTCCAAACATTTGAAAACTATTTGTTTTTGTGGCGATTAATGTGTGCAGCGTAGGAAGGGGTTGGGGAGTGGGGCCCGGCCAGGGACGATAACTGGTGTGGAGACGAAGGCAGAGGCGCAGTCTGGCCCCAGGGACTCCCAGCCCAGGCAGATGGAAGAGGGGGAGGGATGTGTTTTTTTGGGGGGGTGTTTGAGCAGGTGGAGGGGATTAGTAATACTGTCAACACTGGAGAGCTGGATAAGACTGTCCTCTCTTACTCGCCAGTTTGAGCAGCTCTTGCATACACATTCAGACACATAAAGACACAAACACATCCAAACACATGGGTGTCTGGACAGAAGAGCGAAACTTGTCCGTGGTTGAACCGACCACCGTTGTACATGTTCCACCTTTTGCTTCTGCTTATTGAGGCTGTTCCTCCTGCAGGAGCTTTACTCATGTACTTCCTTCCATTTGCCGTATAGCACTTGATGAGTACCTGCAGTGTGCTCCTTGCCATCACTCAGACACAAGGAACTGTATGGCTTCTACAGACCTATCCACCACCATTAAGCCTGAATTAGTGCCCACATACTGAACCCCGTCAACACACCTATCAGCTCACGATGCCACAGCATTTCTCTGTCTCCAAGTGTTGTAAAATCCTTCCTAACCCCTAAACTTTAAGGTTGTGGTAAGAAATAAACCAGTGTGACGTACGGTTCTTTAACATGTCACCACGCTACTCCTGAGGTCAAGATGAACAATAACGATCCAAACATTTCCAGAAAGCTGGTCAGGTATTTTGAAGTGATTATGTGATTATCCGGTTTAATTAATACCCTCTGTTGCAGATGCAGATGTTGCGAGTGTACAGACACACCAAAGCATCCATCCTCAACTTCACATTGAAATTTTGTCTGATTCTGCACATGACCACATATCGGCTCATTCCACTTGGAGCATTCCTTATTTTACTCCCCTTATTTTGTCCCTTTTTTCCACCCATTTGTCTGTCATAGCTTCCTGTTTGTCCACTCTTGTCTACACACCCTGCTAGTCCTCCAACATCCCACAAATCCCTGCTTTCGGCACATCACTCCCCTGACTAGGCCGGCCCTCCCTCTGCCTCCTGGAGCACTGACAATAAAGCATTACAGCAGTCAATCCATGTCAACAACAGCTTTGCTTAATTCCTGCTAAACACGTTTAAACTAAATCTTCACCTAATGATGCATAATGATTAGCACTTGCTCTTTAGTGTGGTGGCGGCTTGTATCAATTTCGGTGGTTTATTTTGCCCGCCATTAGAAAGATGACTCAGGTGGTCTTGATATAGCAGCCAGCCCGGCAGGGTATTAGGGATCCCCCTATTGAAATTAGTCAGGTAATTATCACCGCACACGTTGCAGAGTGTGTTCTCATACTGAACACCTTAATTGGGTTTCACATGCAGGTAAATATCCTCAGCTCTTATGCTTTCAAGCACAAAAGCATCCTGCATTTTTAATTCATGCAGTAGAAGTGATTAGTGTCAAATTCTGTAATTGTTGCAGTTAAGCTGGGAGAAACTAAGGAGCACAAAGCATGAATATAACACCAAGAGATCGGCGCATACGCTGAAGCAGAATGCCCACAGAATGCACTTGTGGTCCTTTCCAAAGCTATTCTTTAGGCTATCTCTGTGAGAGACTTTATGGAAACCATGGGGTGGGCACACGGCCAGGCTCTCTGATGGGATGCAGATGTTGCCCTGGCCTTGACCTCCTGCCCATACCATGCCAGGGCCAAAATGGCACAGGTGCCATACCACCTTCAGTCTTGGGCAGCCGGGAACTGCACTGAGCAGGATGTGAATAGTGCCAACTCGCCTCCTTTGCTCACTTTTCTCATTATCAAGGTCTAGTCTGCTGGGGCTAAATGGAAACCCTCCCTTCATTCTTATAATCATATACAACCATCCTTTTGATGATGCTAAACCAGCGTGCTGCTCTTTGTCTCTCCCCCAGCTGTTCTTTCCTATAAAAACTCTATTAATTCTCTGTAACTGTGGAGTGTTTTCCGGTGCTATTTCCTGGCTCCGTGCCTGTGCCTTGCTCACTCTTGGCTGGGTTCGTCTGTTTGACTGCTCCACAGGAACAGACTGGCACTCTAGCTGAGGGCTCAGGGGTCTGCACACACAATCCACTAAACATGTCTCTGTGTGAGGAGCTGCACTGCTTCCTCCAAAGAAATACAGTATGTAGGAGTCTTGATTTGCAGTGTATTTCATCAGCTATAATTGTACATCTTATTATAATAATTACAGATCTATCATTATTATGTAATAAATGCATACATAAACACCTACACAGACCAAAAAATGGGAAAATGTAGAATAAGCAAACTGTGATTTTGAAATGCTTACACTATATACACTGCATATTAAAATCACACAGTCAGTGTATAAAGAACAAATTGATACAGATGGTGAAGGAAGTTTGGTACTAAACACATTCACTCACAGGGCAAACAAACATCTGTTAAATTTGTAGGGCCTATGGCCCTCCTAACCCACTGATGTTGAACCAAGCCTGCACACTTGCCAAAGAAACAAATGAGGTCTCTCTCTCCTCCACTGAAGATGAAACACGGCATCACCAAAGCATGTGCATTTGTCTAATCAAGCTTTTGCCTCAGGGTACACTGAATGTAAATGAATAGGCTTGTGTGTGCCAACCTCTATTTTTGTTCAGACTGGCTGTGCTTGATGATGAAATGGTGCAATGAACATCAAACAGAAGGGGGCACTAGTGCTCCAGTGTTGCTCTCCTCCCCCGTGGAGCCCTCTCTTCCTCAGAGCTCCTCACAATGGGGATCTGCCTGAGGGGGGAAATGTTGCTTTTTTAGCTCTGTGAGCCCATATCCCTTAATCCCCAGCCATGATTGACAATCATGATTTAGGGTATATGGTGTCCCATTCTAATCCACGAGCAATGATTTCATTTGCATACCTTCCGTACGTGGCCTCATTTTGGAGGAAACGGCTGCCTTTGTAAGTGATACAGAAAGAGCGAGAGAGAGAGAGAGAGAGAGAGAGAGAGAGAGAGAGAGAGAGAGAGAGGGAAAGAGAGAGAGAGAAAGAGTGAGAGAGAGAGAGAGAGAGAGAGAGAGATGAAGAGAGAGAGAGTACAAGATAGAGAATGACGAGGGGAGAGAGAATGGATGGGGGAATGTTTGTGTTTTTTTTTTTTTTTCTTGCCAGAAGGAAGATGATAGCAGTCTCCATGCCTAACCAAACCTTCCCTATATGCCTGTCCTCTGCAGCACTTTCCCCTGACAGAGATGCACAAACAGACGTGATACACACACACACACACACACACACACACACACACTGACTTACATTTACAAACACATACATATACACACACACACACCACGTGTGCATATTCAAACACAAACTCTCAGGCACAAACACATCAGTATATGCAGAAACGTTAAGATGTATGGAGACACGGGGACATGGAGGAACACACAGAGATGCTCCCTCACACGTTGCAAAACTAAATTGGTATTTGCTCATTTTATAACCAAGTCAGGCTTAATTATAATCATGGGAGTTTGGGAGTTACCGTATAATCTCTAGAAGGTATTAAGAATTACCCAGAGCACACCACAGCAAAAAGAAACAAATACAAATACGTACAATTATTTCCCAGTCATAACACCCAAGGGAGTCTGAATCAAATAATGCTCAGTGTTTGGTATGCCCACAGAGACCATTCATCCTCACTTTTATCTACTGAGGAAGTGGGACAGAAGTGAAACACTGGATAAAAGGTCAAACGGGTCGCGTCTTAGCGTGAGGTGGAGGTACAATTTTAAGGTAGAAAAGTACGAGTTAAGGGCAAACTAATTTTTATCCTTAGATATAATCTAATACTGAATTTACAAATAACAGATATTTAAATCAAATATGTGCAACATTTCAGGATAATTAATATCTTATTATTTACTGTGTTTGCGCGACTGTGATTTATTCAAATTAAGGAAATCTAAATAATACGTAACATGATTTGAAATATCATGCATAAAACATTTACAAATGACTCTACTTTTTCCTCTGTGATATAATTGCAATCTCAGTAAAATTTGCTAAATTAATTTGTAATTATATTATTACTTTATTATTTCTGCTCATTGCTTATTGTTATTGCTAGATCATAAAAACAAATCTCACAAGAAGTTCTGATATAACATCAAAACAAAATTATTTCATTAAGAAATGGAATTGTGTCATCTTGAAGCACATTGCCCTGATGCAAGATGTGAGGGTATGATATTAGAAATAATATATGATAATTAATTGTTTGCTTAAAAATAAAAATATTTAAAAATATATAAAATTATTTTATGATAGAACAGAGAAATCCTAGTATTGACTCTATAGTCATTGTCTTCAACATTTCATATTTTCATCCATCACTTGACACACTGACATATTCCAGCAGCAGTGATGTCACTTGACAAGCAAATATCACATATTTCTAATCTGTATTTACCTGATTCTCAGTCCCTGAGGCAACAAGGTTATGCTTACAACAGAAGGAAGAGATAGTGAGGCATCCTCTCCTCCCTCAGAAATCACCACCAGCACCACAACACTGTACTCTCCCTCCCTCCAGACTGGCTGAGCCTGGCCAGGTCTCTGTGACAGAGGACTTCCCTTTGGAACAATAACAGTCTGATAATCTCCTCTTATCTCCAGAGTGTTTAGTGCCTGGTTAACAGGCTGTCTACTTGATGGGTGTCTGTCCACGCCTCCACCGTAGGGGAAGATCGTGTCACCATGAACCTGGAAAAAAAAAAAAAAAAAAAAAAAAAAAAAACACAGTGGTGACTGAAATCTGCAGCCAAGCAGGGAGGACTGGCGGCAAGTAGAAGCAATGACAGAGAAAATTAAAGAGAAAAATTAATTTAGTAAGTTTTGCTGTGTTATGCTGGATGCTCATGATGTCACTGTTAATTTTATTTGTCTGATTCTGCATGTTTTTTTTTTTTTTTGGTTTTTTTTTGAAAGTAAGAAATAAATTAAATGCAATTTATAAAATATTTCAATTTCTGGTAACCCCACATTAAAAACTTTTTTTTCTCTCTTTTTGAAAGGCAAGACAAGCCTGACAGGAGGTAAGGGGTATAGAATGTGGAGTACATGCAGGTATATGGCGCCCTGTTGCCCACCTGGTCTGAGCTTTCTGCACCCTCTGGCTTCACCCAGCCTCGTCCTGATCTGAGATGTCAGTGTGGGAGGTGGTGTGGGATTAACCCGCCTCAGGGTGTATGTACTTCAGCATCACACCCATCATCCCACCTCCATGGGCCATCCCACCCTCTTTACAATTAGCACTGTTTACCAGGCCTGGCCTAATTGATTCCCTCTCTTTATCTCTTTACCTCCTTAATTTTGTTATTAAGTGTGCGGGAAAGGCGCGAAAGCTCCTCTTTTTCCCATTTTGAGAAATTATACTCTTGTACTTGATCCAGCTAACAGGATTTTCTTAAATTACTTTATAAAAGACCATCTTTTAACTTTCTTCTTTCTCTCTCTATCCATTCATTAGCAGGTCTGCCTCAAGGCCTGCTCACATCAATTTCTTGGGTTAAAGTTACAAACTTAGGCAGCTCAGCTCAACGCTCACGGTGGTTTGTGGACGAGAGGGGGTGGTTGGGGGTGGAATGGGGGCGAATTATTAATTTCTGAAGTATTAGAAAAATAAAGAGATTGAATTAAGAGTATTGGTCCTCTGTTATCCAGCACGGGTAGCCTCAGGGACTTACTGTGGTGGAGGACATTATGCAAATGCTCTCTCTCTCTCTCTCTCTCTCTCTCTCTCTCTCTCTCTCTCTCTCTCTAGGCTGCTATCTTCCATTCTCTCTTCCTCCCTCTCTCTTTCAGTTTCTCTCTCTCTCTCTGCCACTCTCTCTCTCTCTCTCTCTCTCTTGCAGTCAATCTCTGCTCCACTATAATCTCTCTCTCTCTGTCTCCGTCTCTTTAATCTTCATCAGTCAGCAGAGACAGAGACAGAGAGTAGAGTGTCTCCTGTCAAAACGGCTCTCCCTCTCTTCTCTCCTCTCTCTCCCTCCCTCCCTCCCTCTCTCCCTCTCTCTCTTTCTCTCATCTCTCATGTTGCTGCTCATTCATGAAGTGTTGATTACATTCCCAAAATCTCCAAGAGCAAATTAAAGGGCAGGGAGAAAAATGACACCCACAGTCCCTATTATTAAAAGCCAAGGTTATGATCCCCCTCCTGACTGCTCTCACTTTCACACAAACAAAATCTACAGATATTACCAAAATCACCATATCACCTTATTGGATTCAAATTCTCCTCATCACTATGTGGATAGTTAAGTCAACATGGGCTATTGAATATTTTCCTATTTAAGGTAGACTTAAATTCACCCCTCATCCGTAATCCATAGAAATAAAAGAGATGATGTATGAAACTTTGGTCAATATTGATGTTTAGTTAAGAAGGCAATTAAGCCTCCATTAGAGGAGCAGGCCGGATGGTGAGACGAGGATGGCCAAAGGAGAGGGGGAGGAGGAGGAGGAGGTGGAGGAGGAGGGCAGCAAGGCATGGTGTCAGTAACAGGGCCAGTAATCTTACAGCAGGAGGGGGAGAGGTTCCCACCAGCGCCGGTGGCATCCTGTTCCAGCGGCGTGCGGCACTAGAGGCAGAACAGACAGGTTTGATGTTTGCAAATATTAGCTTTATGCGGGATGTGGGTGTATTCTCTTTGACAAGCTCATTGCATATTCAGAGACAGATGTTTCCGTGGCAGAGGCAGGGATGAGGAGGAGGGCGGGTGGCCGAATGAAAGGCCTGAGATGGCAGAGTTGCTCTCGGAGGAGCAAGTAATTGGCCCCTCGACGGTAGCGGTGACAGAGAGAGGCACTCACACACCCGCCCATCCCCTCCTTTCCCTCCCTCATCTCCGCTGCCTCGCTCCCTCTCTCCCCAGATCTGATAAAGGTAAACGTGTAGCAAATTTGTCATTTGATGAGGGAGGATTTCCACAAACAGAGCTGACATGATGAGCCTGTGATCTGCCTGTATAAGAGTCAGCAGGGGCCCAGGCAGGCAGAGATCTCAATCCTCCCTCTGCCTCTTCCCCCTCTCTGCTCTCTGCCTCTCTCACTCGCACACTGTCACACACACACACACACACACACACTTGGCTGTGTTCACATGGAGCCTCAGCCTCAGTAATTGCTGCCTGCCATCCATATCTTTCTCCTTCTCCGTCTCTGAGTCCCTCGCTCTGCTGCTGTCTATCTCTCCTCCTCAGAGACATCCTCTCCTTTTTCAGTTCCTCTTTTCTCCATCAAATAAAGGGCCCGGCCCTCGCCTCAGCATCACACTCAATTTCTGACTCTTTCACTTATCTCTGGGCTCCATGCCTGCAGACTGCTCAATTATCCACACTCACCTAGCTGCTTCTTCTCACCCATGCAAAAAAAAAAATTCTCAAATATTTCCAATGCCATATTGACAAGTTAAAGGGGTTAACGGTCAAGAGCTCAGACGTAGACATGAGCTGAGTGATAAAGTTACAACACGTTTGGCTGATAACAGGCACGGTGATATAATACAGGGATTTGTGAATGGCTTTTTCAGGAGTCGTATCAGATGGATTCAAAAGGACTAACTTAAATGAAGTTTAGTGACAATGGCACACCCAGGCTCCTCAGCCAGAAATTGACCTCTATTACCACCGCCGTTCTCACTGCTGTAAAGCCTTCATAGAGATTATATGAGCACACTATTTCAATATGATCACGCGACTCTCCTCTGACCATAAAAACACATCTTCCCTGTCCCACCACACCTAATTGCTCTGCACTTGTGCACCCTCCAACCCCCTTTCAGCCAATGAGTCTGTTTCTGTCCATCTGATCTGAGAAGGAGTCACTGGGTTTTAGCCTTTCCACTCAGGGGTAATGGTCCTGCCTCTGACTAGTCCCATGACTCTAATCCTGGGACTCGAGACCCAAGTTACTGCTCTCCTCCATGCTGCCTGCTCAATACCCCTCTGTCTCTGCTGACGTTAACCCTTTAGTAAATTTTTTCTCTGGATTATACTGTTTTCCACCAAAGAACCCTCTATAGCTAGGATTCTCAACTGGTGGGTCGTGGTCCAAAAGTGGGCCACAGGTTGATTCTGAGTGGACCGCAGGCATACAGGTCCACTTCATCAACAAAAGGAAAAAAGAAAACATAGTTCAGAGACAGACATCCAGTGCAGTGCTTCTATTTTGCACTGCCAACACATATATGCAGTACAAAAGTAATAATAAATAAAAATATATATATTTCAGTATAAATCATTTTAAAATTTGTAATCTAAATATATATATATATATATATATATATATATAGATTATACATACATTTCAATGAATTAAAATATATAAAATAGCCTACAGAATTACAAAATCGCTTCTTTGGCCTATGAAATTGGGCATGAAAAAAATAAAACTTTGAATGTGAAAAAAAGGCCAAAGTAGCAATTTTTAAATATTTTTTGAAAAACGGGTACTTCATTTAGCCTTCAGAGCGTTCACAGCACAAGACAGTATTTTTACTGTACTTTTCATTTTGCAAAATCAAACTGAAAGGCTCGTTAGTGACACAAGGACGAATGTGCAGTTCACAGCCTCTGTTCCACAGGACCGGCCCAGTGCAGGCTCCATGGAGCAGGAGGAGACTATAGGCAGGGCTGAGTGTATGTCAGTCCACTCCAGTCTCTCATACATTCCTCCTCTATAGGGAGAGAGTCCCCAGCCTGTTTATTAAGGCACAGCACCCTGGAACATCATTAGAAAAAAAGGCTGTGCTGCCTGGGAGAGGTCTTCTGTGGTGGGAGAGGAGGAGAGGAGAAGGGGGGAAGGGAGGGGGCTCGGAGGAGAGCTGAACTTTGTTAATGGAGTGTTTCTCTGTGCAAGTCACTCAGCTTTGAAAGCCAAGCCCCCCGGGTGAGGACTCTGAAGCGCAGGAATCAGACATGCACAATCAGTTCCACTCCTTAAATCTCCTTTAGAATCATATCTATTTGAGCAGCCTTTCCTTAATTTATTTCTCTATCAGTTAGTGGGTTGTGATCTGGCGAAGTGCTTCGGGAATAGGAGGCACCACTGAATGGTGAAATAGAGAAGGTTCCTCTCTTTCTCTCTTTCACTCTGTTTTCTGCTCCCTCGCTGATTTTCACACACACTGGTACTCCCTATCTCTCCCCTTCTGCCCTTACCATCCATTTAGGCAGTGCCTCTGACTAATTTGCCCATCACGCTTGCTGTCTGGTCGTTTACGGTTGAAGATGTTTTGACGTGTCTCTCTCGGCTCGCTCTCTCCACTGGCACTGTCTCCACTATGATTAAGAATATTCTGATAATAAGCAAATGCCAAGAGTCACCGAACGGCTAAGGAATCTGGGGTGCCACAGTGTGAGAGATTGTTTTCCCCGGCTCCCGTGGAAAAATGTTCAGATACAGCACTGCACGCACTGTATTTTCAACCAAGGCAAATGTAAAAGCAGAACTGCAGAAAGAGCGGTTTCTAGAAGGCAGACTGTTTATGCTGGGAGAGTGTCTCACTGTGTGCTCACCTAACTTTATTTCTCTTAGACCAGCAACACATTTGAATCAATGGCATTCAGAGCAAATCCAGAATGTGCTGAATTACAGTCATTTCACCCTGCTTCTGACATGTTCATTGAGGTTTGGGTGGATTTGTAAGTGAGCCTAACTGGGCCCTTAAGGCTGTACAGTGTGCCTGTACCCAGCCATGGAGAGCATGGATGTGACTGTAAATTTGAAAATGCTGTTCTGGTGCTCCATCCACACTGTGCTGCACTAGCATTTTCAGACTGTTTTCTTAAAGCTCAGAGTCCACACTGAAACATCCCAAAATGCTTAAAGTCCCCTATTACACCTTTGCATATGGCCTGTGCTCGATATTTGAGATCAGAACACACAACAATCCTGTGTCAATGCTCTCAAAAAGCTTCATTTCCCCCATTCACACTGCAATACTTCAGTTTGCCTCACTTAAATTTGAAAAATTCCCTTTCAAATGTAAACAGCTTGGAGAGCGTTTTTGAAAAAGGAGGAGGGGGGAAAAAAAAGATGCAGTTTCAGATTTATGCGGCTTAGAGTGGACATGGCCCGTGCGTGAGTGCCGCGTCCATGTGCCCACGTGCTGCTGGAGGCCCTCTGTGAGCACTAAGTTGACGCCTCTTGCCATCCAGTGGCTCCTCGGTCTGGAGGTCACCCTGTTTGACTCTTCCCACAATCCCCTTGAAAAAAAGGGCATCATTGACAGGAAGAATGTGCCAGACCACCGCGGCAGCTCCCCCATACTTCCACGCAGCCCCTCGCAAAGCCCTCCGCTCCCCTCCAAACCTCCACCCACCGGACTCACCAAGTGATTAGTTGGGGATTAAAATATTTGCTGTGCAAATATCTGCCTTGGCTGTCTGACCCAACATCATAATTCAAAGACGTGGGTTTAACCAACTTTTCTCTTTACTTGACAAATCGTCAGGACATCCCCAGACCACACCCTTCCCACGCACTGAGTCCTTTATAACCTCTGGTGTCCAGTGAGAGGAGAGATGAAGGTTCAAATTTGTTTATCTCAATAGTGTATTGGCCAGTTATGCTGAATATGCTTGTTGAATAATGTGTACGAGAAACTGAAATGCTGAGAATGCTAATGAAGCGTTGATGGGTCATGTCCCCCGCTGAAACTGAGGTAATAAGTAGAAGTGCCTACATGCAAACTGTGGATTACTATGGACAAGCTTTCAGTGGCAGCTGGAAAACACAAACTCTGTGAGACTTCATTGGAATACCATTACCTTTTAGCATTCATGCAGTTCATGTTCTCCTAGTGCACCTGTAGCTTAATGTGAGTTATGATGATGATGATGATGATGATAATTGTTATTATTATTATAATGCTGATACCTTGTTACCTTAGACTTTGAAAAAAGGAGTCTGAAGCTAGGACAGTATTTGTCAATTAGGCACAATAACTAGTCATATTATATGGTAAACTTTCTTAAAATAAGTTTGAAATACTAAAAAAATGTGATTGATGACAGTTGCTGAAAATTGTGGCAATGACTTTATGAATATCAACGCTGCCTCTGATCCTTAGAAACTAAGAAGCAGAGTTTCTCTAATCTTCTAATATGTCAAACAGAGATGGAAAAGGTACCGCAACAGTACCTAAGATTATTTTGATGATGATGATGATGACAATCCTATTTTCTGATTCAGCAATACAAAAAATAGCATTTGGCAGTACAAATAAACCATCCCTCCTTTGCCAGTAAAATCTCAGACAAACGTTTTGTCATCTCCTGTTTACGTGAAAGAGCTGCTCTCAACAGTGCTTCAGAATGACACTGCAGACTCGGGGGTTTGTCAATCTGATTTCTACGTTAAGAAGAAATATATTCATGTTTACAAAATGGATTGTTCAAGGACAAAAGTAGATATATGCATGCTTAAGAGAAAAGTCTTGATTTAAAAAAGAAAAGTCCACTCTCAGGTAACGCTATGGTTTGCTCTGGAAACCCCTGTGGCTGGTAAAACAACTTGTTGAACAGCAGTAAAAAAAAAAAAAATAAATAAAAAACTATTATAGGCTTTGAAGAGTAGATTATGAGCACTCAGGAAATGTTTTTTATTATTATTATTTCCATATAAACTGCTGAATGAGGGGGAGATGAGAAGAAGTTGCCAAGTACATTATTGCCCCTCAGGGTCAAACAACATGCACCCCTGAGGACTTACACCACTCAGCAAATTAAGAGCAGGCTCTGAGGCTGTTGCCATACACCTTCGCAGCCTCCGCCTCTCTGCAGAACAATACAACCTGCACTGCCACCGCAGAGCCTTCATCTCAGCTCTATGCCCAGTCTTGTTATTCCTTTATTATGAGCCCGGGCTAGTAACTCAGGGGGCTAATATTGTTTTGCTTCCGACAGTCATTTGGCACAGAGTGTTGTTAATTTCTTGTGCCCCCTCTCTCCAACCTACCTTTTCTTTGTGTCTCATGAGGGTGGCAGACAAGGCATGCCAGCAAAATGCAAAGGTTTAATTACTTTTTGTTGAATTAATTAAGGAGGAAAACTTGTTCTTGGGGAACAAAAGTGAGGCTGGTTGGAGGCAGTGGTCGGGAATGGGCGTGGGGCACAGGGAAAAGCGTCATAGCAGCCTGGCAGGCTCAGAGGATTTAATTTAGAGTGGGTTTCCTGGAGGGCCCATCTACCGGAGCCCTGGGCCCCACATCGACCACTTGGAGGGTCTTATTGGTACCAGGCTTACAGCTATCCATCACTGTCACGCCACCCCTGGAAGTCCAGAGCAACACTGGGGAGGGAGTGCATCAACACCAGCGGCTTGTGGAATCTGGAAGTCACTGTCTGCAGGATGTGTGCTTTAAAGTTTAAAAAAAACAAAAACAAACAAACAACAGAAAAAAAAACTCAATCTAATGTTATTCCTGAAGCAATGAGAGAGAGAGAAAAGTGGAGACATTTTGTATAAAGAAACAATTTTACTCTACAAGCGAAAGAAATCAAACTCTGATCTGTGGTGCCGTTTTGATACATTTGATGCATTAAATGTGTTTTTCACTTTTTACACCCTAACGAAACATAATTCAGGGTAGGCCGATGGTAGGGTAACGGTAGGGCGGAGTCACTTTCCAGATTAGGAGGAGAGCAATCTTTTTCTCCCTTTCTGGCTTTGAGAAAACAAGTAAAAGTTTATTAAACTGAACCATAGTCCAGTAGTGTAGAGAAATCAATTATAGAATAGATTATTATCATAAGTACAGTTATTTTAATGGCCTAGAACAGCTGAATCAGTCTGGAAAGCTTGAACAAATCGTTCCCACAGCAAGAATCCTGGGAGGCAAGATTTAAATCGGAGGCTCATTTTTGGAGTCATGCATCTGCCCAAACTTAATCTTTTTATTATCCAGGTAGTTCCAAATGAGAAAATATACACTAATCCTGAAAATGATCCAAAATACTTTGACAGGGAAGTGGGTGTGACAAGAGGTGCCCACTAAAAAACACATTTCCTCCCATGTTTAAGATAGCCGAAAAGCTGCATGGTATATATAAGGTAGAACGGTCCTGTGTATTTTTTTCAGTTCTTTCTCTATGACACTCAACACCGGTCAGACTGCACAGCCTCTGACAACAAGAGGAAGTCTAGCTATAAGAGACATTACTGAGAATTCACATACACCAACCACAGTGTCTGTAGGAATAATATACTTCCAGAGGTGGAAATAACTAATTATATTTACTCACATTACTGTAATTGAGTAGCTTTTTTGTGTACTTTTTTGAGTATTTTTTAAAGTCAGTAATTTTACCTTTTCTTCAGTACCTTTTTGCTTCAGTATTGTACGTCACCACATCTTAAATCAGATCCATTACAGAGAGCAAATGATCAGTGACAGATTGTGGGAACTTTCACAATAAAAGTTCATTCAGCAAAGATGTTTGCTGGTTCTACTATTTGTCATTTCCAAAAAAAAAAAAAAGGTGCACGATGAAAAATTGCTGGTCGATGGAAATGGAGACCGTTTAGACTCAACTGGCAAAAAATGTGGAAAAAGTGTGGAAAATAGCTGAATAATATGAGTGAGTTCAATCCTGTGCACAATGCCCCTTTAAAAGGATCTAGTTTGAACCTTATATTCTCATCCTTTTGAAACTGCATAAAAAGAAATCACACATGACACAGTTAGGGGGAACTTGGCAACTTTTACTCTGTGTACATTTTAAATGAGCTAGTATTTACATTTATTTATTTTTATTTTTATTTTATTTATTTATTTATTTATTTGTTTATTTTTTGTACACCAATGCGGCAGTCCTGGTGTCTAACATGTGATCCATTTCTCCATGTATTTATTTATCCCTACAGTCTTGTCTGGGGCAGGTTTGCTTGAAATAGTAAATCACTAATAAATACTACATTGACAAGATAAGCTCAGTAAGGGAGGAAAGCACATGGCTGCTGGTGATTCTGCTTTATAATTAATAATATTAATGTATTATTGTATGGGAAAAAAAAAAAAATCCAGTTGTATGAGGATGACAAAGTGAGGTTTGAACTGAAGGTTGAGTCAGCGGCTGAAATGAATCCACTGTTTAATGCATAGTTTGGGGCCTTGTCCAGATCATTCAGACTGGCTGTTCCTCACTCTTATCTGGATTCACTGCCTCACTGATATGTGCTCCACTGTGCCACCGCACCCTGATTCATTCTGGAAATAGTTATTTTTCTGTTTTGTGAAGATTTTTTTCCCCCCCGTCTCTGTTTTGAACCCTTATCTGCCTATCACACCACAATGTAGATGTCCAATAAAGACACAAACTGAGATTCTTTCAAGCACATGAGAAAACACTTAGCTTGGCATGCGAGATAACTACACGATGTGTTGCAGTGTGTTTGTTTTTGTGTTTTTGTGCTTGTGGCAAAGGGGGAGGGGAACGTTGTTTGAATACTACATCCAAAGTGTGCATGACAGAAATATCACCAAATTAGATGTCGCTAATCCCTCAGGAATATGAATTAGGCTGGAATGAATCAGTCCTCAAATGAGTAGGTGTTTTTGAGGAAAGAGAGGCACTGCTATAACACAAGCTGTAGCCAGTAAACAACAATCCACAATGAAAATACAAAAAGCGAGTGAGCCTGCCAGAGGAAGATGCCAATGAGATCTGAGACATTACATTCAGTATCACAAACAATAAGATAGTGCCATTGTCAACTGAGGATTTTTCTTCTCTTGCTTCTTACCTTTTGGCTTCATGTGTGCAAAAATCTTATGAAAAATATGGTACAGTTTTTGCTCAGTTGCTTGGTAAGGTTTTTGCTTTTGTTTCATTCACCAGTTATAGTTCCAAAACGACATATCCAACGTTTGAATACAGTGACTAAATGGTGACGCACTTTTTTCTTTTTTTTGTATGAGGATAGATATCAACTTTACTGGACAAATCACCTTCCATTCCATTTAAACTACGCTGATGGAAAGAGAAAAAAGCTGATTTGGGGTTTGCATTATTGCCCGCATGTGGGATAAATGAAGCTGGTAGTGGATGTTCAATGATTCGATGATCAAAGCTGCTACTTTTGCAGCCTTTGGGTTTGTCAGTGTGTGTGAGCTGAAGAGCTGGTGCTGAACTAATGCCTACCATCACTGGGGTGTAGAGTAACTGCTACCGGGTGGCCATGCAGCCCTTTAGCTCTGTGTCTCTATGAGTCTGCCTGCCCACCCACAATATGGAGGTGTTCAAATCTCCATTGGGACAAATCTGCATCTCTCTGGCCCACGGCTTCCTCGCTCCCTCTCTGTTTCTGTTTCTTTCTCCCTCTCACACACACACAGACGCACGCACACACACACACGCACGCACACACACACACACATACACGCACACACACAAAGATCCACTCCTCCCCTACCATGGCTGGTAAGTGGCGGTGATGGCAGCCAGTGTTAGCGCTACCTCTACAGATTATCCTTTTAAGAAGCTTCAAACAGTTTTAGGGGGTAAACAAAGTGGCATGCAATTCTCCCTCTCTCTCTTTCTTCCTCACACACACACAAAAAGGTATGAGAATGAATGCATACATACACAGCGCACGCATTCATGCATAAGCAGCATCAAAACACAGTGAGGTGTCTGTGCTGAGATTCAGGGGGACTTCCCTGCCAAAAGCACTGCAGCCATGCTAATGAATTCCCAATTAAAAGCGGTGTAGCATAGCCTGTAATCTATAAGTGTGCACTATTTTGGAGGCACCATCTTCCCCCTTAATCACACTATCAAGTTGTGAGATCAATAAAGCTTAGTGCTTAAGCTCTGTTTTATTTTAGAGAGGAAAATGGAGGCAGTGTACTCTGTAAATGTTCTTACTGGCACATGTGAATTTCTTTGCACTCAAATTAAGCAGGATTAAGGGGTGGGTGTGGGGACAGAGAGGGACAGAGGGGGAGCACCGGCTTCTTCAAGCTCATGTGACAAAAGCTGAGTGTGGTCAGCCAGACTATCTGTCCAGCAGCAGCAGCGGCAGCGGCAGCAGCAGCCAGACGTGGGAGCTGTAAGACTGCCTGCCCTCTGTTAGCGAGCGCCTCACAACAATGACATGTCTTATAAGGTGAACCACAGTTTGTGTCCTCACTCTGAGTGTAGAAATCTACACTACGCCGCTGTTTATACAAGCCCGTGCTTGCATCTGAGTTAATTAAAGACTTTTGAATGATCTAAGAGTGAACAAACAGCTCTCCAACTGCTTGGCAATTCCAAATAAAATGAATGAAATGTGCTGTGCACTTGGATTCCAAGCTGTATATTCAGTCTTTTAACATGTGTCATAGTCACTTATATCCACTTTTGCAATAAAAAAAAAAAGTACCTGTGGGAATATCATAGGAACATTATAGTGATTGTTCATTCAGATGACACCTTGCAATGGTTTGACATCACAGTAATCAGCGCTCAGTATAACCAAAGCAGGATATTGTCAGTTTGGGACAGCTTTAGTATTGCATACCTTCAAAAGGTGATGGTGTACAGAACGAGTTAGGGAGTGGATGGGTAGAACACAACTTAGGGGCTGTTGTATCATACTTCTGCCAGAACAGATTGTACTCTTCAGCAAAAACCTTCCCTCTTTCTCTCTTTTTCTCTCTCTTAGCTCTCCCCCCCAACACACACACAGACTTTCACACATCCCTAGATCATGTTGACCGAGAGCAAATGAAAGCAGCCAGACCCAGAGAATGGATGAGGCTACGGCCATAGTGTGAGGAGGGGAGGAGGCCCCAGCACGCTGAAATAGCTTAGGCTCCAAAAGAAATGAGATCCAGGCACTTATTTGTCAGGGTGTCTGCCTGCTCTTTCCCCGTCTCTGCACTGTGTGAATATGCATGAGGATTTGAGAGGTATAAATAGCGGAGGTGTCCATATTGCCACTGCGTTTTCCATCAGCACAGAGAAAGGCTTTAATGGGCTTATTATGAACCGCATTACATCACCAACGGCCAATTACAAATTCCTTAAGGGAGAAGGAAAGGGAAAGCTTACTCCTGGGTAAAGTTTATGCAGCTGACAAGTCACATGCCCCCATGTTATGGGTGAAGTGAATGCGCTGCTCCTATAGGTGCCTGTGTGACATGCAAAACTGTTTGTTTGGCAACTTTATCATCTCCTTGAAGGAAAATAGTCCTGATTTTTTGCTTTTAATATCCATTTCACCCTTCCTCACATCTCTGTTTTACATTATCCATAATCTATTTCCCACTGCTTTCTTTTAAGTTTGTCCCAGGGCTCCATTTATTTAAAAAATGTGGTTGGATTTCATTTTCAGCTTGATCATGAAATCACTGCTGTATGTTCTGCAAATATACCCTTTATATGATGAACAACACTCCCAAAGGCAACTCGTAAAGGCATTTAAAGTTATTTCATATCCTACCTGTCATTGCAAAGTAATTTCATATTGAGTGCAGACAAATGAGTGTAACAACTGTGATATGATGAACTCCGTCAGCGTCATTTTCATGTAAATACACCTTAGGATAGAAAAGGTCTTGACCTAACAATTGTGAACTAAGGTTTAGGCCTCTAGTGGGTCAAAAGTAAGGAAGAAATGAAAAACTCAGTAAACAGTGGTATTCTCTTGGTATTTCAACTCTTGTTGGAGAATTGGATCCCCCTCTGCATTTCTGAATATGATCTTTGCTTATGGTGTTTAAATTTGTTTAGCAGCGTGCACCCTGGCCCACTTCTACCCATAGTTCCTCACAGGGTTTCTCTCAGTCAGACCTCTGCTCCACTTACTCCTCACAGTTCTGTCTCTGACCCACTTTGATTCACTTTAGCTGGTTGGTCCTCATCAAGGTCCCATTAGAGCCAATTGTTTAACGCGAAGACATAATGAAACCACCAAGATTTGGCAACTAATGAGATAAGAGCACAAACTGCTGGGATTATGGGCATAGAAGTTGAAAAGTTATATGTAACTATCCAATGGGGGTACGCAGAGATAAACATGAGGTTGCATCATCACAGAATGACAACTATATGGTAAAGGGGGGGCGTGGCAACAGGGAGCAGAGAGGGTCACAACCAGAACGCTCCCTGTATGGCTGAAAAGAATGAGTACAGCCGTGGGAGATTAACATGGGAGATACGGCCAGAGCCAGTGTAGGAGAGAAAGAGAGAGCGAGATAAGTTAAGGAGGGTGGGCGAGAAGGAGATGAAGCGGTGATCTCATGATAAGCCTGATAGAGAGAGGGCTCAGAGTCCTCCCAGGGAGCAGGGTTGGGGGAGGCAGAGGCGGCAGGCAGTGCACCGGGCACCCCTGCCATCAGCAGGACCCCAGCACCAGCAGAGGGCCTGCCGCCGGGTAGGTGCCAGTGCAGATGCAGACTAACGGGGCGGAGGAGAGAAACAATTGGGCAGGGGGCAGCAGGCTGGGCATGAGGGGAGGGAGATAGAAGGAGAGAGGGAGCTAGGGAGTGGGTACCATCCCCGCCGCTCTTTATCGCAGCCATTGATCGTGGCGTGTGTGCATTGATCCAAGTCGACCATCTGCTAGAGTTAGATAAGCGTGCGAGGGCCTGGGCATTGTGCTGTCACTCATGGAGTGTGCACTAAGAGAGAGAGAGAATGAGCGAGATAGAGGGAGAGCGAGATAGAGAAAAAGGGAGTGGTGATGTTGAGGAAGGAGGGGTGCTTTGGCTGCAGGGAATTATGGGGGCAGGATTAGCCTCCTCACTTGCAGGAAACAGAATTTTAAACGGCTGTCTCCTGGCTCCCTCACACAGACACACACACCACCCCCTCCTCATGTCTTCTCTCCCTGCCCCCACCCTGACTCCTCTCACATTCTCTATTACAGTCAACTTCATCAGAGCAGCTCCAGTGTGTGTGTGTGTGTGTGTGTGTGTGTGCCCCCAGAGGCTACAGGGTGGATAGCTGCTACGACTGTTCAGTGGCCTTGAGCCTCGGCCCTGACACTCGTTTCAGCTCTCATCTACTTTCTCTCTCTGCTCACTCCACTTGGCTCTCTGTTCTACGCCAGCCACAACAGCAGGGGGGGGAATCCCTCATCGAGATGTCTCATTTGGTATTCATCAAGTGTCACCATCATCATCACCGTCATCATCATTATCATTATCATCTAACAGCCTCAGCGATTCTTATCAGATGCCTGAGATACACTGTACAGTCTCCGGCTTCAGTTCAAAGGCAGTTTTGTAGAAATACTCTAAAGACACTGCGTCCTGACTCCAAATTAGAGTAAAACTACAATGCCTTTTTTTGTTTTTAGAAAGCATATGAGTGATTTGTCCCATGTGGAAATATCCAAGTAGCTATTGAATCTCATTATTTAAGGGGCCCTGAAGTGAGGCTTGCATTTTATTGATCATTTCTTAAAAATCATTTTTGATCTATCACTAAAGGGAGACCTTGGAAGGCACAATCCCCAATTTTTTTTTTAGTTGTTCACAGTTGGCTGCCTTTTTGTTTTATTGGCTAATCCATCAGGATTTAGAAAGAAACAATATGGTGTATCACAGTTGGTATTTGTGTACAGCGGTAAGCCCATGTGCATTCGGCTGAGTGGCACCTGTCCCCTTCCCCCTGGCTTGTAGCCTTTCTAGAAAATGGAAAATACGGAGGATTCAGGAAATATTTTGGTTGCCAGGGAGACCTATAAAAGAGCAACTGCAGCAGCATCAGGGCCGACCTGAGGGGGAGAGTGGCAGCAGAGAGAGCGTGTGTTCCCGCAACCGAGGAGCCTACCATGCCCCCACCCTCACCCCAGAGCTCGCCCTATCTTCTGTGAAACTGTCTTTATGTCTATTCTACTCTGTTGTTGCAACTTTTTCTTTGCTCCATTTTCCTCTTTAGAATTTGCACATTGGGGTCCAACTCACAAGACTGCTGCATTGTGGGAGGGTGGGGGTGTTTTTGATGTGGAGGCGAGTGTGGTATGGGGGGATTAGTGTGGCCGGTTGGATCATCTTACAGCCGCCGACCCCCCCCAGACTCCTGGACAATGGGGATTAAAACTTCTCTTATTCTTCGGCCCCAAACGGCAGGATGACAAAGACAGTATTCCTCTGGGTCTTTTAACACCGGCCTGCACAGCTGAAGTTGTGGCCGGGGTGGGGGGTGGGGCCCGGGCAGGGGTCTTATACAGAAAATTAATCCTATGGAATTTTCTCCTCATTGCAAATGGAGATTTGTAGCTTTTGCCTTGCTATCTTGGCCAATCCCACATAACGCATCAGTGTCACTCAATAGAGGATAACAGCATCCGGTGGAGTTGAATGTTTGTATCTGAGGCACCCAGGGGCCAGACACAGCTGATACTCATCTACATCCACACAGCAGCACAGCTTCAAAGGCAAGGTGTCAATGGCTCATTCGGAATAGATGTGATAGATTAATTATATTTCATTTACACTGGCGTCCCACAGGACTGCCCCTTTGCCAATTACAAGGCCCAGCCAGCAGTCGCCATGTCCTAGGCACTGAGCAGGCTTCCATTGCTTCCCCATCATTTCACCTAGCAGTGCTGGACTGTAATTGTCTGCATAGAGCGCACCCTTGGAGAGAGGTGTTTCTGATCTGAAATTGACCACACTAAATGTTGTGTATTGTGAATGCCAGTAGATGCCATTTTTCCCCACTGTTAGGCGTGCTCTGTTATTTGGCCCCACATGATGGCTGCATATACAGTGTCTCCTGGCCCGATAGGTCATCACCACACAACTCATCTGAATGTCTATCACCTGACTATCACAACCTGGCCGCTGCTCCGGGACGCTGCTACAAGTCGACAAAGGCCACTTAGTGATTCAATCACGCCCGGGTCTGAAATCACTCGGCCGTCATCACATTGTATTGTGTTGTTGTCGTTGTTTGGCTTTATCCTACCAGAGGAAACTCACAATGTCATTCCGTTCGCTTTCACTGATGAATGGAAAAATGCAATGTTGTCTTTGGGGGGTTGACGCCGAGCAATTTCCAACAACAAATGACAAACTACCCCCTCCTCCACCCGAGTGTGTGGCTAAATTGTTTCTCTAATAAAAATGCATCTTTTGATTGTGAGGGTGGGGATATTTTAAATATATGCATATTATCTTTCTCTCTTTCACCCTAGCCTCTCTCACCCCCTCCCCCTCTCTCCTATCGCTCTTCAACCTCTCTCTCTCTCTCTCTCCCCCTCTCTCTTGCTTACTCTCTCTTCTCCCCTCTCTGTCTCTTGCTCTCTCATTCCCCCTCTCTCTCTTTGCAGTAAATAAAAGATTAAATGACTGTTCTAAAAACACCGACTGGTCACCAGAAGATAATTGTTTCAGCTTTGTTTACTGTGCGTGAATGTTTTCTCCCTTTTTAGTCCTTTTTTCTTTTTCATTGTGTCCATAATTAAAATTCCTTTATTTTCAAAGTAGTTCTAAAAGAGGGAGCTAAATTGCCTTTTCTGTGTTTATGTTGTCATTAGCCCACTGTCAGGAAGGGTAGAGGAGGGGGTGGATGGGAGACAGCAGCAATGTCCTTGGGCTGGATGGGAAGATCAACTTTTAGTGCATATATATTTATAAGCATGTATGTGTGTGTGTGCATGTATATGTGCAGTCATGTAGGTCCATGCATTTGTTTATGCATGTATGTGTGTGTCCAGGTGCACATGTGCCATGTTCAGTTGTTTGTTTGTGTTCTCACTTTAATGCTATGATTAAAAAAAAAAAAAAAATCAAATATTAATCTTAGTCCATGTCTCTGAATAAAATTCCCACCTGCCACTGTGAGGAGGTGCTAGCCATGCAGGCTAATCTAATATCTTCAAATTGATCATTATGCACAATTGAGGTGTTGATGGATCCCAACAACACAGACAACAGTATGTAAATGTGAATGAAAATTACAAGAGCCACTCTAACACCTTATAATGAACACTGCCTCTCTTCAAACAAACACACAAACACAGACCTGAAACATGCTTATCTGGCAGAGGCAATAGAAATGAATTTCCGGACGCCTGACTTTCATGCACATTGATGAAGCTCGCCTCCCCCCCTCGTTGATACCCAGAATGCAGCACCCCTTTGCCTCCCACAGCCAAGCCCAAAGTCTGCACCTCCTCCTCAGGCAATGTCAGAGCTGAGAACACATTTGTCGATGAGGGACCTCATTAGAAAAAGGTGACAATGAGGTTTCACAAGTCTGAATTTCCACCAGCCAATTTTCCACATCTCCCTTTGCTACGCGGAGCGCGGCCAGGGAGGCTGACGTGGGCTGCCTCTGAATGGCACCGGGACTCCGGGAGGAAGAGAGCGGAGGGCCTTTTGCCCCCGCTTCAAGCCAGCAAGGGCCAATATCACATTATAAGCTCTCACTTAACTTACCCACCGGTCCACGACCATGGCGTGTCCAAGAATGTTCACGCATACATACACCTCACATTCACATTCACATTCACACGCACACAGCCACATGCACACACACACACACACACACATACACAAACATACAGACACACTCCCACATACAATCACAGTCCCCTCGCCAGTGCACGCAATGCTATCCCTCTTCTGCTTAGCCAGGCGCCCATAATTGAATCTCAGGTCGGGATTAATTCTAGGAGCTGCACTTGACTCGGTCAAAAACAACTATTACGGGGAGGCAATGTATTTTTTTACACAGCACTTCACATTGATTAGGCAATGTGCACCGATGAGAGATGCATTGGATTCTAGATGACTGTCATTTGCATTAAATGAGGGGTTTGCCGCATCCAGGGGAGAGGGGCTGCCTGCCATCAAGCGGAACAGACCGAAAGGCACTTTCCATAATGTACTCAGAATGATACACACATACACACACAGGTATGTATGTGCACACCAATTCAAATCCCATACACTACACACAAGCATATTTAGAAACACACGTGAAATTGATTACAGTGATAAATACCCCCATAACATTTGTGATGACATTGCTCCAGAGCTGTGTTGTATGAGTTTAGTAATGTGAAAAAAAAAAAAGGCAAATCTCAGTCTCAGTGATGTCGAATTCTCATAAGTGACTGAATTTGAGCAGGAAAGGGTTGTGCATGTGGATGAGTGTTGCTTCAGGTTAGGAGTTGATGTCACTTGATAACAAGGACATGACTGGTGTAACTCCTCGTTCGTAACTCCTCTGTCTTTCCAAGGATGAGTTCAGTGTGAAAGCTATAGGATGATCTCAGGAGAGCCAGTGGTCCAGGGAAATCTCGGGCCTGTTTTACTACAGGGTGAAAAGAAGAAGAGAAGGGAGGAAAAGGAGGGAAGGCAGAGCTAAAAGGGGGGACTGAAAAAGGCCCTCTTTCAGTTTTGAATGAAAGCAAGAGAACGTTTTTCTTGCCTCCTCCCGACGTGCTGTCAAACTCGATCAGCTCTGAGGAGCAGTGACGCTGCTCGCCTCCCAGACTCCCCCTCCACACAATGGAGTCGGCGAGGACCCACCATGCATTTCACATTCAATTTAGCCCTCCCCGGGACATGGCTGTCAGGGTCAGCACCGGCAGTATGAGACGAGGCTGAGGGTGGAGGCCAATGTCTTGGACTGTGGCAGGTTTGGAGGGGAGGAGGGGTGTAATGATAATGCTGATGGGTTTGGGCTCGTCGTCCAGAAAAGCAGTGCTGCTGCTGGTATGGTTTGGTTGGAGGGGGGTCGGTGGGGACAGAGGATCCAAAGAGAAAGGACAGGAGATTTGGGGTGAAAATGGGGGTGATGGAGGGTGGCCTCTTCCCAATAATAAAAAACTCCAAAAGAAAGGTCTGGCCAGAGCCTTTATTCGACAGAGCTTATGCTGCTTTCCATGGGGTCCTCAATGGGAGCTGGGAGACCATTACTCTGCCGAAGCCCATTAGCCAGCATTAGGAGCGTCCACACACACGCACAAGGAGATTTGAGACAAACCCTAAACAGCCCACAATAACCGCGAGGTACAAGCCCTGAGCCTTAAGACCTCGGCTTGGCCCAAAAGGGCCTTGAATAGACGCGCCCCAAATCATGTTGTTGAACAAATCAGGTATTAAGGAGAGAGGAGTTTGTCCGAATTTACTTTCCCTAAAGACTTTAGTTAAGCTAGTTATTGCGGAGCTTTAGTTAGGCGTGGGCTGCTTGTGTGTGAGTGTGCGTGTGTGAGGGGCCATCATTCTCCAGACATCTTACACTATGACACACTACAACCCCCCCTCCAACATAAACCCTTCCATTTCTACCCCCTCTCTCTTTCTCTCTCTCTCTCTCTCTCTCTCTCTCTCTCTCACACACACACACACACACACACACACACACACACACATATATAAACACCCGCACTGAAGGCTATATTCACCCACTCCAAACAATGGGCTGCTATCGGCAATTAAATGGCATTTGGCGATCCAGGGTGCAAGTTAATGGTATTACTGTTGCAATTCATCTCCTGAATGGCAAAGGGGATTTCCCTCTTCACCAATAAAACACTACTCACTGTCTTACCAGCATTACATAGCTTACCTTGGGCTTATGATTCACAGCTTTCCGATTACCATTTGAATATTTCCTTTTTCTGAAGCGGTGGCAGATGTAGTTTAAGGTGCTGCTGGGCCTCTTGCTCTTTATGGATGAGGAGCCAGGCTGTCGTCACCCATCGCAGGCCTGTCGGTCAAACCGGCCTGGGCGCTCCTACAGGCCATCACCGGACAGCCACCCAGGTAGATGGGTTATACTCTCTGCTCACGCTGCTGTCAAGATTTGTCACTCACACTCTATAGAACCTCGAAGCACCAAGACAAAATGTTAAACATGCATCAGTGGCCTATTGCTAAGACTGTCAGCACTTTCAGGTGTGGTGCAAGTTGAAAAATCTTGCCTATACATCCAAGGAGGTAAATGTGATATTACAAACTGGCAAAACTACCACTCAGAACATGAAACTGTCACAACAGAAAAGAGACAATGTCTAGTTTAAAAAGGGTAAGCAATGATGATCATGCCTTTGTGATACTGTACATTATGTAGATTTCTGCTTTGATGTTTTTCAATCTCTATAACATGGAATTTACAGATAAATGAAAAATAGGAGACATTGGCAGAAATAAATGGACCCGTTTTTATTCTTCACCAATGGTTAAATAATTTGCCTCCAATAGGTCTGGCATTTTCCTCTCTCTCCCTCTGCAGCTCTTGTTTGTCCAGAGATCCGGTTTGGCAGTCGCCTTTTCTATGGACAAGACGCTTTGAGAGGAATATGAAAAGGCAGATTTAAAGGTGACGGCTGGTCAGAAGGGAGGGAGAGAGAGAGCCTTGTTATCGCAGCTATGTGGCTACATTTAGAAAAAACCCTCCCCTTTTCACCCTCAGCTGAAACGAACAAGGGAGGAAATGCTGAAATTTAACAAAGTCACAGCTAGAAAGGTCTGGTCCTAACAAAGATGAATGAAATGATGAAAGCACCGCAGAGCTCCAAAGAAAATTTTAAACATATTTCTCCTCTCCTCTATTCATTCCCATCTTCATATTTGTATGAGGCTCGCTCTCACCATCTGAGACTGGCCACATGGCTAAAATTTTATCATATGGAGAAGTCACAGAGCCCCTGCCAAAACTGGAATGTAGTGTGCTGAAAATATAATCTTCCCACTGCAAAACGGAACAAAAACTGACCGTTTTGTAGTAGCAGCCAATTAAGTAATGGTTCCAGCTGAAGGAGCGGAGATGATCGCTGCCCGAGGACGATACATTGGAAAGGCCCTGAGATCAGCTGAGGGTTTGTTTATAGATTTGGTTCCCCAAAGCACTAAAGGGGCTCCCTTAACTTGACAGACCAAACAGATCAGGCAGAGAACAGAGCGGGCCCTGTTAATAGTGAGGATTATGGGAACGGCTGTTTGGCCTCCAACCATTTTGCTCGCCAGAAGACACAAGAGGGCTCCAGTTTGATTCAGTTCCATTCTTACTGTCAAGTGTGTCTGGCGCTAACAGGCCCAAGCACTCGCACAAGGAATGAGGGATTTGGCCATTGACCTACTGTAGACTGAAATGTAACGGCTCATATAATGTTATCAAGGCATGGCATTTAGAAATATTTTAATAACATGTAGACTATCATGTGATCGCATCGCAATTTTTCATCACCCCGCTTTCAGTCATATTAATATGTCACGACATTGTACCACATCATGAAATTCAATCACACCAACAGCACACTGGGAATAGGCCTCCCTTCTGCTCTATTAACTTCCATAAACATAAAGAAAAGAGGTATGCAATCACCATGCACCCTTAGCCCACTTTATAGCTGCCACTGCCCTTATCGCCAAACGTGTGAATTCACGGGCTTGCAGGGAGATGATGCCTCGCTGGCATTATTCTGCTTCCCCTGGGACCTGACTGGTATTGCTGTGCAGTTTAAGCCATTTCAGCCACAGCTATGATCTTAATTAGCTACACCTAAAGCCCATCTCTTCCCCAGACAAGTCTAATTAAGCCCAGCGCCTTTCCCCAGCCAGAGCCCCTCTGCTGGCTAAAAGGGAACCCACAATCTCTTGTCCAAGGATTACAACCTGGGATACATCACAAGCAATCATCTATTTCCACAACCCACGCCCTGCACCCAAAACCCTCGACTGGTGCACCCTACCCCCACCTCTTGTCATGAAAAGCACTATACTATTTCCCCACTAATTTGCTGTGTGTATTAAACAGCCTCTTCACCCAAGTCAAAAAGGAGAATCCCTCTTACAGGAGTCTTATTGGGCCCAGGGCAGAAAGACTAACCATGTAGCAAAGAACAGTTGTCCCTTTGTACATGGCGGCAGTCGCTCAAGCTAAACAGCTTGTTATTGGTGGAAGGGAGTGCAGCTCCTCTGCATTAGCACAAGCAGTGTCACTCGCCTCACTTGTGATGATCCAACTTTGTGCTCTCAAAGGCATGCTTTCTTAATTGGATAGTCCCTTTAACCCTATGAGGATCTTTGATCCTTATTGTAAACTTTCATTGTTGTCCGTCTGTCTTATGGCAGCTATTGCGATTGCTTGGTCTCATCTTAGCATCCTAAACTCCTTAGTGTTAGTATCAGCTCAAGCTCTTAGCGCTGGATAAGCCCTTGCTAATGTCATAATGGTGATGATTTGGCTGAGCCCTCCGGCGCTATGTCAATTCATTGGAGAGAAGTTAACAGCCACAATTAACTGAAATTAGCTGAATGCTATTGAGCAGTTCTGTGTGTTTGAGGGCAGGGCACTGACCCTCGCAACCCTACACTGTTCCCCGTCAATTATAATATCACTGCTGCAAGCCAACTTAATGATACTCTTCCCCCTGTCATTGTGAGCATCGGATGGAATCAACTTGTCAATAATCGTAGTGCCGATTAGAGAATGAATGATTATCTCTGCTGCTTTAACAGCCTTTGCCTCGTCATCAGTAACTCTGAATAAATATTTAAACATAAACCTTTCTAGGAAAGAAACTGCAAATGATGTAGACTCTAGTACGACTTAAATGTGTCTCTATATGATATGGCTGGACAATAAGGAAAAAAATAAAAATCACAATATCTTTGACTGAAATCAATATTGTGACGACACTGTAGGGATGACTGTGCTTTCACATGATATTTAGATACAAAAGATTTTTGATAAACAATCATTATTAATGTGGATATGACGACCAAGCAGGTAGAAGCGAAATAAAGTAAGTAGCATCAACAATGTAATAAGCGTAATAACAGTGTAATAAATTCAGAAAATCACAGCACTTTACTGTAATACAGACTTTTTAAACCAGGAAAGAAAACACTCATGCCACTTCACGATATTATAATACCCCAAATCCCAATCCTAAGACAATATCTCATATCATATCACAATATCAACATAATATCAATATATTTCCCAGCCTTTGTGTGTTATGGACCTCATTTTATGCACATCAGATGCAAATGTACAGCAAATGGTTGAGGTTTGGTCCCAGAGAAACCTGGCATCACAGCAGACGGACCAGAATAAATGAAATGCAGTTGTTATTGGATTCACTTGCAGCTGAAACAGCTGAAACGACTCTCTGCACTCCTGCTTTGAAGTTCCTTAACAGACTTGTGGGTCAGACCTCCTGAGGAGAGAGAAAGACTCAATTCATCAGGACGCATTAGAAGTGAAAGGAGCATACTCTTCATGTCCAATCACTGGGGGGCCTGAAGAAGAGCGAGTGTATGAGGCTAGAAGTAAGAATGCTGCAGGAAAGACGGAGCAGAGCGCAGGAGTGTATGGGGATCTCCTGTGAGGAGGCCAGCCCTGGGTGGTTCTCACTGAAAGCCTATTTGTGGATGAAAGTGCAGCAGCCCTGGGGTCCACTCGCACAGAGAGACGAGGCCAGTGATTAAGGGGGCGCGAGGGCAGGACGGCCCTTTAATTTGGGGCGGTGGAAAGGAGGGGGGCCGGCACTGGTGTATCTGTAGCCAGACAATGGCGATTACCTTCCTCTTTATCTGGCGGAGAGGGGGCTTTGAGAGAGCAATCTGAGGAGCGGAGGAAATGGCACGACACAGGATTAGCGGCACAACAGGACGGTAAATTAAATGTTGGAGATGAAAGAATGAGGCTCTGACATGCATCAATAGAGAGCATTTGCTGCATTCTAATAACAGCAGCCGAGGAGAAATACCTGTAGAGATTAGTGTGTGAGAGAGGGAGGAAAGATACACAATAAAATAAATGACTTTGGACGTCTTTTGTCATGTGACAACCCTCAGCGGGGGAGCAAACAGGAAGGGTGTGTTTGTGACCATGAATGTAACTGTGTTAAAAAGTTGCGTGTGTAGCGGAGAGAGATGTTGCCAGCAGGTCATAACTGCACAAACATGCTGGGTGCCTAAATGTGATCGCATCTGGACCCGGCTAATCCATGGCATAATCTGTAGCACCTGTAGTTGCTTTGGGACAAGTGAGATTTAAGTACCGTTTTTGCACAGCCATCCCAGCATCCATGATAGATGCTGATTCACTGCAGCTCAGATACTGAAATGCACCGCCATACATTGCATTTACATTAGAGGCAGCAACATTCATGCGCTGCCTAATCTATGAGAATATGGGCATAGGTATGTTGCTGAGGTTATCAAGTTGGCACCTACAGATATATAATTATGTCTCCTGAAGTATCATCAGTTTTAGCATCCCAGACCGACTCCCCTCTGCACTCGCTAAACACCAAAAAAGTCACCCACACTGCCCTACACTAACACATACAGGCTTATCCCTAACTCCCAACATTTTCCAATAATCCGCCATCAAGGTTTTCTCAGCAAACTTTCTCAGTAGCTGCTCAAATTAGTCGGTGTCTCTTACAGCATCAATGGATCCAAATCGCACCCAAACAAACCTATCAGAGACTTAATAGAATTACTGGACTACATTAAAACTTCTAGCAAAAGTTCTCCGCTCTATGTCAGATGCAGCGGAGACATTTACAAGCAAATCATAATGTATTCAAGCATATTCAAGTCATCATTAGTGGAAAACAACACAAAACAAACATTCTAATTAGCGTCTCACGTCCTGATTGACAGGTATTATAGGCAAAATAAGTGAGAGACTAAAAAAAGCTGAGATGAATGACATAATGAGAGAGTTGGGGAGGGAAAGAAAGAGTGCAAATGTGGTGAATGTGGCGTCGGATACACTTGTGACAGCTGACACGGAGTGAGAGAGAACAGGTCCTGAATGCAGGCAGCAATGATTCAATCAGAGAGTAGCTTTATCTAGGTTATTACTACACTGAAGCAGGAAGATGAAGAGGAGGCTCGCCTTAATCTCAGCTACAATGGAAGGGAACAAAGGCACACTTACAAGCACTATCAGCCACAAATATCAAATCAGCTCTAGCTGCACCTAATCCTGCCAGACAGCATTGTTGATTCAATGAACCTGTGGTCAGGGACATATGCAGCCATATGTGCAAAGAAAATACACACAGGCACACACATACATGAATGGACACACACACAGACTGACTTGTTTACTTGTCATCGGGGACCAGCTATGCATGTCTCAGTGCTGTCATGCTCTTAATGCAAATACATATCGTTTTGTCACAAGACCGCCTAATGAATGTAGGACAACAGGTAGTAAATTTGTAGTGTGCTCACTGAATACGTCAGAATACATCCTCTCACGGTCACATGAGCATGCATCATGTATCCTAGACGTGTCGGTACCACCTCAAATCACCCTGTTCCCAGATAAAACATTGCGACAAGATCCATGCTGCAATTTGTGACTTTTGAACTTCTGAACACCCACATCCTCAGGGCCGCATCCACAGTTAACAACAGCAGTGGTGGGAACGTCCTTGTTCAGGATGGCTCTTGGCAGAGGGAAAAGGACACTGGCAACTTCATTATCCCACAATAACAGGCTAATTATTGTGTTTGTTAGCAACAAATCAGAGCACAACAGACTGCATGTCCCTGTCCTGTTTTGAGCATCTTAATTACTTACACCACCCCTCCCATACACACACACACACACATACACACCCATCCTTCTCTCTGTTGCCACTGCTGCTGTTGTTATTTTGCATATAAAAGGCAACAGCTAATTGTCTGGACTATAAATATTCGGCATGCAATTAGCGTCCTGGCCTGCCTCTGTGCTGTGTTATCACCTCGACGTTTGGTATGTGGTGCAGACCGCACACTCAATTCTCCGTATCTAATGGGAGTTTGATAGCAGCACAGAACCTTTGTTTCTAAGAACAAATGACAGTCAGTGTCTCCCTGTCGTCTCGCCCCTCCACTTGGCTTTGAGGGGAGAACGCATCCACATCATCAATTGTGTAAGGGAGCACTGGAAGGTTAATGCTCCATAGATGATACCTGTGGACGGTGTGCTATGTAGGGACATGTTATATCAGCATGGCAGGAGTTGCCATTCATTAGAGAGCACTAGATCAAAGAACATAGTGTTTGCATTCTGACATAAAGGCAAAACAAGGTAGACAGGAAATTGAAATGCAATGAATAATCATTAGACATTCCTGCTTATTAGTACTGTGATAAGGTTCGCACAGCTGTTTGTGACACCAAAGTCAACTCTGCTGTTGCAAGTGAAATATTAAAAAGGTATTTGGTGACATTTTTCAGTGGCCTCGGGGACAAGAAAGGAGCGGAAAAGAGAGGATCATGCGGAAGACACGAGGAGAGGCCTGAGAAAAAAGGCCAGGGTACCCTGAGACTCTCCTCCACCTCACCTAAAATCAAAGGAAGAAGGAGAGGGGGAGAGACGGCGGAGAGGTGGTGGAGGGGATGGACAGGCAAGGGAGCCTTCACGGATGATTGCAGCCCAGTTTGAGCTGCTAAAGTGCAGACGTGAACTTCTTTCATCTCCCTTCAGGGTCACTGTCCACTGAGGGAAGGGTCCTGTCATCCCGCTCTCACTTCCCCACAGCGAGCTTCCCAGCTCCTCCAGCTTCCCACCTAACAGAGTCATGACACCCTGTGCCAGGCTAGCCTCCTCAACAGGAGCAGCATCAGCCCAAAGCAGGGAGCAGCACTATGGGCAGCAGAGAGTTAAAGCATCACACAGCTTCAAGTAGGCCTGGAAATCAGGGAGGCCATGGAGAAGTGCACTTTAGGACAAGCCAAACTGACTCTATTATGGCAGAGATAAAGAATGGATGGAGTAAAAAGAAAGAGAGACGGGAAAAAGCAAAAGATTTATCAGCAGCACAGCTCACTAAATCTTTTGACGTCATGGAGGTGGTCATCTAACAACAAAAATATATTTCCTGAGTAATTAGGCGAAATGAGGCTACAAAGAAAAACCATGGAAACGGTCATCTCTCAAAGTGAGAGGAACCAAAATGAAAGGAGAACAAGAAAATGAAGCAGGTGGAGTTTTGGCAGTGGAGAGAGGCTGAGATACAGTGAGACTGACCCTGGCCTGGCTGCCTGGAGCTTGGGGGCTCGTTAGAGGCAGGATCCTGAGGGCTCCTAATTGGGCCAGCCTGGGCCATGCAGTCTGAGAGAGAGAGAGAGGGGAGTCAGTCTCAAGAGCTGGGTTTGGAGAGGGGGATGGAGGGGTGTGGGAGTTGATGGCAAAGGGGGCTTTCCAAGTCACATGAAAGTTTGTGGGGATGACTGTACCATAATTAGATTAATAAGTAGCTTAATTTATCGCAGCAGAGGATATCAGCGGCTCCACATTAGAGGCAGGCCAGAAGATTAGCCCCGATCGGCGTTTCCAAAACACGATTAGCCCCCCGGCACAAAGACCAGGCTCTTTCACAGGTTCCTACCACAAGGGCTGGGATTAGAGAAACATGTTGAATAATCAGCAGTGCCCCCGCATGCTCCTCTCAAGTCTGCACCAGCTAGGGGTGCAGTGCAACCCTTTGCCCCCTCCCTGTCCTGCTCACAACACTTATCAATTAGACCATTACAGGGTCAATTAAAGTGAAGAGCGGCTACACTAACACTAGGCTCCCTGTACCACCCAGGTTCACACACTGTACACCTTCTGCATGTTCACTTCAGCCACCTCTTCCTCCTTGAATTATCAAGCAGCTGATGCATAATGAGTCATCCTAAAATAATGTGTCGACCACATGAGTATATGGGTAATAACTGTGCACCCACCCAATGGCTTTTGCCCATGAAGTCAAGCCCAGACAATTAGCATTTTGGTGGGTGTATGGCCACTAAGTCGTTTGGATATCCCAAGAGCCCCTAGGGACACACAGCTTCATGGCTAATTGATTGTCCCCCCAATCTCCTCCAGAATGCCAATAAAGACCCCGGCATATGTTCACTCCAGTCCCGGCCACATGCATCATGAATGCAGCGCTCTTACTAAGCTTTAGATCCCTTGATCCTCTACATCCTCTACATCCAGCCTCTTGGTTAAGAAAAAAGAAGTTGAAGAAAAAAAGTGAGTGGCCTTGAGCCAAGCCAATCTCTGCAGAGTAACCCATCTATAGTAGAGGGGTTACAGATGTCAGCCATCTCCTGATAGAGCACTCAAGGAATATCTATTGGATCTGTCAAATGGCCAACTCTGAAACACTGTGGGCATGGTGCCTCAGAGGCAGTGGATGTAACCACCTGACCTTCTCTGAGCATGACAGCAGCATATGTACAGCATCTAAAGATGATCCTGCTGTACACAAGCTATTCCACACTTGGTGTATACCTACAGCACCATGGGTTTTGTAGTAAGGGTACCAAATATCATCTAACAACTTTATCCATAATCATCAAGATGTTTGGTTTTGTCCAGCATATTGACCCCTATCTTAGAGTATGGTGCATGGAGATCCAGTCATGAATATGGACCTTGCTCGCAAGCTTATGTTTAGAAATTGCTCAGCTGTCGCCACCTTGCCAGGGAGAGGAGTCCTGTTTACCCTTGAAAGCCAGCAACTTTTACATTTCCCGCTGCTGTGCTGCCACCGCATGCCGATTATCCTGTGTGACTATGCAGCTCCATGCATTGGTGATAATGTGCGCAGAGTCAACATGTCCTACAGACTGCGCTCGCTGGCAGGGGTTGGCCTCAGCACACCCCAACACACCCTTTCAAACAGGTCACTACAGCAGGGCTCACCTCTGCTGCCTGTGGTGGAGGTGTGAGACTTTGCTGGGGAGGTGCAGGAATCCAGGATGAGAGCTAGTTATGGACAGATCCATGTGTGTGTGAGTGTGTGTGTGTGTGTGTGTGTGTGTGTGTGTGTGTGTGTGTGTGTGTGTGTGTGTGTGTGTAAATGGCTGGAAAGGGGGAACTGAAGACGTCACACTACAATTACATCCACCCCACTAATTAATCATACTCACATTCATTCACAATTGCTTTCTGGGCATTCCAGTAGAGCGTTGTCTACAATATTGCACCGACACTTCAATATTACGCAACAGGAAGACAAAAATTATAAGCATAATAATCTCAATAGATGCTGTATGTAATGCCTCCCCAGTGTGTGTGGTGGAGTATGTATAAAATGGGGTTTCTGACCAGATAATGTATGCGATTATACTAGAATTTAATTTTGCCAGAAGTTCAAAACAATTATAGTATTCAAAGCTATGCCTACAGTAAATACCAGTAAGGGGCATTGATTTGTAATTACATTTCTGTAAATAAAAGTTTTTCTTTCTTAAAGTGGACTGTATTGTGTCAGCTGTTTCTTATCCACTATCATCCCGTACCTAAACCCTCTAACACTCCCAAGCTCTTTAGTCCACTATATTATTTGAATTAGTCCTGAAAGCAGAAATCAAGCTTAGTTAGACTTTTTAAATTGCTACCTTGACCTTTGAAATCCCTCAGATTGTCAGATTTAAGGGTTGGATGGAGGTGGAGAAAGAACTTACCCAGTAAAAGCTTCACCTAAGAGGAAGAGGAGGTGGCTGAGTGAAGGTGAAAAGCTGGTTGGACACATTAACACTGGAGAGCAACCAAGTAGCTCAGAGACATGTGTGCAGCATTGATGAAATGCAACTTTTAAATCCTCCCTCGACAATGACTGGAAGGAAAAAAGTCCCGGTGGATTAAGGAGCAGCTACAAGTTAGCATGGATAACATATCAGGCCATGGTCACATTTATCTTTGCCTAGGCTGATACCAGCTACATCAATGGTCAGCCAACTCTCTCCAAAACCTCACCCCAACGTCACAGCCCAGCTCTCTCTGTACTCTGCTTGTTAGATAGCATCTGTTCCACTCTGTTCTGGTGAAGCAATGTCTGCTCCTGAACAAGCGAGGGAAAAAACAAACAAACCCTGAGCTTGATCAGGCCATGTGCAGTGTGCGGCGTGTAGCGCGCCCTGCTCCGCTCCGCTAGCTACCCCGGCAGCTAGCCTTCGCCATGCAGCAAATTAGAAACCCTCGCCATCAGGCAGACAGCTGGCAGCCTTCCCACGGGAATGCCAATTAAGTTTGTAAAACATTTAGACAACAAAACTGTACAAGAGAAACCATCCCACAGAGGCGATCGTCCCCGCAACTCCCAACAGTCCTCACCATGACCTCCCCTGCCCCCTCCCCCATCTGCAGCAGCCTCCAGGAAATACCACCTCGGTGTATACACAGGCCCAAGAGAGCAGCAAATATGCTCAGAGAAATACATGAATACCAAATCAAAGCCATTGATTTTGTCATGCTAATGTGTTGTTATAGCAAATTAAGAGATGATGTTTTATTAATAAGTTGGCGCCAAAACCATTAGATAAAGACGGCAGTACAAACTGAAAATGTTTTGTCTTCTAAATGGTCAAATAACAATTGTCAGTTCTATAACCTTGTAGTCCTCAAAAAATCTCCTGCTTTGGCCGTTGTAGAGCCAATAAAAGAAAGCGTTTTAACAGACAGAACAGTTACAGCACCCCATGTATTGAACTCCTCTAATCTGCTATTGTTGGCTTCTTATGCCACACACAGTGTGGCAGCAAACTAAACCACAGAGGACAACTTCAAACTATAACACTATGCCTGATCAAGTGTCCAGAATGGTAACTTGAGTTTTTGGCCTTGGGAAAAAAATGCTGGGCAGGGATTAGAATAATACCTAAGTAGCTTTCTGAAAATTGAACCCTTGAGTAGGAAAGGAATATGGTGGCCTTAGGCAAGAGTGTGACCCACGCTCTCCTGCCGAATGCTCGAGCTCAGAGGTGTTGTTCGCTCATCCAGGCAGCCCACTCCAAAATTGTTTCAATGTGACATGCGAGGATGTGACAGACAGAGTGGCAGCGTGAGTAACTAATTGAGACAGGATACAAAAAGATCCTCTCAGCCTTAAGTAAATGGAAGTGGGAGAATGCCCTCAGCTCCCAATCCCCCCCACACACCCCTATCCCTGCTCAGGGCACCTCAATCAATGTTAATTAGTTGAGCAATGATTAATATGGAAGCTAAATGAAGTTATTTCATGTAATCGGTGCTTCCTTTGAAAGATCATTCATTATGTCAACATGACTGTGTTTGAATTCCTTTAAGACAACACTGTTACAGAGCGGGGAGAGGTGGCGGTTTTTGAAAGACAGACAGAGATAGGAGTAACATAGACATCGACAGCTATGCAAAATCCAGGCTGTGAGAAACCAAGTTCGCCACACAGACCCAATCTATTGATTGACAAAAGAACAATAAATCATCACTGAGGCATAAATTTACATTCACATAAAACCAAATCTTGCAGAGCATAATGTAGACAATACTGTCTCTGGAGAGGAGCATGACTTCTCTAGCACTGTCCTCAAATTAGCATGAATGTAACAGATGATTGTGGTGTCTTGACTCAAACCCAGACATACCCAGACATTAGAAATTAATTTTAACTTGAATAAGTATAGACCGGCGACTAATGCTAATGCTCAGCATTTACATGCAAACCAACTGTAGGCTATTGCAAGGCACATCCATAAGTCTTTAGTGACATAAAACCAGCTCATTTTTACTGAAGACAATGCATATCAGGCAACTCAGCAGTGTCTGGCCAGCTTTATTTTCTAACCTTAATGCCTCTCTCTCCTTCATGGTTTGATCGTATGCACACAAGTAAGGCAATTCACTTCATCCTCTGCGGCTATAATACCACCGAGGCCTATCTCCTGCTGACAGAACCTTGCTGTCTGCTTCTTTTAGCTAATACACTTCAAGTGCAATAAAAATATATTATCGCTTTGACTGAAAATTTAGCCAGGGCAGTTATATATGGCTGCAGCGGCCTGTATAGTAATAGTGAGAGTGCATAAGCAATGTCAGGTTTGGGTGAGACTTTGCTGTGGCCACTGGAGGCAGCGCAATACACAAACTCTGAATCAAACTTCTAACTATCCAGTGCCCTCTTAGAAATCAAGAGCAGAAATCAGTAGATTAAACTGTTGCCATTGTCAGTGTCTCTATGCCTGATTTTCTCCTTCTGTCTCATTTTCGCTGCTATCAGATGACCTCTCTTCCACGGATGGCACAAGGGGAGACACTGACAACTCCATAATTGTCCTAACAAACAGCTCAGTAAATGATCACTTTGCTCCTATGGTGGATGTAATGAGGCAGGATGGGGTCAGTCTATTTTTAAAAGACTCAGGGATGGAACCAGAATTTAATTTCAGCAGACTGTGTGCTACATCTAGATATACTTTTATTAAGAAATGAAAGCTGGTAATTTTAGATACAAGCAGTGTAAATTCACAGAGGGCTAATGGAGTTCTATTTTAGAGGGGCCTTTTCCTTTTGGGCTTTTAGAATCTAATCTCAGCCTATTGTCAATATGCTCAGGGTGTCTAATCACCCTTAACCTTGCATCAGTGCCCTAACCCCTTCTTTTTCCCTGCCCTCCAACAATTTAAACATAATTTCAACATAATAACAGGACTTTTATCATCCTAGTGACTGCACCTTCTACCAGAATCACCACAGCTAATGGGATCTAATCTATAGAATAAGGGGCATTAATATATATGCAAATCAGCCGAGGCTACATCTCTCGCAGGAGAGATAGAATGAGTTAACATACATGCGCATGTATCGTTTGTGTCACATATGTCACTTAGTCGTTAATTACTGTTAACCTGCCAAATGCAAAGATCTAGCTCTGCACATACCGGAGCACGTGTGTGTTTGAGTAATAATGTTCTTGTTTCTGTGGAAGAAAAAGGCCCCTTCCCCCCTTAAAGGTCCAGCAGTGGGGGGAATTTGAGGCACTGGGGGTTGAGGGTTGCAGGTCGGCTGTTCAAAGCCACTCTGTGCATTGTTGGGTAGTAGAGGATTAGGTCTCTCCAGGCTGCAGAATTTGCTTTCTAATTAAAAGGGATAAGAAGTAGAAAAATAGTGAGGGGCATTACTACTGTAGAGAGAAGGGGGTGGAAAGGAGAAATGCTGAAAAGAGGGATAGAAGTTTGTAGTGTCACCACTGGTGTTTGATCACAAGACTAAGCAAGAGTTACCAACCTCTTGTCCTTACTCTCCTTGCTTTTTCCCTCTCCACTCCGTCTCCAGCCTTCCTCTCATTAACTTGCCTCACGTTGGCAGCACACTTTGAACCTCAAAACAAAGACAAAACAGTCATGCTAGTTTTTGCTTTTCACCTAAAGTGCCATTGTTATGCAGTTTTAATAACCATCCTGTAGATTAAGAATTTAGGCTGCAGAAATTACAGCAGTCTGTGCTCTAATCCCTCTTTGTTGAAATGTTCAGACCTGTTATGTCAGAATTATACATCATCCAGTTGATAAACATGTAATAAATAACAGTGTTACAATGTTAACAAAGCAATGTAATTAATTCTAGTGATAAATACTTACAGTTTGTACTAAATAAAGGACTAACATAGAGTGCATTGTAAGTTTATAAGTAGGGCATCATTAGTTTAATTTTCTTGGTCAAAAAACAGGTAAAAATACAAACAAAATGAATGATTGTGACTGTCATGTGAAAGGAAACTGATGGGCATCTTCAGAGTATTGAGACAATTCCTGTGAGCCACTTAACAATATAATACTTGACCTGGGGGGCTAGTTTGTGACCCAGCATGTGTTTTTATTTAACCCTTACTCCAGTGTCCATCCCTTGCCTGTCCCCAGTCCTCCAGTCAGCATGCAGCCGTTTTGCTACCTTGTCCTCCAGCAGGGGTCCAGCTCTCCCCAGGCACCCGACAAACGAAGCCCGGGCTTTAAGCACACACAGAGGCCTGATTCTTTTTCTCTGAGCCCTGGGAGGTTAACGACATGCCAGCGGAGAACAAGACCTCTCGTTCTCTCTCTGCCCCTCCATGCATCGCTCCCCTCTTCTCTTGGCCAGCCCCCTCACCAGCACACGTTCCGGGGTTTTTGGCTGTTCTGCACCAGCACAAACTCCCTGAAATCTCCAGCCCCTGAAAACTCCATCTCAAACGGTGCAGGAACTCATTTGTTGGTGGTGTCTGGTTGTTAAAGTCCCCCCCCATCCACCCACCCACCCAACCCCTCCCCTCTTCACCCATTGCCACCACCACTACCACTTTCACCAAGCTCCATGAAGCTCTCACCTTTTACTCCTGGGCAATCCGATCCTATTTGGAGTGTGTGACGAGGGCCATTCTCCATCACCTCACTGATCAAGGGCCCCCCTGTAAAGCAGGCCCAGGGATGAGCAGATACAGATTTGGGGAGAAGAGGGAGTGGGGCATGTTGTGAAAGAATCTGCAGTGAGCCAAGGAGAAGATTAAACGGTGGCCAACCCCCAACCTTCCTCCCCCCACCTCCCCCAGAACTCCCCTCTACTTCACTAGTGTCCTGAGGGGGAGAACCAGGGGGGAGAAGGGAGGGAGAAGGCAGGGGGAGGCCAGTGGCACAGTGGTGGCTGAGCCATCTTGTCATCATAGCAGGACAAGCACATTCAACCGTGTCCTCTGTACCCTCCCATCTTATTCCAGACCCTGTATTGCCCTCCACTGAAAACCATCAAAACCCCTCTCTCGGCCCCTGCCCCCGTTGTTGGAAGAGCACTCTCTGCTGGTGTCTTTTCTTTTTTAAAGGGCAGGGATGAGTCCCGGGCTCTGCAGTCTTTCCAAGCATCCAAATAAATTTGTGTCCGGGCAGCAACATAAGCAGCACAGGGCTATTTGACATGGGGAACAGGAAAATGACATGCACTGGCAGTCATGCCTTGATGTCTTGCTTTCTTTCCTTGTCACTTTGCATCTCACCTTTATGCCAGATCCACGCCAGCCTCCTCCTCATAGGTGGCGCACACACACATTTAGGATGAAAATACACCCTTGTGTTACTAAGTGGCATAATATTAATTGGTGCGACTGTGAATACACTTCAAATCTCTGTTGAAGTGTTTGTGTTTTTATGAGGATGTATCAAATATCCTTCTTAATGCAAGCAAAGACTTCTTAAATTACTAAATACCTAAAACCACCACCAACCACAAAAGAAGCGAAAACAAAAACAAACAAAAAAAAAAAACCCAATAGTGAAATGTATTGTTCTTGTTGCAAATAAAATAGGGATGCTCACCGCTGAATAATTTCTGAAAATCCCCTCTTCTAATTTCCTGATCAATACCTCAAAAAAAGATCAGTTTCATAATAATAAACACGCTAAGGACATCTACAAAACAGCTTTCCTTTAGTATGATAAATGGATGTCAAAGTGAACTTAATGCAATTTGACATGCAATTGAAGTTGTGATCCAAAGGAAGGGGACCACAGTTAATGCCTAATTAGTGTCCCTAAATAATAAAGCAACTTAGACTAATAATTATTGCATGTACCCATTCTACCAGCTGCACTGACAATTAACCTTTCTCAATTGGTGATTCGCAATTTGAGTAAATCCTGTTATCAGCAAATATAACACATGGCACACACACACGCGCGCACACACACGTTCCACCCACTACTCAAGGAAATCTATGCAGTGTTTACGGTTGGAAAGCAGAACAACAAAACAAACAGCAGATATCCACTTTCAGTAAACATCGCCCAACCACTCATACAGTATCTTCCCAATGGCTTAGAGAGGGTGGGGAATCAACTTTAGGTGGTTGCTGTGAATGTCATTGAACTACTTGTGTTTACGCAGGCTTAATATTGCTGTGACAAGGTCTCTTTAAACACACAGCGAACGCTTACGAATGCATCAGGTCAATTCTACCCAAGAGGCTAATTTTATAACTGCCTGGCACTGCTGTCACGAAACTGGCAATAAACATAAACAAATACAATTTCACAGCCTCAGCAGAGGTGGAAAGAATGTAAGCATCGTGGAGCAGAGTCGGAGAACCTCACCAAGACATCGTGATTGTCTACGGTTTTGACCGCTGTTCAAACAGGCAAACGGCCATGCTGTCCAAGTCTCTGATATTAGATCATTGGAGCCAAAAACACAATTACCCAGAGACAAAACAAAGGTGAAAAGATTCAGGATTTCTGTGAGCGTTTTCCCAAAATGCCTCTCCTTCATCCCAATTTGGCAGCACTTGGCTTGTTGCCCACTCACATTGTGTGGACGGCCCTGCCACTGTTGCCATGGGGATGTGTGGACCTGCGCAGGCCCTGAAGGCAGAATGGCCTGGTGGTGAGGTGGGGGTTATCATCAGCAGCAGACTCCACTGGGCCCCATCCAGAGGCCTGGGTGCAAGAGGAGCTGTGAAGCAGCAAAGGCTCTGGTGCAGCACCTCTGTCTCTGGGGGGCCACTCTCACCTCTGCGTGCTGCCTCCTGCCTACGCTTTGCAGAGTTCTCACCCAGCGGACGCTCTGCGATGGGACTCTGTAGCGTGCAGGGCTCCGGCCTGTCCACTGGGGGCCGGCTGCCTGACTCCCGTAAGCCTGGGCCAGACGGGGTGGGCTGGGGTGGGAAGGGGCCAGGCAAGGCAAGCTGGACTGTGGCCCAGTGCGGTGACTGCCTGTCTGCCCAGGCGCTGGGCCACGCTGCCACTCCTCCCTGGGCTCGTGCCCCTGCACTTGGATTTCAAAGGGATGTGACAGGGGGACTGGCTTTCCCTCTCTATCGCAGGACCCATGCCCCACCAACAGCTTCTCCAAAGCCCCTCTCACCCCCCTCAAACAGCTTTCAGCCCCCGCTCTCTCCCAACCCCCAAATGCCCCTCCAACAGCTTTTCTGTTTCAGCCATGAGCCCAGGCTCCCTCTCACACTGTGCCATTCCCACCACTGCTGCCTCACATTTGGGAGGAGAAGGGGGAGGTTGTGCTGCTACACTGCACCCATCTGCCCCATGTCTTTCCATGCTGTGGACCATGATGCTGCAGCATGGCTCTCTGGGCGCCGTAAAGACTTTGGCAAGTACACTGGGCTTTCAAGCACCCCTCCCTTTGTACTCTCCCTGTCCACCACATGCACACACTGGTGCACACCATCTGATTTAAAATGTACTTACACAAAAACTAGTGCATGTAATCATGCTCATGTTGTGGAGGTAAGCAGAGACAGATGGTGGCTAATACAGATGAATGATTTAGACTGTGTTTAATTCAAGCTGTATAACAGTATTGTATCGAAATACACTGCTTTTGCATTGTTCAAGCTACCCCAATTACACCCCTCAACCCCAAGCCACCTCATGGCGATCTGCATCTGGCTGAGTCAGATGCGGTGCCACTGTGTCTGTGCGGTGGAGTACACCAGCTCATTTAGCAACTGGCCCATCATCAGTAAGTATCTCACAAACCAAAATGACATTGACAGGCTGCGTTTCAATTGGCCGAGATCTCCCTTTTTCTCTCTCTATCTAGGTTTCTCTCTTCATCGCTCCCCGCATGGCATTTCTCTGGCAGGTTCTCCAGCAAAATTCCTTCCCTCCTGGTCTCGGCATTCCCGCAGCCAGCCTCCCTGCCTGGGCAGAACGCAGTGGCTGGAGTGGGTGGGACGGTGCTCCCCCCAAGCCGGTCCCAAGCTACCGCTAAAACTCCAGCCCACAATACATTCCACTAGCCACTGACCAGTCCCCCCAGCAACCAGGAGAGAGGTGAAGAGAGGAGGGAAAGAGCCACTGTGGTAGTGTAGCTTATATTTTTTGCTTGAGTTTGACATGACCACAATACTGTCAAAAGTTCCTCTTATATTCTATACACTATAAATGTAGGCAATTTACTCTGTTCATTAACATTTTATTAGGCTACACAGCCCATGTTTTGCAGTTACTCACTGTGTTCACCAGTTTGTATGACCACCTGAGCCAAAGTGATAAGCTGTCACTCTGCTGTTACTAATACCTGGACAAAAGATGTGAAAAATCGAGACAAAAGAGTGTTCAGTTTATTTTTATTTCATCAACAATGAACCAGTTCAATACAGCGCCTCCTCAATGGTTTACGCAACATAGCAAGGATGAAAAGCTCATGTTTCTCAGCACTTGAACAAACTGCCCTCTCTCCCACATCACAACATCTCATGTGATGAGCTGCATATTGCAGCCGACAGAGGCAGGCTGAATCTCTCTGTTAGTCCAAGCTGCTCCTGGACAGCTCAAGTAGCAGTAGGACAGGAGCCGGACAGCCCCCTCCTCCCCTCCCTCCTACTTCTCCCCCAAGCCGAGCCAGGCGCTGTGTTTACTCTCCTAATTACAGGGGAGGGGCCGGCTGACAGGCGAGCCATCACAGATTCCCCACAGGCCTGGGGCTGGGAACGCTACAAACACCCGTCGCTGTCTCCCAAATGTGACGGCAACGTCCAACTGTCACTGGGGAGCCTTCACTGGCAAAACCCAAGGGCCCAAAGAGAGATATTAAAGACATGAGAGGAATTGGCAGAGTTGGCACTAACAGGGGGTACGCTTGAGAAGTCGAAGTGGGGAGCTGGGGGCATCGCCAAAGTGTCATTCAAAGCAAAGTGGGGTTTGGACAGGGCACAAACACCAATCCACACACACACACACAAGCACTTCTCTCACTCTTATCTAACTAAGGGGGACAGTTAGATATACCAGACAAGAAATGCAACCAGTGGAGCCACTAAACTAATGGACCGTGTTCATAGAGCAAGTTAGCCCCTTGGATAACATCATTCAGCGCCAATGGCCAATCCCAGAGCCCGATACAAACCACGCAGCATTTTGAGCTATGTCTTGCACCTGTCCAATAAGCACCTCTTTTACATAAATGCACCAAAAACATATGGACTGAAGAGAGGTGTGGGATCAAAAAAAAAAAAAAAAAACATTTGGTGGCGTTTTAATACTTAGAGCCAACTATGAAAATATATGTAGTCACTTAGATATACTTGTCACTCAAGTTTGTCACTTTAAGGTGCACTTCACAAAATTGCCAAGGGTTGACTGAAGTCAGGTCCATGTAGCCTCAACTGACAAAAACATGGAAGAAGCACATAATTAGATAGTTGAGTCTTTATGGTTGGAGCTGTCAGCTCAACGTGCAAATAGAGTGTGTGTTCATTCCACATTTTTTGTCAGCTGACCCAAAACAGTTCTCACTTCAATCGACTCTGCAATTTTGGTGCACCTTTAACTTTATTGATGCCAATGTATCGAGCACCGTGCAGGTCAAAAAGAAAACAACTTTATTAATCTGTTCTTGTACGCTGAGTTTAATAATCCCTGCCTAGAGTTTTGTAAACTGCACCTACAATGCATGTGTGTCTGCATGTGTGTGTGTCTGTATGCGTGTGTATTCATGTGTGTATGTGTGTGCATGTGTATGTGTGTGCGTGTGTGTGTGTGTGTGTGTGTGTGCGCGCACCAACCCTCCTCCCAGGGAGGTATAATCCACTGGAGGTTGTAATGCCCCGGTGCTGTTGGGGGGTCTAAGAGAATCCCTCTGGAAGCATGGTGGCTGACCCTATCACATATTCAGGTCAAATAAACAAAACAGTGTTGAGAGAAAGGTTAAAATGGAAGAAGCATCTCTTCACTGGCAGTCCCAGTGGCTGAGATCTTCTCGTTCCCTGCCGGCAACACTCACCTCACCCCCGAGAGGCAAGACAAGAAAACCATTTGATAAATCATGAATAGTCACAGTTGTGCAAGCTCGCTGTGACCATTTCTAAAATTTATTATGGGGATTACACACAAAATCACACAATGTAACATTTTCAAATGTGTTATGAATGCCTCCCAAAATCCAATTCAAATCCTAGGTTACCAAATAAGCCTGAACAAATCCCCCACATTGAGTTCTTCCTCCTTTGAAGACTTGAGAGGTCCGGTCTGCAGGGCAGGTTTTACCACGCCATGCAGACACCTCAGCACAGAGAGAAGGCTAGCTATAGCTATAGGTGGAGGAGACTCAGAGAGAGAGAGAATCAACATGACAGAGGGAGAGAGAGAGAGAGAGAGAGAGAAAGAGAGACAGAGACAGAGAGAGAGCACAGGATAGAGGCTGGAAAGATGCTTGACAATTGTATCAGCACAGACATCATTAATTGCCAAACTGAGTTTTTTAATTACTTCCAAGGCACCAGAAAGGCAGAAATTAAGTATGACAGTCATAGTAAATAAACTATGTGCATTTCTTTGGTAATAAAACTATTAATAATACAAAAATACAACTTCAATGCTTAGTTACATAAATACATAAGAAAACACAACATTCACAGTAAAAAAAAAAAAAAAAAAAAAAAACATGCTGGTGGTATGTCTGCAGAAGAAGCAGAAACTATCCAGATTGTGGGGAGATGAGCTCTTTACACGGTAAATTCAGTCAGTGTTAACCTTGAGGCGGCAGGACACACACACACACACACACACTCACTCACACACACACACACACACACACACACACACACTTCTCCTGCCTCATGTTTGTCCTTGTCGTTTTTTCCACAAGTCTTGACATTGCCTCCTCATTGATGATCTGAAGGCGAGTGTGTTTAATTGGTTCCGTTTGTTTTGCCGCCGAACTCCTGTGCAAACACAACACAAACAATTACAGCACTAATTAAAAGGCGTGTCATATTAATGGCGAGAGCAAACTCAGCAAACACACACAGCACACTGTATGTAACCTTCATATTGGAATTCATGAAGAAAACCGTTTAGACCCCAAACCCAGCAGTTTCATGATTATTATACCATTTTATACCCATTCAACTCTGGTATGTTTAGTATAATTGACTAAGTAAGAATGTGGAAAAACAAATTATATAAAACTTGATGAATATCTCTCTAGCTGTGATAAATAAGTAGTTGTAGTGCCAGTAGTAGGAAGGTTGAAGTCCAAGCCACACACCGCGTGGACTCTAAAACCATGGCAGATACACAAGCATTAACCAAACACTGGAACACAGCAACATTCAAAAGCATAAGGGTTTAATTCTATAATCATTTTAAGCAGAATAATTTGTCTACCACTTTGCAGCAAGACTAAATTTGCAGCATTGTGAATAATTCCAGAGATAAAATCCCATGATGGGTGAGATGCAGAGTGCTGCCTGCTGAATGTGTCTGGGTGCCTCTGCTGCACAGTGTCAGTAAACTCTTCCCAAACTGACACTGAATGGGGCTTCTCTCCCCCTTTAATCCCCGGGGAAGACTCTGAATGTGTTTTGATGACCTCTGGGGTCAGTTACATGTTACATTACACAAAGGTTTAACTCCTTTGTGATAAGGGAATTGCGTGGGTAAAGCCCTCTATTTAGGCATCTTGCTCAATACGCAGTGCACCTTTTGCAAAGCAGCAGCGGTGGCAACATATCCATCAAACCTGCCAGGCTAATTAAAATACAGCTTGTGATTATCCCATTTCAGCTCATTTCTCTCCCTCTCTCTCTCCCTCTCTCTCTCTCTCTCTCTCTCTCTCTCTCACTCACACACACACACACACACACACACACACACACACACACACACACACAAACTTACACAAACACACAGCAAATCTACCCACAATAATTACTGTTTGCATGTGAAATTAAGCATTGTAACCACAGTCATTTTCTCAACCTAACTTTGTGCCATACATGTGACCTGAACAAAATTATGAATTATTACTATTAACATGATTAATTACTGTGCTTGCATGATATGAGTGATTTGCATGACCTTTTTTTTCTCATTTTCAGTCAAAATAACAAGTGAAAGTGTGTAATTCTATGTAAACCAACATTAGTTTTAAAACTCTGTGGAAAGCAGGCAGGTCAAACAAATATCCCTGGGCACATTATTGCTGCAGAGGATGTTTATTGACTGTGAGTGTTCAATGAAAAAGTGATACCAAAAAGAGGCAAATAAGCCAAAGTAATAAAACCAAAACTGAATGATTATGTCTCACTTAAGCGAGTTTTATTTGACTTCTCTTTGCTTTGTTGCAAGAAAGACACACGCACGCAGTGACTGAATCAAATTTCCCTTCCAAGCGCATTCCTCATTAAACAGAGAAGAGAAACATATTTAGCCAGTGAAAGAGCTTTTTTATGACCTTAGATTAGCGCCAATTCTATATGAATTGCCTTCATTTGCGTTTTTTTAAAGCTCAGAATAAATTCCACTGACATTCCTCGTATTCAGTCATGCGAATATCAAACAGGCAGGGAAAGAGCCAAAGGTGAGGAAAGCCGCACGGAGAGTTAAGGATATGTGACACAGTTGCACAGCCTGAATTTGGATATCAAAAAAAAAAAAAAAAAAAAAAAAAAAAAAAGACACCTGTTTTTGTCTACCCAAATACCCCAGAATTTAACTCTCAACGTTTTATATTTTACTCTTTTTTTAACATCCGATTTATGCATGTTTTCATTCTTCTTCTCAGTCATGCAGCTATTTATTGTTGTTTTATTTTTATTTTTTACGCGTGAATATAGGAGAGAGGCGGGGTGTGCGGTGCTGTCATGCTCATTAATGACCCAATCTTGAAATATAATTTTATTTCAAGGCTATCAAACAAGGGTCGATCATCTAGGCCTGTGCGGTTTTTTTTTTTTCCTTTTACAAGACGTATAGGCTACGCATTAAATGGTAAAAATCACAGGTTGGTGTAGGCCTATTAAAATCCTCACCCTCAGGTTCACTTTACCAGAGGCGGAGATAAAAGCCGTCGTCGTCAATTAGCCGGGAGTCAGTGGGAGCGCTGCCTGCCAGAGGCGTTTAACTCCTTCTCCCTTTAAACGTCCTTTTAAGATACAAAGTCCCTGCGGAGGGCCTGGCTTTACAATTTAATAAATTATTTAGCAATTTAAACGGTGAGATCCATCAGATAACAGTATCAGACGTCACGATTTTCCGCACAGCGTTTGTAACTCTCGCGCTGGGTTACATTACCATGCAAGCTGTTCAAATCGGAAGAAATATTCCTTACAATTAGAAGAAAAAAAACCAAAAAAAAAACAACGCAATTTCAGCCATGAGTTATTATTTGTATACAGGCTGATGTAAAGTGAGGCCATGGAAAAGTCCGTCTTAGAGGCCCGACGTCTAAAAGCTGTGTGAAAAAAAATGAATTCGTATCTGTTTTGTATTCATTTTAAAGATTATGCCTGGAATAAACATTGCAGCATGCGCGCATTATGGTAGATTTTGGTGCGAGTTTGTTTACAGCAGGTGATGCACTGGTTAATAAACAGGTGGATTAACTGTGACCTCCAGATACTGATCATCATGAGGCAAAAAAAAAACAAAAAAAAAAAACAGTATGAACAAAAATTATTAAGCATAAATATATATTCCCGTCCTCATTTAAGTTAAATCAGTTTGATACTGCTCTCCATGATCTGTAATAGGAATTTCTACAGGCCTAAAAAGGTACAAAAGTGAGTTCAGGTGAGTTTAGCCTCCACTGTTTATAGCCTGTGAGGCTGACATGATGCCCAAATGTATTATCCGGCTGTAAATGACAAGCAAACAGGGATACCTGAATGAGGTGCGGCTCCATTCCTTTAAACAGGGAGTCAGACTGATGATCAGCTCAACTTTGCCTCTGCTCAGACGTGATGAGAGTTTTGTAGTTTGAAAAAAAAAAATCCAGCCGGCATGATCCACGTAACCGCTCCGCTTGATCAAAATCTGTCAAAAGAGATGCCATTGAGTTTGCATGTGTACCAGTTTGGGTGAGCCTCATTAGGCGGCAGCTCTAAATGCAAAACATCCAGTGCTGTTTCCCACCAGCACGAGATCTATCACTGCACCTTTGACACTGGCCTTCCACACTGCTAGAGAGAGGCAAATGACGATTCATAAAACCCACGGTCTGCCTGTGTTTATAAATCTAAATCAATATTCAAATCTGTTTGAAGTGAGCGGGTGTGTCCGTGCAAGCGCGCGGTGTGTGTGTGTGTGTGTGTGTGTGTGTGTGTGTGTGTGTGTGTGTGTGTGTGTGTGTGTGTGTGTGTGTGTGTGTGTGTGTGTAGGTGTTCCACAAAGCCTCTTAAGATGATACATTTACCAAGCCGTGACAAAAACCCTCGGCATATTATTTTGGGATGGGCACGCAGGTTCAAAATTCAAGTGACGTAGAGGAGGCTTATTTTGTCCCTTGTAGGTCTATCAGTAAATGTAAAATAAAGACGGTTACAACTTCATCACTGCTGCAATAAACAACCGCTATAATTAACACAGCAAACAATATATAGAAATTTAAAAAATGCACTTTTACTATTATTATTATTATTGTTGTTGTTGTTGTTATTGTTATTATTGTTGTCATTATTACACAGTCACACAAACAAAATCTGCAAAAATGCACCTTCTTGTAAATCAAACCCAAGTTAACGCAGGCCTACCTTCAGGAGACTATTTGTCGCTGGTTTTTGCTTCACTCTTCCTCAGCGCCTTCCCTGGGCACAAAACGACTGAGGTCAGGCGGAACAAGGAGCTGAGGTGCACGGGGAAGCAGGTGGCATTCACAGCCGCCAGAGTCGCTGAGGATATGCAGGATGGCTCTGCACTGCAGCCAACTTGAGGAGCGGTCCTGACGGAACTTATTCCCCCTGCGTCTGCTCTCATCTCTGGGAGCATCAGTGTGGTCCGGAGCTCAGAGCCTGGCTGCTCAGCCTCTCTGGCTGGGAATCCCCTCTGTAAATATTCTGGGTGAATTTTCTTCGCTAGGCCCGTATCAGCCTGATGGCAGCAGACTGGCTGGCTGTGTGGATGGGAGGACAGTTTTAAGGAAATAAGTCTCTCTAAATCCCCTCTTTGCGACGCACTGGAATGTGAGAGGACGGTGCAGCCTTCACATGGAGAGCCCTGCTTTAGCCCGGGCGATTTTTTTTTTCTCTCTCACACACATACCATATATTGGGGCTATTTATTTTTCCTTCCTCTTTTAACTCCCATTTATTCCCATTATGAATAAATGCTATAATTATCAGTAGCTGCGCATTCTTTTTTGTCGGAATATCTCATAAATAATAGATCCAGTGTAATGTGAATATTTGATATTCTTTTCTCGGTGGTCGGGGAATTTTAAACGGTGGTAAGCCATGAGTAAAAATAGCCAGAAAGATATGTTTTTGAATAATTGTTATATATACTGACGATAATAAATACAAACAATAATTTCAAAAAAGTTGGAGAGGGGGGGTTGGGTTAAAACTATGCCCTTATTGGAGATAAGAATTATTTATAAGTAAATCAACCACCAAAATAAAGGAGAAAAAAACGTTTATTTCTCCACTTAAAAAATATTTATCCTTTAAAAAAGTATTGTGTTTATTTAACTTCTCTGTTGCAGCGCATTTTGGTAGTTACAGGGCTGTATAATAGAAATTTACACTACAAAATATTTATTTAAGCTCAAATTAGTGAGGTATCAACTCTATCCCGCTTTAAAAAAAAAAAAAGTAAGTAAACTCAATTTAAGGTGAGATTCCCCTCCACTTCTTCCTTGTACAAAAGGTAATACAACAGTACCCTTGCGTTAATTTATTATCAATGTAGCTCTGCTATGGGATGGGGATGTTGTCAGTCGCCCTCTCGCTGCCATTGGCTGAGGGCTGTGCGTCAAAAAAAGTAGCTGGAGACATTTGTTTCCCAGTAAGAAAAAAAAAACCTCCCCACCAGTGTGAGAGACAGAGACAGAGACAGACCTCAGCTCAGTCCTCCGGCTCCCATTGGCTGGCAGTTTGTACAAAATCCAACTCAAACCACTTCACTCAGAACAGACCAACAAATCCTAAGGCGTACATGCAGCCTCCTCCGTCACTCTGACGCCGCCGCACCGCTCCAAACCTCGATGCAAGCGCTCCACTGTCAACTTTTATCGCTATTTTTATTCTGCTATTGAAGAGGCTTTCCTGCTTTTTTTGTTGGCTTTTGTTTTGCCTTTTTTGCGCCATCGGACATCGTAGCCCTGCTGAGTTTTATTTCTCACGGAGGAAACGAACAAGACAAAGAACTTTCCACTCGTCGATATCAGAGTAAGTTCATCATCATCATGATTATTATTATTATCATTATTATTATTATTATTATTATTATTATTATTATTATTAGCCTACTATTACATAAGGCTTCGATGGGGTGGTAGAGTCCAGAAACTCATAAAACTGGCAGCCTATCCGGATCAAACCTCTAATAAATCCATTTTTAACCAGACTGCATCATCATACCTCCTATAAAAACAGGGCAGCATAACCCATGTTACCTGATCTAAACAAACAAACAAAAAGAAAACACATTCTACCACTCAGAGAAATGCCAGTGTGTATGGGCTGATAAGTGTGCATCATGCTGCACCCATGCACGGATACAGTCGAGGGTAAATCCTCTAGTTTATCCATGTTTTTATGTGTGGGACGGAGCACAGAGACACTAAGTGTAAATGTGTGTCTTTGAAACAAACCTGCTCAGGCTGACATGGATCTTCAAGGCGTAAATGTATGGCATCCTACCAAACTGATGTAAGTTACTGGAGATAGGGTTTCTCTTATGGTGGAAAAAACACAAATTAACGCTTTTCTGTCGTTATAATTGCTATTTGTTCATACTGGTTGTTTTTCTGGAGTTTACCACTTCATAATTACTTTATAATTTACCACTACATCACTGACTGCAGCCTATAGTGCAGCCCGAGGACTCCGGGTCTTACTTCGGTGACCTCAAACTCAGGCTTCAGCTAAATTGAATCACAGTTTTTAAAGACATTATATTCATACATACTTGTCCAAAACCTGCATTCGTGCGTGGAGACAATGGGCGATAACTGAGGAGGCGTGTGATGGCACCTTCACTCAATCAGGCTGTCTGGGTGAAGCACATTTAGGCCTGCTGTACCGAAAATGTTTAGGGGCCTTTTCTCTGTGCTGCTCTGCCGCCTCTGCCTCCACAGCCAAACCAACCGCACCTCCCCAAATAAATCAGAGCTCAGTAACCTCACACATGATATTTAATATACATGGTGAGGATATTTTACAATTTCATTATTTCTAGGTTCTAGTGCCGGGTTAAAAAATATATATTTCTGTGTCTGAAATGAAAACCGTGAATTATGGGTTTAGCATTTTAATTTGGCTCATTAAAGGAGAATTTTACCTGGCCTATTTAATTTCCCTACAACAGCCTCACATGTTTTACCTACAAAGTGCTGCTACTGACTAATATCAGAGTGAAAAAATACCAACAAATAACATATGATAATTGATAACAAATGATAATTATACAATTTGTACACGAGGTTTTGAAATAAAGGGGAAGCCGTGCGTGTTTGAGCTGCTGCATTTGTTTTTTTGCAGGAGTCTGAGCAACATTAGACTGGATCGTTACCACATGCGCAGAGTCGGGGCATGCAACTCCAATTAGGTGCCACTCGGATTATCTCGTTAATTCATCAACAAAAAAATTCATAATTAATTCTTGGACAGGGTAATTATTATTGAACGGGTGTGAGCAACTGGTCGACAGAGTCTGTTTTAAGTGTGACAGATTGAGATGAGTGGGGAAAAACCGTTAGATATTGAAAAAAAAAAATGTAACTAATCAAGAGGCACGGAGTCACTGAACTTGAAATGACAGCAATCAACATTTGTACACTTTTTACACACACACACACACACACACACACATACACACACGGATTTTGCGTTTGATGTATATAAATCCATATATATATATATATATATATATATATAGTAAACCAATCATGTATTCAATAAGATACAAGTCTTTCCCCTCGAACTTCTAAGCATCTATAGCTTTTTTAAAAATTAAAAATATATACTTACATATTTCCATTTATGAGGCCCTACAAATTGATGCAAATCTTGTGGCTATTGGAAGCCATTTTTGTGAAGGTTTTCTTCATCACAGAGTAATGGTTCTGTAGATTATATTGAGCATTTTCAATCAGGAATTCGGTAGCCTACAGAGTAAGGGTGTTGGTAATTTATGCTGCCTACAGGACGCGCTTTTATCAAACAGGGTGGGCATGTAATTACACGTCTCCAATAAAATAAAGTTGGTCTTCACGTCCGAGTGAAGCTGCTTTTACATTTAGCCAGCAGAAACCGTGCTGCGGACAAAACGGCGAGAAAGAGAAAATTAAGTGAAATGGCCACTTGACTTCGTTTTTTTTTTTTTTTTTTTTTTTGAAGAGCCCTTTTTCTTTTTTCAGCACATTGTTTGAGAAATTCCTTAATGATTCTGTCTGCTGTGATCCCTGTTTTCATTGAGACTCTACACAGGTTCAAATTTGTGCCTTTTTTTTTTTTTTTTTTTACTTTGTTCTTGACATGCTGCAAATATAGTATGTTGCATTTTTGCCTTGGGGCATGAGCGTGTGTGTGTGTGTGTGTGTGTGTGTGTGTGTGTGTGTGTGTGCGTGTGTGAGACAGAGAGAGAGAGGGAGAGAAAGGGGTGGGGGGCGTTTTGTCGAGATGAGGACAGCTGGAGATGTGCTTTTTGAAGAGCGCCGTGCGTTTTGGAGAGGGTTTATTTCGTTGTAGTTCCCTGTAAACACACCTAATATCGTTTACAAAGGTGCATCGCTGATCGATGTCTTCTTCTGTCATTTTTTGGAACAGGTATCCGGTTAAACACGGACACCACGACGAATATAGGACACCAAGTACATCTGTGGAACTCCATCAAATTTCAAAATTTTCTCCAACTTCAGCCCCCAGACAAATATTAGCATGATGTCGTATCTCAAGCAACCACCTTACACAGTCAATGGACTGAGCTTAACTACTTCCGGAATGGACCTTTTGCATCCATCGGTGGGCTATCCAGGTGGGTTTTAAACTTTTTGAGTGAATGAATGAAGACAAATGACAGAACTTCAATGAGGCCGAATAGTAAAGGCTCAATGGACTGGCAGTGGTGACACTGTGTTTATGCTCTCACAGCAGGGGCGTCAATATCACTGAACCTTTAGGTATGGCAAAGCCACTATCATAATCTGCCTCCAAAATTTCCAAACCTGCTTCGCTGGGGACAAAATGAATTAATGACTGACAAGTGACAAATATTATTTGGCCAGTATAATAAATGATTAGATGTAGCTGACCAGTTTGTTGCACAGACGCAAGGGAGCATTATTCTTGAATGTTTTCCTGTGTGATTTCTTTTGGATATGTCTTCCAAGCAGACAATTTTGGTTATTCTTTCATCTCCGTTAAATGATTTAAAAAAAAAAAAAAAACACAATGTATGCTCACCAGGCTATGAAATGTTCACACCTGATCATACCCAACAAATGCCCATATCTTCACAAGACTCCTGCGTAATTACGCAAACAACAAAAAACATACTTATGTAGGTTACAGAGCTATGTTTTTTCTTTTCTATTGCGCATGTTTTCCCCATATGGACACATAACCAGAATGTACTTTATGTGCTGTTTCCTTACACTTGCAGCGACGCCGCGCAAGCAAAGGCGAGAAAGGACTACTTTTACGCGCGCCCAGCTCGACGTTTTGGAGGCGTTGTTCGCCAAAACTCGGTATCCGGACATATTCATGCGCGAAGAGGTGGCGCTGAAAATCAACCTCCCTGAGTCCCGTGTACAGGTGAGTTCACCACAGCAAGGTGTCTTAATGTTGCTGAGCGTGTGACATGGTTGTAATTATTTTATACGTGAAAATGCTTCCATCACGTAATAGTATTTGAGAACCAGGTGAAATGGAACTATAGGCTACATGTCAAATTAACATAACTGTTTGTCACATTTTTGAACAGATATTGTCTACATTTATAAAATGTAAAATCAGTCTATTTTAACTGAACTTACATGTACATATACATCATCCCATGGTCAAACATGTGAAACTATATATATATATATATATATATATATAGAGAGAGAGAGAGAGAGAGAGAGAGAGAGAGAGAGAGAGATATTAGGCAACATCTGTGCTGCATAAAATGTTCATCTGGACCTGTAACTGAGTCTAGTGGAGAGTAAGCATCTTGTTTCCCTTAAATGAAGTGGAAAAAATCTTCCAGTGGGGTGAGATAAGTCCACTTTCCGATGCAGATTCATGTTTTGAGAAGTTTGACAACATCTTGAGACAAGACAGCTGCTATGATCATAAAACTGTTTCATTCAAGAGAAAAAAAAAAGTCTTGAAACAGCACGAGTTGCACTGACATGATCTCATCCCATTGGCAGACTGTTGAGCTGTTGCAGAGGGGAACTGACTCTATAGCCTATATTGTTCAGAGGGAATGTGAAAATTCTTCAGCTGCGCTGCTCTCTCATTTAAAATATTTAATGCGCATCGTGGGAAAAGTGAAAATATTATGTGATGAGGGAATTTCGACACGATTGTAGTTTTCTAACTGGTACCAATATGTGAATACCCCAGGTCTGGTTTAAGAACCGAAGGGCAAAGTGTCGCCAGCAGCAGCAGCAGCAGCAGAACGGGGGCCAGAATAAGGTGCGACCTGCCAAAAAGAAAAGTTCCCCGACCAGAGAAGTGAGCTCAGAAAGCGGGGCCAGTGGCCAGTTCACACCCCCCACCAGCACCACCACAGTCCCCGCCATCTCAACTAGTACCGCCCCGGTGTCCATCTGGAGCCCCGCGTCCATCTCTCCGCTCTCAGACCCTCTCTCTACCTCTTCCTCCTGCATGCAGAGGTCCTATCCCATGACCTACACCCAAGCCTCGGGGTACAGCCAGGGCTACGCCGGCTCGACGTCCTACTTTAGCGGTATGGACTGCGGGTCTTACCTCACTCCCATGCACCACCAGTTGTCAGGCCCCGGCTCGACTCTCAGTCCGATGAGCACAAACGCGGTCACAAGCCATCTGAACCAGTCCCCGGCGTCCCTGTCCACCCAGGGCTACGGGACGTCCGGCCTGGGCTTCAACTCCACAGCAGACTGCTTGGATTATAAGGACCAAGCGGCTTCGTGGAAGCTGAACTTCAATGCCGATTGCTTGGATTATAAGGATCAAACTTCCTCGTGGAAATTCCAGGTCCTGTGAACAGAGCGAGCATCTGTCAAAAGTGCACAAACAGTGACGATACATCAAACACAGCGCTGCCATCCCTCAATAAAAATACATGCGTAAAAGACTGGTTAATGTGTGCCGTCGTCGGCGAGGCAGGGCTCTCAGTGGCCTCGACTTTTTTGGCATGATGGTGTTTGGTCCCCCTAGAGGAGAGGTTTAATTTATTTTAGCACTGGCAAAGAGATTTTTCCGTTTCATTCACAGGTTGTAGCCCCTCATCTATGTCTGTCAGTGTGTGCCTCTATGCGTAAACACCTGTTGGTTAATCTGAGGACACCTCAGAGCGGACTCTTAATGAAAAGTAGATCAAAGCCACGGAACTAATGTTTATCCAAGAACAAAACTGCTAGAGAAGCCAATCTTTTGGTTAAGTGCTTGGGATGGACAGACCTCCTTTAAGCTTCTTACACAACTTTGCCGACCTGCTGGCAGAGAGACACGTGATGAGGATGGTGTGTGGACATGGATGCACTACTTTATTTAAGAAAAAGTGTTTATAAGGAATCAATATGTAGTTTCTAAGAGACAATCAGTGTGTGTCTTATATAAATGGTACATATGTGTTTTTTATCTGTGCTAGCCTTCGAAACTGTGATCTGTTGTATTGTATGCAATTTGTGAGCCCCCCTCGCATCAGACTCTCTGCTGTGATTTTAATAGATTTCTAACTTTTTTGAACAACAAAAGATGCTAATGGTAAAAATGATTAGCATTACAAAGAGAGACAAGACGTTCCAAGCACATGGTAGTTATAATCAAGGGTTAGCCATACTGGAAAAGACTCTCGGCTGCTGAGAGCTCCACACTTGCTCCCCTCCATTGATCTCAACACACGGTGATTATGGATCCTCTCTGGCTCCAAAGATGGTGTGACCCCACCGCTGAAAAGACATGAATAAAGGTCCTGTGAGCTTACCGCACTCATTCATCAAGAAACTAAATCTGTGTGTGAGTGAGTGTGTATGTGTGAACGTGCTGGGGGGGAGAAATTGGAAAATGAACAAAGTGACAGAACGGCAATATGGATGCTGGACACATTTCTCACCCACAGTCCAAATTCACCCATAATGTCGAGGCAAAAACAAGTGAATACGGTAAACCACTAGTGCAACCCGCTACTTGTTATTTTAGAAAAGGAAATGAAAGAATAAAATTATTCTATGAAGGTGAAATATAAATTAGTAACGAAATCATTAGCTTCCTTTTTAAAAAATGAAATAGAAATGCAAACCAATAGGATAATATGATATGACACAATATTTTTTAGGGGGAATTTGAAGCCAATAGCACAAAAAAGTAAAGAAAAAAATCCCGTGTTTTTCATAATGACTAGAAGAATTTTTAAAACGTTAAAGTGAGCAGTTTTGCACTTTGATTGTTAACTGTGAGTTAATTAGGCCAATTATTATCGTTTTGGTTAATAATGATACCAGCACCTCAATGGCGACTCCACTCTGTTTTCCTGCACCATCAGTTATTTCACCAGGCGTTTGAGATTATCACGTATAAAAACTTTAATTTACAAATCAAACTTTATATAATATTTTTTCTTGTAATTCGTTTTTAGAGCCTAATCTATCCAAGTCTGTTTTGCCAATAGTCCTTATATATATATATATATATATATATATATATATATATATATATATATATATATATACAGGAAGCAGAGGGAAGCCTAAATCCAAATAAATTAAGAGAAATATCAGGCCTTTTCAGGGAAAAAGGGGGGATAAATTAACGCTTTTCTCAAAACTTATTTTTGTTGGTATCGGTGGCTGGCTGCCATGATGATCATCGACAGGGGAGGTCATTTTATCCACCTTTTTATTTGCCACTACACATTACTGGCTATTCCCAAACGGTGGAATTAACTTTTTTCTTCTTCGTTTCCGGTAGTTCAGTTTAAATAGTTTCAACAAAAGAGTGTGCGTTTTGAGAAAGCAGCGTTTAATCCCAGACTCCAAGAGATGTTAATCCCAATATTTTACCGGCGGGGGTTTCTTTGGGGCGCAGGGCAGCAGTGGTCCCATTCAAACCTCACCGCATGGATTTACAGGCTATAGATCCCCCAACTATGCACCGCGAGAAATCAATATACAGGCCTGTTTCATTTGAAAAATAAAAACAAAACAAAAACAAAAGTCTAAACATCCATTATTAGGTCAATGAATTGATTAAACTATTCAAAAAATGAAACAAAAAAATCAATGGCAAGTCCCCCCTCGCGATGAAAATATTATACAAATTGTTTAATAATTCTTCAGGGTAAATACCAAAGAAAAGCCATAATGCTCCAGTGAAGCCTTGGAAAATTCAACCAGGCATGAAAGGCCGCAGCTGAGTCGCTACTGAGACATGAAGTTCTTTTATAATGTAATATTGTGAAAATATTAATTAGTGGATAGTGATTTTGTTTTGATCAGAGGTGTAGCAGTGCAGGCGATCATTTCTGTAAACATGAGTCTGGGCCTAAATTAAAAAAATATATATATATATGAGGCTGTATATATATAAGACCCTGGCCTCGGAGGGATGTCTGGTAGGAAACTCGGCAGAGTTATTCATGAATCTGAGCCTAGAGAAAACTCACTATATATTCCTATAATATTACATGGACTTCTAATGTGTCTGTGGAAGTGAGTTTATAGTGGCCTTGTCTGTATTTATGGATTTCTGTTTTTATCTAATTTGGCATCACTATCGGGTTTGTCGTGACAAACCCTTTTCACCTATGGCAGCTAAATGAGTTTATAGCCCTTTGTTTTGTTGTGAAATTTGTTCAGAAACTTGCTAAAATGGTATTTTGGGATTATTTTGCGCAACGGGAATTATTCCGTCCTATTGACTCCACTGAAACGCAATGGAAAGGTTATAGCCAGCAGAGAGGAGTGGGAGGAGGAAGGAGTTAAGGCTGCTTTCAAGGAGGGTTTATTTTTCATTTCTGCAACATTATTGTCAAGTTGACTACAAGAGACAATAAAGTCAGCCCGGCAATGGGATCTGTAATGAGTCGACATGGCTCTGCAGTGGGCTAATTGTTAGAAGTCCAACATTCAATTAGCATCCTTGACATTGCCAATAATCTCTCTTTCATTGGACTCTCCACTAAAGGAGCACACTAATTAAAAGCGTTGCTTGAAATAATCGAAGCGTTAAAGAGAAGAGAGAAGAGCGACTTTGATTCCACTCCTGCGTGGTCAGAAAATAGGTGTGTGTGTGTGTGTGTGTGTGTGTGTGTGTGTGTGTGTGTGTGTGTGTGTGTGTGTGTGTGTGTGTGTGTGTGTGCACGCGCGCGTCCCTCTGTGCGTCTGTTTCAGGAGGCTGGATTTTGAAAGACCTTATTACACAACAGCTCATATCCATAACCTACATTTAACCTACATTTACTTACATTTATATATGCTTGTATTTTATAATATATTGTGGTGCGGGAATACTCAAGAGGCTGTAAAGTATCTTGCATTAAGGCCAAGTATACCAGCGATGCAGGACACTGTGAAATAATAATAATAAAAGAGGGGGGGTGCAACTATATGGCGATAAACAATGAAACAATTGAACTTGGAAACAATAGCTTAAGCTGACAGGAACCTGAATATTCATGAGATGCGTCTCCACTCAATGTCAACAACTCTCCATCCAGACTGCTGAAAAAAAAAGAAAGAAAAAAGAAAAGGGAAAAAAAAAACTGTTTCAGACTGCAGGGTCACTTTCCAACGCCTGCTTTAGAGAGTGTCCTGTATATTCTGAATGCCTGGCAAAGTTTTGCTGTCATTAAAACGAGAGAGAAGCAAGTTGAATCAGCAGCATCTCCACCATAAGACTTTATCATCTCGATCTGATTAAACGGGGTTGTTCAAACGGCGCTCACGCTCGATAATGATTCCTAGACAACCACAAAGAAAAATAACTCTACCGTACTATTTTAGAGGGATAAACATACACATCACAGCAAAACTACGGGTCCCTATAGGGATATTATAGTGACACCAAACAAACCATGAAGTTCAATAGTGTGACATGCTGCACCACACACACACACTCTAAGTCCTCACAGGAATATTACATCTATCACTTTGTTGTCTCAGGTTGAACCTCTGGTCTAAACAATATCCTGTTACACTGCTGGTTAATGTAACCCTGGAGTCTGGTGTCATCAAAGTGCACAAGTCAACAGCAGGATTAGATACAGGCCTACATCACGCCTTCGCAATGATCTACCTCATATATAAAACGAGTTTTAATCAAGACCCGAGCGGTGCTGAGGAGCATATGGGGCCGACAGACGCTGCATTAATCCCTCTTGGTTTTTTGTCTAACAACAGGCGATAAAGCAGCCCTTGTCTTGTCGCCGTCCAGTCAGTCACAAACACCGTCCATCCTCCGCAAGCACCGGCGGATAAACTAAGTTGGGGAAACTCTTAGGCAAAGTAAATGACTTCAGAGGCTGCAGCAAGAGCGAGGAGCGGTGCAGTCTTGGCATTAAGCTCATGAAAATTATGCGAGAACAGGTTGATGAAACGACAGTATTTATAATGTTGCCTGTATCACCCAGAAACTCCCTATAATACAATTATAGTGATAATGACAGCAGGGTTGTAAAGCCTACAGTTTTATCCAAAACAAAAAAAGTTAACCCAGTTAACTTATACAATCAGTCTTTCCTTGGTGAATTTAGTGGAACGTAAACTTTGTTCTTTGCACTGAACATGTTGGGAATATCAAAAGTGAGTGAGAGAGAGAGAGAGAGAGAGAGAGAGAGAGAGAGAGAGAGAGAGAGATTATAAAACCTGCCCAGGAATGTGGGGATGGCTCCCAATTTAATTATTTAATTTATTATTTAGGCTTAAATTAGCACGTTGAGGATTTTGTTGTATTTGGATCTCACTACATGATGCCCTGGTAGGCTGCTTGATATGCATGGATCTATAGCTATAGACATTATTGTCTTAACAATAAAAATAAAAGCAATAATAGCTTAGTAATGCTGTGGGAGAACGTGGCAACAATAACATCATCATCAGCAACACCAATAATAATAACAACAACAGCAACTAAATAATAATGATAATAATAATAATATTAATATATATTTTAAGTTAATCCAACAGTATCCCCTAGAATGTGCTTATCCAGGCTCAGTAGACATTTTCTCAAATTATTTAAGTTTGTGACATCGTCAATGAATTTGATAATCTTGTCAAAGATTAAATTAAAAGGGTTTTGTATAGCCTACATAATAACAGATTTAGATGTTTTAAAAATGAAGTCTAAAGAGATTTGAAGTAAGCGCAGTAAAAAGCATGTTATTTTAATTTCTCAGACTGCTCACACAAATCCATGGATTTACAGAGATGCAAAACTGATAATGATACAAGCAGTTTGCGAGCTGGAGGTCTGATAAAGTGAAGGGCCACACATTCATTCTGTAACAGCAGCCACGGCATAGAGTTTAGGCTAACCCCCCTGAATTTTGGTTCTAACCAAAATATTTCACTGCTCCATTTAAAGCCAGAAGTGACCTATGACCTGCCATATGTCTACTGTGGTTATACACCTTTTTCATTATGATTTACATGGGAAAAACACATCACACCAAGGCAATTTTTCATTCTGCTGCGACTGTAAGGGACTGAGTTGTTTTTTTTTTTTTCCACACAGGATCCCCTGGCCTGTTACAGAGAGCTCTCTGAAAAACAGCTCCACCAAATATGCCTAAACACTTGGCTTATAATGCTCATAAGCCCTCATAGGACACAGAGGGCTTATCAGTTCATTAGCCACTTGATGGCCTATTTTAAGTTATAGTAAGTGGGAGGAGGGGAATGGATGAGGACATGACCATCCATTACACAGACATATTTTGTTAAGCTATTCAAAGGGGTGGGAAAAAAAAATCAAACCCATAAGAAGATTACCAGATCTCAGCATATGTTAAAAAAAATCACGTTATTACTATGCTTATGTGTCAAGTTAATACCTAGTTAGTTAAAGCTCACCTAGTTAGCACTAAACAGGCTGTCCATTTAAAAGGGAATTTCGCTCAGTCTAAGAAGTCACATATGTTGCTCGGATGGCCAAGAGCAATCCAATCAGGATAAATCAACATGATCAACAATATCCCAAAGCTACAAACTAGAAAGCTGTAATCTGTGGCTGCCACACCAGTGCATTGTGGGTTACTGCTGGGCCCAGCTCCTCGGTCAAGAAGGAGACTGATTTTGTGGTTTATAAAACAAAATAATCATTTATTTGGAATAGTGATTCGATTACATTAAAGCCCAACATTGCTCAAAAAATAAGAGATAAAGTCACAGTAATATATTCATTATCAATATAACATAACAATGGCTATGGCTATGGGATGGTGAATTTATATTTGATAATGTTTATTAATACAGACCAAACAGTCCTCATGCACAATAACAACATATTTAAATGATGAAAATCCATGGTTTTCCACTTTCAGCTTGCAGGTCTTTAAAACTCCTTGGATTAAGTGGATGGGCTATATATTCCACAATATTCCTGGACCATTAATAAAAATCTCCTTAGGAGACAAATGGAAATATTTTTATGGTGGATTACACATAGGGCTAATGGTGATGGCCTACATGCAGTGGCATGGTGAAGAGTAAAGTGCTCAAATATGAAGCTATAATCGCCCAATCAACAAATATTTCCATAACTGACGTCACAACTGAAGCTACAAAGTCCCAGAGCTCAAAAGGACGTTTTAGCCTCTGGCCACTGCATGCTGAATATGGCTTTGGAGAGCAAAGGTCAGATTGTCATTATTGTTCTCTTGGTTTCCTTCATACAGCACTGAGGACCATGGTTTAAGAAAACATTTTAGCATTATGCAATCAGTACTAAAATATGCTGTCCTTCCTGAAAAAAAAAAAAAAAAAAAAAAATTAGTAAGCATAGGTAAGCCTACACTTCTTCAACAAGTGTATGTGAAGCAAACAACAATTATCTCAGGAGGGGCCTGGCAACATCACATTACCAGTTGAACATGCAGCTTGTTTAATCTGAATGCCTTTCAATGGGATTTATGCTGTGTAATGGATTCTGCTCCACAGTGCTTCGGAAAAGTGTGGAACAAACAGACGACTTTATGACTGACAAAATATATGCAAGATCTCAGCTAGTCAAAAACCGTTCTCTATGCACCACTACACCCTTTCTCAACTTGTTAGTTTCCCCCATACAGAGAAAAAAAGCCATACTTCCTGCTGAAGTGGCGCTTTACAACTTGAAATATGCTTGCGTGGCTAAGTCCATGCAGTACATCAGGGCCTGGTCGCCCATGTGTTCCACTCCAAGCCAGAGCACTGGGTGCAACCTAATCCCCACCTGAAATCCCTCTGAGATGTCTTCAGATACAGCAGGCTCAAGTCTCTACATGGAAGAAACCTACACACATTTTACTACGAACATGAACAATAATTGCCATGCAAAAGTTTATTTTAGCCTGACTAAAACTATGAAAAATGTCAACAATAACTGACATTTGACATAGCATATAAGCCACAAGATAATCAAAATCCATATTTAATTGGCCCTTAAATACATCTTTTGATCACAAATAGCCTACAGATTTAATGGCTTCATGGTGGAGGGAGCCAATTTCACCCCATTCTCCCAGTATTCTCATAATTGATCAAAAACGAGCTATATCTGAAAAGAGAAAAGAGCAACAAACTATTAGTATTAATTTCCTATTAATACTTTGCCCCGTGAAGTTATCAGTGTCAATGAATTAACTTATAAAAGCCAAGCCTTTTCTGAAAATAATTCACCATTACCAATAACTTAATACAGTAGGGTAATACAGTAGTTCCTACATATCATATGAATTTGTAATTATCACCATTCAACATTTGTTTGGGTTATATTAGGAATGTAGCTTGGTTCTGTGTATCTAAACCACATAAGGCCATAACTACTTGTGAAAGATGCATTTCTCTCCCCCTAACTGAGCCCATGAGAGTCCTCATTATGACAATTAAGCAGGTGCATGTGATGAGGCCTCACTGATAATTTACACCTTTCCAACAAACACTCTATCTCTTAATCTCCTGCAAACAAGATTCTCTGGTGAGACAGTAGACCTATACCAGGAACCAAAAATTAATTAGCTGCAACCAACAGATTATAGCTCAGAGACCCCCTCAGATGGACAGCAGTTAGACTACTATGCAGAGAGGGAGTGCAGGCAAATCAGCCCCGAGGCAGAATCTCCTCTTTGCTTATTTCAATATTTCATTGAGTGTTATACATCAATGAACTGTTTCAGGTTGTCATCGGGCAGAAGCTAAGCCTTTCGAATTCATGGCCCGCAAGTGTGTGCCCTCATCCAACGTGCCTGGAATACATGAAAGCAGGCATCTTTATCACAGAAGTTCTGAACATACTTTAACTTCTAGAAACACTGCATCTGGAGGACTCAGCCACTTTCCACCAGCAGCACAGCCATTTAAATTTGGTCACAGAGAAATATATTGAAATTAAATGTCCAAGAGGAGTTGCTGAGAGGATATTTTTTATCTCGCTGATTGCAGTGATGGTCCTGAAATGAATGAATGAATCTGTATCTGCAGCCTGTCTCTATATTCAGAGGACTTTGGCTAATTTAATTATTATTATTTTAAGGACTGGGAGCTGCAGCTGTCCCACCGTGCTCACCTCCAGTATGAGACTGGATGAAACTGAATTAAGATTGTCGACACTCCTCCTGTGCTCCTCTCACAATGATCCACAACCAGAGAGGCATCTTAAGTCACTCTAGTCCAAACTTTCAGAGTCAGAGTACAATAATGGACCTCATAAAATCTCACTGTAAAACATTTTGGTGTTTCTGTAGTGGTGTGAGGTGAGGTTAAAGGTGCACTTTTAGTCTTTTTTCCACACATTTAATGTTATCTAATATAACTTCTGAGCAGTGATCACCATCTCCCGCACTTCCTTCTTCACTGGTATGGTTTTAATCCCGGATGAAAAGGCTGTCAACTATAACCACTATGAATGTGAAAAAGCCATTGGCCTCAAAAGCACGAGAAGACCGTGGCACCTGGCTGTCACCAGATATGAACCTAGTTGAGTATTTGATGAAAATTATGGAAGAGCATGTGAGACGGCACATTTCCCCGCCATCACAGAAGCACAAATATATGATTAGAACAGCTTGAGTATGTTACAGCATGGAGTCCACTTGTATGAAAGACCCTGTGGAGAGGCAGAGCCATTCCTTTACTCCTGATACTATTGTTTAGCATTAACCTGATCCTCCAAGGCAGTGGTTTTCAAAGTGGGGCCTGGGGACCCTAAGGGGTCCTAGAAAAGCCTCCAAAGGGTCCTAAGCAATCAGGGAATAGGTTAATTCCACTATAATTTCATACACTAGAAACTGCCATGATACAAAATAAATATATGAGTGATTATCTTATCATTATGTTTTAATTTTACCAGTTTTAATGCATTTGTCAGTGTTCAAAAATGACATCAAAACAATTTAATACTCAAAACAAAATATCTTTTCATATCAGGGTTCCTAGGGCAACATCATTTCAAATGGGGATCCATGGCTTAATGAAAGTCAACTTGGGGATCCTGTAAGTCTGAAAGCTCCGATCTCCAGGGGATTGGTGGATCAAAACATGGCAGGAAATGCATCTTTGACTATCAGAAAGGCCCCAGAATATTTTGTAGTATAAAGACTTTGCACTGGTGGTTTTATTTTTGTATCCTTGGGATATCAGGATGGAACATCTCACAAAACTCTGGTATTTCTTTGCTTCGACTGACACATCAAAAGCGATACAATGCTTGAGCGACATGAAAATTCATAGAAAGACAACTTAATAAAAAGACATAAAAAAGACCTCCCTTGAGTTTTATAGCACAAATGTGAGCTTTTGGCTTGAAGACAGAGCCAACCGCATGCACGTGCAAACATAGCAACAGTTGTCTGATGACCAAGTGACGCTCTACGGCCTCAGAGCCAGTACGGCAGTTAGGCAGAGACAAAAAGACTTTCCCATAGTGCAGTCCAAACATTTAATATGGCTCAAGGGGTAAAACTCTCCTCGGAGTGAAATCTTGCAGGGATAGTCAAATCTCACTCTTATACAGCTAATTTGACAGTTTCAAAATCCTTCTAGCCCTCTCTGATCAATTTTACCTCTCTTAATCCCCCTCGCCCCCTCCACCTGTTAGTCTGGGTTTGCATGCCTGCCTCCCTCTCTCCTAAGAGCATATGGAGCGGTGGCTGACCCAGGGAGTCGTTGAGTACGGGGACAGATGTAGCCTCTTCTCTCCCCTCCCAGCAGAGCCCCTCCCCCTCACCCCACCCGCCGCCACCCGCCTTTCCCTCCGATCCACCTGTTTGGGTCACAGACCAGGGGATGAGTAGCTGTGCGCGTGCCACACCAGCGGCTTGGCCATCGCTTTATTATCCCACCCAAGACAAAAGGGTATTTAGGGAGGCCGGCTGCCTGCCCAAGGGGAACACAATGCCATGAGGCTGGCAGGCCTGTGGCCTCAGGGTCCACAATCACGTGCCCACTTATGTGAATGAGCGTCAGGGGGCATCTGGTGTGAGTGTGTGTGTGTGTGAGTGTGTGTGTGTGTGTGTGTGTGTGCGTGTGTCTAACCTGAGGTATTATGCCATTCTGTGCACAGAAAAGAGGGCAAGAGACAAAGAATATGGTGTGTGTGTGTGTGTGTGTGTGTGTGTGTGTGTGTGGTGGGGGGAAGGGGTGGGGTGCTCAAAAACAATTGTATCTATTATAATTAAATGAGGTCTACACTTGGATGCATTCTGGTCTAACTATTAATAGGTCAACTTCTACTGCCTATAAAATTGGAGTATTTGAACACTGTTTGATATAATATAATGTAATAGCCAGTGATTATATATATTGGAGGAAAATAAAACCTCAGGTTCTTCAGCACCCCCTAGTAAAATCTAGACAATACCCAGGGTATTTTCTTTCCCAAATATCTATCCTCTTCCTGATTGGTGGCTGCTCCATTCCTTTTTTTTTTTTTTTTTTTTTTTTAGAAAACAGTACAGTGTATATATATAAAGTATTACAAAGTATGTTATATGCCAACTGCCTGCGTAATTGTCATTAAAAACAATTACCTACTTGACATTTTGCAATTTCAGTCCAAATCAAAATAACCAAATGTACTATTATACAATTATTCAGTCCTAATAATTTTGCGACCGCATCTCTTGGTTAAGCACCTGCTACGATCAATGCTCACTCAGATCCTTTCACAGATCAATAAAACTGATTAAGTCAAACGAGCAGTAATTGGGTACTCCAATCAGGCCGAGGAGACCCCCGGTGACTGCTGCTGTGTGATTTATGAACTCCGGTGGAGAGCGGCGTTTTGACATGGCAAGGTTATTGGGGTCAGGTCACCAGGATCTCTAGGTTACCAAGGTCAGGTCAAGTCGAGTCTGTGCAGGCTGTGAGGATTGTAACCCCAGGGTCAGCGGGGAAAATGAAGCGACATGGCACACAAGTCAAACTCCTCAAGGGAGCACATATAGGATATTTCCAAATAACATTCTAACATTCTATTAACTGTGCCAATAACAGGGACAGGAACTGAACTGACGATGATGCCTCGCAAAAACGTCCTCTACAATGTCAAATCAACCTCTAACCTGATTACAACACTGCTCACGATGACCACAGGGACTAGGAAAATATGGGACTGTGAATAGAGAAGGTGGACAAAAGCACATAAACACCTAATAAATGACTTTCTCATAACACTGCCATACAAATTATGAAGTGCACTTAGTGGGCTGTTGGTTATTTCTTTCAGTTTTTTGATGGATGCAGAAGGGATGGGAATCACTCCTGAAGTTGTTTAGGAGTGGCCAACCTAATCTTGGAATATGGAAGATAAGGAATATGAGGGAACTGTATTTGCTCCCATAATTTTTGGTCATTAAATAACCATGCAGAGCAATAACTATGACTAATATCTCCCACGAAAAGGTTGCCAATATTATTATACATCCACCACAACAGTTATCAACAGACATAATCGGTTGAAGGCGTCCTTTGGCTTTCTGCAAACCTGTCGAGAGGTAAGAAAAATGGCAACAGATGATTCAGACCAGATTACTTTCCTTCCTTTGCTCAGGGGTCCAGATTTTATGCTTGTTACTCCAAGTTATGCATCTTTGTGTGCGTTAGCCTTGGTTACAAATGGTTTCCAAATGGCAGCTCTGCAATAAAACACCAGCTGTGTGAGGCTGCAGTTTTGTGTTCAGCGGCTATCATGTTAAATGTCAGTTTCTCCCTGTTGATAAACTGTTTGCCAATAAAGTTTGCCTGTCTTTGGCATGCTGTATATTTTATTTTGAATAATTTATAATATATAATTACATTTATACTATGAAATTTATATAATTTCCAGATCCTTTCCTTGTCCCATATTGAATAATTTTGTAAATTTGGTTGAAAACTTAATTAGAATAAGCCTATTTAGCCTCTTTGCCATTCAACTGAATGTGGCTTGTCCATGTACCTGCCTTTGTATTTTTTATGTACTTACATCAAATGTGGTGTTACTTATATTTTGTCCATCCCCTATGGTCTGCTGTGTGTGTGTGTGTGTGTGTGTGTGTGTGTGTGTGTGTGTGTGTTTGAGAGTGAGTTTTTGTTTAGTCTAGACAATGTTACATCATTCTGGCAGGGCTGTTTGTATGTTATTGTGTCTATTGTGGCTTACTACAGCGTGTCATGCTCTCTGGACAGGCACGGTTACACATGGCTTGTGCCGCCCTGACCTACAACTCCCCCTCTTGTTTGTCAGCCGTTGTTTGGCCTACTTTCATAAAGACAAACACAGCCATTTGTTTTGTTTTGCATTTCCATGAAAGTGGAATAAACAAATGGCAAGTGGTGGCGGGGTGAGGGGGGCAGCCGAGGGGTCGGGAATTACTGAGCTGAACAACCTCTGAACAATACTAAAAAAAAATAACTCCTGAAAAATAATAACACAAGCAATAATCCCAAAAAATAAATAGATAAATAAATAAAACACGCAAAAAAAGCTGCCCAAAAAGAAGAGAATTAAAGTCAAACTAGTCCAAGCCCGTGTAGTCTCACGAGACACTCTTTTTGATAGAAATACTACATATTCACTCGCCCAACATATTGTAACTATCAACAGAAAAAAATATTAATTTAAAATGTTGCTTTTCAGCTCAGTAGGGTTCCCCCGACCTTCTGGATACCAACAGACCTGCAGGCCACAGGGCCAACAAACTCAAACTGAACCAGCCGGTAAGCTTGGACCGACCCCTCCCTCCTCTCCTCTCTCACTCTGTGGACAGTACGGATGCTACAGTTTGCTAATGAATGTGCTCCACAGCTCTTAAAGAGTCCTTAATTAGTGGCACACTGACAGAGGCCAGCCCAGCACTGGGAGGGGCACTCTGAGGAAGAGGGGAGGACGGGGGGAGGGGGTCCTGGGGAGAGGAAAAAGCAACAGTCTACTGTGGGCTGCACTTTAAAAGAAAATTTAAATCGTCACCCATGTGCTTCATCCACCAAACCTAACCAATTCGCAATTCTCATCCAACAATGTTATTCATTTAAAAAAAAAAAAAAAATCAATGCTTTAGACACAAGGAACTTGATCAAACAAAATTGATTATGTCCTCGAAAGCATGTGACATGGATAGCGCTCCAAGGCCAGGCAATGGACTGTGGCGAACACATGTGATTGAAAAGCTTTAAATGGGTGTCAAACAAGCGGGGACATAATGTTTGACTTAAATTATCAGCAGTCCCACAGGACGCTTCTGGGACCGCTCCCCTGAGCCAGGGGTGTGTGTGGAATACAAACAGGGGATCACCGGTGACCAGTGGGTCAGTGCTGGGAGAGGGACGGGTGCTGGTGGCTCCTGTGGGACTTGGTGACATTCCTGCAGCGGGCTCCTTAATTTGCTGGACATGACCCCCCCTTGGCAGGTGCTAACAGGAGAGAGACACACTTCCAGCCTACAGCCACGGTTGTTTTGATTGTGTGTGTCGGGGGGGTTGTGGGGGATGGGGTGTTGACGGGGAACATAGAGTCCCAGATGGGTTAATGGGGAGTTTAGCATCAGGATTACAATACAGCAGTGTGGCTTCGGATTGAGCAATGATTACCCCAAGCTCACACTGTCTATCCCCTTCGCCCCCCCACCCCTCCACACCACCGCTGGTCCGATGAGGGAGGGTGTGTTCAGGCCAACAGTCAGTTTTTTAAGCAGAGACCATGCGAGACACACTGCACACCACCCTTCAGCCATGCTTCCTCAGCCCCCCTGCTCCTCTCCCGTTAGCTGCACGCAGCTCTCCTCCATCCTTCCCCCTACTCCATCACCTCCCTCCATCAGGGCCACTCAGGGTGCTAGACTAATCTGTTTGTCAAACGTGTGTCTTGCCTCTGCCCCCCCCCTCCCTCCCCCAGCTCCCAGCGCCTGGCCATCACAGGCCCAGCTCCAGCCCCGCCAGCCCAGCGAGATTGAAATGTTAAGGGCAGGGACGACAGCTCCACTAATTAAATTCCCCAGGTTAATCCCTGCCGATCCCCTCATCACACTCTCCAACCAGGCCCTGCAAGGAGAGAGGGGCAGACACGGAGAATAACAAACAATAAACATTCAACACTAACAACAGGCACAAAAAAAAAAAAAAAAAAAATCAGCGCAAAAAGGCTGAAAGTGAAAATGAAAAGATTGAATCGGCCGGCGCGGTGATTTGAACAAGCAGGTATCTTCACAAACAAGCATTTGCACAAAGCAGGATACACACCTGCATTTGTAAGACACACTAACATGACCAGACATGAGGATGTGACTGTATCCTAATCTATGATGAATGTTCACACTATGGCTTACTTATGGAGCGCCTGAAAACATGTCTGACTCATATAATAAAAAAAGATGTCACTGATTTAAAGCATTTGGTTGGATTAGACTCGTTGCACCGTGTTGACAATCTCTGGTCTATGTTCCCCCCGCATTCCCAGTGCCGTGTGGTGGGACTGTTCACTAACACTGGCCTTGGACCTGTCATCATCTCAGCATGTACCGTGGCCTTTTGTCTGACCCTGTGCCACTGTACCACAGAGGACAGCTGACATGCTGACCGAGACCGGCAAACTATGTGACCCTTTAACCATCACAAGGGGTGTTAAATTACACTCTCGCCCAAAATGAGACAAGTCCCGTTATCAGAAGTACAAAGGTGCAAAGTGATTTTCAAACAGGCTTTGCTTGGGACACTGTTTTCACATTAGAATGGACCAACACACACTATAAACAAAGCAGTACAATCATACTGAAAAATGCAACATAAATGGTGTACTTGGCTTGAAGGTGGCAACTGATATCAAAGAGTTTTTGTGTCTTTCTATATGACAACATATATAACTCATTTATACCTGCCATGCATAAAAACTGCAAAAACAGGCAGGGGGAATGAATTATTTTCTATGTACTAGCCACAAGGTTTGTACATTTAATCTAAGTTGCAATGGATTTACAACAGATACATCACCAGTGAATAGTAAAAGTAAAAAAAAAGGAAACAATTGTTGTCAGAATTTATCTTGGGCAAGGAATGGAAGTGGGTGTAGGAAAGTAGATTTAAAAGAAAATGAATAAAGCAGGTGCTTTTGTATCTGGTGGGTGTGGTGTCGGAGAAGACGTGGGTGTATTACACAGTGTGGGCGTGCTGCGTCACAGACACCATGCGCCTGCGTTGTGGCTTCGCTCAGAGGTGTAATGCCTGATTAGGGGATTACAGGAAAGTGCTTCTTTGCAGTTCTGTGAGAAACAATTATTAACATGTTGGTGTCTCTAATCCTGGATAAACACAGCTTTTCAAGAACAACAGCAAGTCTTTCTTCCCCCCCTTTTTTTTAAAAAATCCGTGTTTAAACCCCGTAGTCACTTGAACTCCAAAGCCTAACTAATACCAGCGGAGGAGACAGGCCAGTCGTGTGGAACACTGTCATTACAGAGGTTGTGCTCTTGGTGGAAGACATTGCCGGCCTGGCCAGCAGGCCTTCACATCAGAGGGGAAATCCAAATTTAGCTTGGGGAGAGAAAGGCATTGTGCTGAGCATTGCTTGTTGAAAGGGCATTAGACTGAACATGTTCACAGCCTGTAATCTTTTATTTGTTTGTACACTTGTCTCATGTAATCTGCTTTCTAGTAATACAGAGAAGATTTCCTAAGTCATGCTGGGGAACCCGTGGATAACAGATCCAGGTGGGGTAATACCACAATATGATTTGCTGCAGGTTAGTGCTGTGCACCACCCAGAAAAGACTTTTAACATGTTCACACTATTCTCATTTATCCATCTCATTCTCATGAGAGAATTTATGACTAATTCTCAAGATAAACTGAAACAGCGCAAGGCAACAGGTTGGAGGCAGTGACTAGGAGGACCTTCCGTCCTGCAACAATAAGCATCAACCCTGCTGAAGTTTCTTTGGGTGAGACACTGAATCCCTGGCAGCCTCAGGGAGTTGACCCCGACCTGTGGAAGAGGGCAAGCAAATGGATGAACTCCTCTTTCCCAGATCAGTACAAATAAATGTATAGGTTCCTAAAGTCATTCATTAAATTTGAAATGCTGTGTTAAGTGCCAGTTGTGTGTGTGTGCAAAAGTCAGGCAGGAAGCAATCAACACAGTGCTGAATCCTGAGCCAGCATGTTCTGTCCACACACACACACACACACACACACACACACACATACATACACACACACATACACACACTTCATCATTTCAGTGTTGCCTGTGGCTCTGAACTATAGCACTTCAAAACAACCTGTAAGTTTCCTAGTTTGCCAATACTGTTGAAGCTGCTGACTGGCCACACTGTCCACTAGCCGGCACTTTGAAGAGCACCTCATCTCAGTCGTATGTCCTGCCACTTTGTCGCATGGTCCTGAGAAGAAACGATCATACACTCACTGACAGGCTCGCTCTGGGAAATATATGCCACATCTAGTATACCAATTCATATCAATATCAATGTAGACAACGACAATCCTCAGGAAAAGGGCATGCTTTAATTGATGTAGCTGCAAATACATTAATGTCAAATGCAGACAGCTGGGTAGACTCCACATGGAAATTACTGTGATTATGTCAGTGCACTTTGATCGACCGCTGACCAGGTGGAGAGGCATACCGGTGAGTTTCAACCCCCTAGTTCCCACAGCAGGGGGAGAAGGATGGTGAATGTGGTCCTTAGGGTGCTGGCGCTGCTGTGCTATGTTAGGGGTGTGTTGTGCCCATCTGGCAGGGCAGGGTTTAGCCCTAATCCCAGAGGCCCTCGGCGGGGGATCCCCAGACTGTTGATCACTGCCCCCCGCTGGCTCCTCGACACTCCAGGCCTCCTTGACACTCAAACACAAACCGCTGGACCAGGAAAACAAGTTCAGAGAAAATTCATACAACAAAGAGGACCAGGATGCTCGACTGGTATATGAGACCTTTATATTCCACAAATATACACAAATAGTGTGTTATCTTTCTAGGTATATGTCAATATTGGGTGAATAGTTTTGATATGTCCTGCCGAGACATACAGGCTTAGTTAACAGCTGCAACACACAAATACACAAATGCAGGCGCTATGATAAACAAAAAAGAAATATGACCCCAACCAACGGGAAAATACAGAGGGGGAAAACACATCCACACGCATGCAGAGGGCGCAGAGACTTGTTTTTGTGAGGCAATATGCAGTAACACATTTATCACACACACAAGTAGAGACCGAGTAAATATACACACACATAATTACAAAAACATAGACAGATAGGCAAACACACAAAGACACCCAGAAGCAGTCACCCAGCCATACACACCACACACCTAACCACTGATAATCCCCTAGACACAGGAACACACACACACAAACACACGCACATACACACACACACACACACACACACACAGCATCATTATGTTTATCACTGTGAACCAGCCCACCGACACCCATCACTCTAATTCCATTTGTCTGTTTAGATTCGTTTTGCTTTAATCCTCCCTTGTTTGTGCACATCTGCAAGCACTGCAATAGTACAGACGCAGAGAGAGAAAGGGAAAGAGAGGGAGAGAGACAGACAGAGAAAGAAAGAGAGGAAGAGAGCAAGAGAGGGAGAGAGAGAGAGAGAGAGGGAGAGAGAGAGAGACAGAGAGAGAGAGAGCTTACAGGGCACACTCTCCCTCCTGACTTCCTGGTCCCTGTACCCAGGGCATCGGTAGAAGGGGCAGACAGGCGTATCTCCTAGCCCAGGGAGAAGCTCCCTGTCCCAGCCACGGAGCCGCCGCCAGGCCCGCAGGCCCCTGTAATCACTGCAAACAGTCAAACACCCAGTCACACAGGCTCATACACCAACACAACATTACAGGCTTTTTACACAGTATTACACCACATCTTATTATCCCATTCAAGTCCCTCTATTAGCTCAATTGGATGGTGGGATTTTCATTTGTAAATTGGGGGATTTTAGATTAGCTTGTCTGTCAGCGATGAAATGCCCCCTGAGACTATGAATTATGTGACCAATCACATATGAATCAATGCTTATGCATGCTGTAGTGCATGAATGGATAGTGTCAGTGAGAGGAAATCGAACAACTTTAATCTACATTGTGGATTTATACATTGCAGGTGTGATTATAAATGGAGGCATTGTAGCTTTTTGATGGTGATGGTCAAAGATTAAGCGGGCCACAGTTCTTGACTTCACTCAGTAAAGGGTAAAATCATGGTGGGAGCAACAGCTCGAACGTGCTGACATAACATGAATGACACTATTTCCTTATACTTGACAATAAGTGCTGTTAGTTTTTTTATATAGCAAATAATATTCAGGTCTAATAACAAATTATTGAAGAGATAAATATTAGCGGCTATACACACCTTGCAGCAACATTATGCAGAATTGAAGCCGGTCGGTGGAAAGGAGGCGAATGAATTACCCCTCTTCCTCCCCGGGCCTTCCATTCAGACACGGAGTGAGAGAGAGAGAGAGAGAGAGAGAGGAGAGAGAGGAAAAGAGGCACCCCAAGCTAGTCGAGAGACGCGGCAAATTATGAAAATGCCTCTCTGTGTCCTAAATGGAGGCCGAGCTCTTTAATGTGGCACAAAATTAGAACCTGGGGGAGGAAGTGTGGCCCGCTTGATTGGCGAAACCCCTCCTGGCCCACTACCCTCCTTCCCTCCTCCCTCTCCCCCCTCTCAAAGCACACAGAGATATTATCCTGTGCCTGGTGGCGCTCTCTTGTATTGGGGAAACTGAAGGACCCCAGAGAGAGCCCAGGGGCGTCCATAAAGGTGCCTAATTTGTCAGTTTACTCCTCAATTATTTAAATAGATCTAAGAAGGGAGCGGAGAATGGGGCTTTTTCTGCCTCTCCGCAGTCAAAGCAGAGAGAGACCTTTCTCCACGGTAGCCATTTTCAATTATGCTCTGCACTGCTGTCTTTGATATACAGAAGTGCTGTAGTAGAGAGGGGCTGTATCAAATAAACAAATGTGTGTACACAAGATAACAACAGGGACTTGGGGATAATATTCAGTTTGCTGTGAAAAACTCAAAGTTATTTCACATCCGCAAATTGATAGATTAAAATAAACTTTATGAGCACATCCACGTAACCAGAACACTTTCAAACATTTACATACATGCCAGTGCCCACACACACACACATACGGATTCATTCACACACCTATCAGTGAGGACTGAGGTGAGAGGTTTGTACACAGAGTGAGGACCCTTTGTCCACTCATCCCCTGTGGTCCTCCATCCGTCCATACTGTCAGGGAAAATCTCCTCTCCCTCCCCAACTACAGCTCCTGTCCTATCAGCCCCCCACACCCAACTGGGCTACCAGTACACACAGCCTGGCAATGCCAGCTCTCAGCCAGACAGACCACTGGAGGTATGTGGGGCCTGGGGCCAGAGATTACTAAGCGGTTGAAGATTGATCCTGGAAATGGAGATGTTGCATTCCCCAACCCCCCAACCTCTAATCCCTCACATATCTGCCTCTATTGTTGGGTTTGTTTTATTAGAGGGGTGAGGTTGTAGAGGATGAGGAGGATGAGGATGCTGAGAAGGTAGAGGGGGTCCACACCGGGTCCTAAGGTGACTTTATCTCCACCAGGCGTCTGGCGGAGGCAGGTAAAGCGTCCTCTCTATGTCTGAATGCTTTGCTGCAGACCCCTGTTGAGAAGGACTCTCATCTGTGCAACAACAATCCCTTTCAATAAGCCCTATATCAGCAGCAATGCCAGCACTGGGTCCAGTGGCAATACAATAGGCCGGGTACATCTACACAAAGACACAAGCAACAAGACAATGGCATAGTCCATTAAATACAGGAAAGACACTTGCAAGCACAGAAAACGCATTGTGCATTTCAGCACAATGGGAGCAAAGCAAACCAGAGCAAACATTAACACAATGGAGAACACTACAAACACCTGTACAAATACAACTCAGTAAACCTGCAAACACACCGTACCTGCTCTGCACATATACAAACACTGGCTACCACACACTGAGAGAAACATACATGTCAAAGATAACGACAAACTAAAACCTGAGACGAGTCATGTCAACACAGACTGACGTTAGGAGCCTAAACCTACCCAGTACACATCGGCGGCTTCATCGGAAAACATCCTCCAGTTAACCTAAATAACAATGCTAATTTGTGAAGGTGGTAAACTCAAAAATATTAGGTTACAGTATGCGAAGACGTTTCTCAGCTAAGGCTCCTGAGTGTTGGGACTCCACTGTTATCTAGAAGGTTGCAGACAACCGACAACAGTTGCAATGTTAGATAAACCTGCAACTTAGTACGTAAGAATAACAACAATCCTGTGCTAAAAATATGTGTGGAGTTAGGTAGCGGGCAGTGGCAACGTTCACAAAGATGGGTGGCACCTCGTAAACATCCTTGAAACAGGTTTCTCATGCTTAGGAAACGGATCTGCAGGCAAAGTTTTCAGAGTGTAAGATTCTGCAAAATCTGTGGCCAGCTCAGTATATCATGCCTCTCACACCCTCTATTCTCTTCCCAAACACTAACCAACACACCCCACCCCTCCGCCTCCCTCCACTCCAAGCTTCCATCCAGCCAGAGAGAGGAGAGGAGATAGGCCCAGTTGCTAAAGCTGTCTTTTCAGCCCCTGCTCCCGCTCGGTCTATCTGAGATACACAGCAAGCGGAGGTGTCGCTTTTCCGCTGGCATTTCGGACAGTATCTACTTATAGACGGGAGAAAAAGAGAAAAGAAAAACAGAAGGGGTATTATCAGGGAGGGATGAGAGCAGCAAAGGCATTTTGTCTTTTTATTCCCCTCCTAAGCCCTGGGCTTTGCTCCCAATCCGATTGGTCGATACGGCCAGGGATGTAAATGAAATGCAAAGAGGAATAAGGCTGGCTTCCCATCTCCAGTGTGTGCCCCCCTAAGTCCCCCTCCCCTCTCTCTCTCTCTCTCTCTCTCCCTCTGTCTCGCTCTCTGGCTGTTTATGGTGTTGTGTTTCTGTCTCCCATTCACAGACTTGCTGCTCTCCCTGTTCCTGTCTCACCCTCTCTCTGCCTCTTTCCCCCCCTCTCCCTCCATCCCCCCCCCCCTCTCCCTGGCTGGGCTCACAGCTCTTATCTCCTCAGACGCCCCACATTCCAGCGTTGCCGTGGCTCCCTGCCTGCATCCCTGGTCACGGCGATTCCATGGGTTCCCACAATCCTCGGCAGCTTGCTGATTTAGGGTGGGCAACTGACTCTCAGAGACAGGGGAGAGGAGAGGAACAGCGGGGCTGGGGGAAGACAGGGTAAGAGAGGGATGAGAGAGAGGGAGGGTGGGAGGCAAGAGAGAGATGACAAAGGGGAGGACAGGGAGAAAGTAAAGTGGAAAAGACAGAGGGCATGAGACGAGAGAAGGCAAATGACACTGTGATGTAACCGCAAAAATACTCTAATATGAAGATCTAACTTAAGATAAACAATAGTTTAATACCAAACACACAGTAAAGGAATTTTCCTATGTTAGTTAAGAACATTTCATTTTTGGAACATTTAAACACATATATGATCAATATGTGTGGCTCTGGACACAAGACAAATTTTGGTAAAAAAAAAAGCCTCAAAAAATTATTTAAAAAAGAGCAGATTCTTTATTAGAATATTTTAATCTGTAGTGAGCAGAGTGACAACTTGGCCCTTTTTTTATGAGAACGCAAACCATCTGTGCTAGGTCGAATCTCATCATCGAGCCAGCTGACAGCCACTAACCAGGCCTGCAAACACAGAGGGCAGATTACCGTCTGAGGAAAACACACATGCACTTACTGTCCTCAGCGTTCTAGTGGTTTCTCTAACAGCGGGCTCCATCAGTGCTTTATGGAGCTTATGGCAACACACTGGCACAACCTATGCATAACCACTCACTCCTATTGCTCAAGGCTCATTAAAAATCAACATTCACAAAATCAGTTTACAGAAAGCACCGTACATCCTAACAGCTGGAGATGCACAAAGATTTGAGTGTTTTGTCAAGTAATTCTCCACGTCTGCATGACACCATGACTCTAAAGCAAACCCTGATGAAGCTACTGGTCAATCTGTCTGGGAGCTGTGAAGGTATTGCATTAGTGTGTCTCTCTAGGGGTTAGTGTGACTTTGTGCATCTCTAAGGATCAAACCTTGTGGCTTTATAGTGTCTTGACTTGTTCACTGACTATGTCCATGTATGGTTAGATTCCTGATGGAAACGGGCTGGGATGGAGCAATACCCACACACACAGACATGCAAACACAAATAAACATATTTACATGTGTGCGCACACACACAAACACACCTCTAAAAGGGTCCCTGGCATTGTGACATTTCATATTTCATTTAAATCCATGAGGGATTACAGCCCTGCAGTCAGGAAGGAAGAGGGGGAAAAACACTCATCGAATCCATTAGTTTTTAACGTTTAAAGGACCATCAAAGATAGACTGATGGATGGATAGTGGGGTGGGTGTGCAGCGCTGGCGATGGGGAGTGAGTAGTGTGTGGCACAGCGCAAGTCTGTCCCAGATTAAACAGCCACTCTAATCCCCCATTTCTGCCCCCAAATTGGGTTTCCCTCAATCTCGGCCTTGCCGTCCTAATGTGAGAAAAAGAGAACTAGAGCAGAGACGGAGGCAATGTAATCATCACGTTAAAAGCTGTCAGAGAGGAAAAGGGGAAAAAAAGAACAAGATGTAAAGATAAAGCAATCGAATCAGTGAGTTTGAAAGGAACAAGCACAACTTGATTGGGGTCAGTCAAGGCTTCCAAAAGTCAAGCCCTGTCCCTAGAGGACCGACCACCAGAGGTTACCCAGCGAGGCATGGCTCAGTCCTGCATGTGGACTTCTCTTAAACAACTTTAACGTACATTGTGACCGTAGTGCTTCTGCATCAGCATTTCCCTCAACCCATACTCAGTCCCAGGTTGGTCCCATAACAATGTGCCATGCATGTGCTCTGTCTGTGTCCAGCGAAATAGCCTGAAAAATTCTCCCATCATCACTGAGATCTTTCTCTCCTCCATAGATCCATCCCCAAGTCCATTCATGCAAACTCTTAACTAAACACCACTATACCATCTTAAATCCCTCTGGAGCAGCAAATCTGAACCAGGAGAGGAGGCACACTGCCTCAGACTTTGTCCCTTGGGTAGGCTTGGCTCAGTGTGCCAGCTAGATCCCTCTGGACCTCATCATGGGGTTCGCCTCTGGCTCTGGTGGAGCCGGTCTCTCTCCTGCAGCAGGTGAGTAATGGCAGAGCGGATGGCAGGAGCCTGGGGGTCCGTGTGCTCCTTCTCTAAGTAGAGTCTGAAGTGCTGGGCACTACAGGTCAGCAGGCTGTCTGGACTGTGGCCCCGATGACCAGAACGGAGGAGCCTCTCACAGGCCAGTGCCAAATTCTTGTCCCAGTTGGAAGGGTAGTCTGAGTGGGCCTCCACAATCTCCTTGTACAGCTGCCCAGCAAAAACAAACACACACATTACGCACACACATACGCACGTAAAAGGAGATATAATCAATAAAGCCGAAAATGACTCTTCAGTGTCTGTCATGTTTTGTCTGTGTGTGGCATGCTGATCTTTCCTCAGGATGACTAATGCGTGTTTTGCTGAGGTCAAACTCACAGTGTAAGACAGCTCAAAGAGGCGAGCTTTCCCCTCTCCCTGCATCCTTTCTGCCAGGTCAAACAGAAAGAAAGCCGTCTTCATCCTGAAACAAAGCACGCAGGCTCAGGGCTAAGTGCTGGATGGATGAGCCATGCAGATCCACACTCTCAGACGCACCAGTCCAATGGAGTGATTTATGTAGATGCTGCCACCAAATAGAATGTACATGTAGATGCTCTACCACACAAGACTGGTTTATGGAGATGTTCTAGCAGGGTAGCATGCATCGTGACGCAGCTTCTCTCTGCAGACTACAGTGTGCAACCTCTGCAAAGAGGCGAGAGACACCAGAATCTGCAGTGAAAAGTTGAACGTACCTGGCTTGCCACATCTCCTCATTAGCAACACGTTCCCAGGACCCAGGATGGAAACTGTTCAGAAGCAGATAAAAGAACATTTCTATATCTAAACAGCTTCAAGAGTTGGCTTTGGCACAGTTCCACTAACTATAAATGATTTTTTATGTGAATATATTGTTCAGCACAACTGTGCAGGTTTTGACACACCAAGCATCAATGTTTGAGGCATAAACATTAAATGATTGAGCAACAATACCAGCTAGCACATTAGACATGGAGTAAACCACATCTCCCTTTTTTCATTTCGTTGACTATACACTTGACCTCTTCTTCAAAAGAATATTTTAGTAGGGTTTCCGAGCTAATATTTGGCTTGTGGGCATCGGCGGACACGCTTGTCGTGAGGGTGCGGGAAATAATGTCACAGTATTCAGCCGTGGATATCTGAGTGAATGAGGGGCTGCTGGCAACAGCAACAGAATATGGAGCTTTGACTAATTCCACTTTTGACACAGTTATTGACAAAACGCAATAAGAAACTCATTATTTTTCATCTTCAGTCTCATTTCAAATGGCTGAGGGCCTAATGTCTTGCTCTGCTTGAATTCACAAAGAGCTGGATCACAGCATGGAGAACACAGGACAACCTCGCTGGAAGGGAGGAAGCTCTGCGGAGTCGGTGCCAGGATGACCAAAGACAACAGAAAGGAACGGGCAAGCAGATCCTCTCTGGTGCTGGTAATGAGGCGCGTGATGAGGAATCTTTGGCTGATGTTGATTAACTTTTTGAGTTAATGTTTCCAGTGCCATGTAAAGATCATGAGTAGTTTTAAACAAGGAAAAATTGGCAAGCTGCTTGATTATGTACTCAGCCAACAATGGGTCCCCCATACACTTACAGCCTACTGAGTTTATGAGCTATCTGCCCAAAGGCGGGGATGACTGTGTGTGTGTGTGTGCATGTGTGTGTACCTGTTGTGTGGTTCGCTCCAGTTGTAGAGGTTGCGGGTGTGTTGGGCCCACTCTTCAGGGTGAAATTGTCTGTGGACAGACACCAGGTAGTCACACACACCCATGGGCCAGCGAGAGAAGCTGCGCTCCCAGCTCGGGTCCCCATCAGGCAGCCCAATGCAGGCAAATACAGCTCTTCTGCAGATACACACACACAGGAGGTAGAACACACCCCTAACTATCTCCCATTTCACACAACTCATTCTCACCCCAGGAAACCACTGATGACTACACACACATATGAAAAGCATGTTTATGTGTGTGAAGGCTAACTCATACACATTTCCTCACATCCAAACACCCTCTAGCTTCCTTCCAGCCCCTTGCTCATCGTCACAGCCTTGGGCCCTGAGGGTTAATCCCACAGGTCAGTGTTGCCCCTCTCAGAGACAGGCATGTTGGCCTGGCAAATACTGCCCCCTGGTGGGCTTGGTATTAACAGGTCTCCTGCCTGACGCCGATCTCCATTCCTCCCAGAGGAGTGAGTGGTGAGAGCAGGGAGGAGGCAGCATTCAGCCTGCTAGCGACAGTTTAAGCAAATCAACTAGATTAGCTGACTTCTGTGGTTCATCACACTCCTCTTACAGCTGCCGCAGTTCTATTGGCTGATCTTTCCCCTGTGCTCGCCCCTGTTTCGACCACTCCACTGCTGTGAGCCTTATTGTATCACACACTTGTTCAGGCCATTGTTGCCCTCCTCGTTCACTCTCTCCAATTCACACCCCTCTGTTCAACTGCCCCCACCGTCCCTTTATTCTTTTCTCTCCCTGTGTCTCAGCGCCTTACCGTGTGTTGTGGGACAGGAACTGCTCCAGACTGAAGGTGTCCTTCTGCTCAGGCTCCACCGGGTCCCACCAGCGGCCGGGAAAGTGGACCCCGGGGTGATGCTGCCCCAGCTTGGCCACATACCAAGTGTATGTCATCAACTAGAGAAAAGAGCACCACCAACTCAAGTCAAGTCGCTCACAGAGGATTTATTGACTTTATTTTAATGTTAAACACTCTAGATGTGAGGTTCTCATTTTTTTTTTCTTGTCCTCATTTATTTTTTTATTTTCATACTGTGGGCACTGAGAAGCTCTTTGACACTGCAACAGTGATTAGGGGCTGTGACTAAATAAACTTGACAGCAATGAATTGGCTAGGTGCCCAGCCCACATGGGCCTACAACACACATCTATATATCACACAATATCTGTCTATATAAAAAAACACCATATTCCTAAATAAACTCAGGTGTCTAGTGCTTCTGGGTAAGTCTGGTATCACATTAAGCTGTTAGTAAAGCAGTATGTTCCTATTTTCAGTTTTATATCAAATATCCAAACCACAGATAAAACAGTGTTACACTCAACATAAACAACACAGTGGAGACATAAAAAAAATCTGACCTCCTGATCAACCAGGCGTACATCAGGCCGTACGCCCTGACAGTAGTGAAGGTAGCGCAAGGAGTTTCCTGGCAAGTCTCCTCTGGTCAGGATGATGGAGTCTGTTGGGACGGAGGCCAGAACCTCCCTGCCGAACCTCTCCACCACAGCGTTAGCGCTCTGATCACACTCCCTGGGCGCATCACACACAACATGCTATCGTATCATGTCACCAAAACAGCAGTTGTGTTTGCTTGCATTTAAAAAGGTTTGGGTGTATATTTATTCCTACTTAAAAAGTGTTTGTGTGTGATGTGCATAACTCTGTAGATGTGAGTGTGCGCCTGTTTGTAGGTACGCTTTCAAGGTGCTCTGAGGGTAAGTTGTCAGTGCCCCCGCCCCATCCCCTCTGCGGCATGCTCTGGCTGCCTATCTAATCGTGGGGAGACAGGTGTGATGGGTCTGACAGCACAGGCCATGCTCTCCCCTTGATCAAAGCCGCTCAGTGATGGCTGTCTGGCACTCCCCAGCACTACGCTGGTGTAATCTGCCTTCTCGGACGGCTAACATCTCAGACTGAGCTCTGCGAGTGGAATCTATGTGCTAACCGTGCCTCTCTTTAGCCCCTACCATGGGGTGAGCGGAGAAAAACCTGACATGTGGAGTTCAGACCTCCGGTTTGAAGCACGGAGGAGAAACAAATCGGGTTGACTCAGGGAAAACTAATGCATGGGGATTTTAGAAGGGACTAGAATGAGAGAGGAGTTTTTATTTCTGTTTAACTAAACTATATAAAGTACTATTTAACAGTAACTTGGGGCAGATTTTGAGTCCAATATATAGCTAGAGGAAGGCTGTAAAGTAAGAGTTTATAAAATCAACCTCATGCTATTTGCATTGATCACACAAGTATGTACAACTTTTGTGTAGAAAGCTCATGTAGCTATGTTTATAGTCAGAGAATAGAAAGTTAAAAACAAGAGTGGCTCAGCACAAAAACACTATTTCCACTTGTAATCCCTATGGAAATGCATTACAAAGAAGCAAATCATGCCAATCATGAAAAGTCATTGAAGGAATCAGGTATCATATGCGAAACAGTAATGGGTTCAAGAAACTGCTACAGAGGGCGACCTTCTGGATTTATTCTATTAAGGCCACAAAACACCCATGTTTAAGGAATTAAAAGTTCAGCTACTCATAGGTGCTTTTATTTTTTAAACCAGGTTACCATCAATCACCAACAACATCATAACCTAACTAGACCACACCTCTTTTGGTTGAGAGCAACACCCTCATGAAGACTTTGGTAGTCACACGGTGTGGGTTACAGTAACAAGGATTTTAGTGCCTGAGCACTGATGAAAATCAACCTTGGCATTCCACAGAAAGTTTCAGCTAACTTAGTATGATGCTCACCTACGATTGGAGTGGACCATATGTGCCAGAAGAGCCATGGTGAGCACCCAGCCGGTGGTCTTCCACATCCCCCCTCTGCCCAGCCTCCTCTCCAGCCCAGTGTGTGTCCAGCTCAGGCCCAGGCCTGCCAGCACACACACTGCAGCATCACTCTGCAGCCAGAAACGCTCAACCTACAGGGAGTGCACACACACACACACACACACACACACACACACAATTTCCTGTAATTTTAGAAATGTAGGGAATGAGTAATGAGACATTTTAGTTCCTAGGTTAACCCCCCAGGCCATTTACTGGCTCTTATTTTAAGATTTCTAGAATGATACAAGGACAACTGGGCTGTAATTGTAGTTGTTTTTAAGGGGGATGGAACCAAGCAATAAAACCTGATGATGAATTTCATTGTACTTACATATTTCCATATACTGAGGCATTTTTAAGTAAATGAATCACATACTAGAAAACCCTTGAAAGTCTTTAGGTAAGAAAGCAGACTACAGAGCACATCCAGGGCCAGGGCCTCCAGGATCACAGTTCACCCAAGTCCTGCAGCTTACCACTCCAAGCAGCAGGGGTCTGCTGATGTCCAGGTTGGCTCTCCAAGCAAAAAACAGGGAGTAGACCAGCAGCATTGAAGCCAAGAGCCAGGACACAGAACATGTCCTAAAACAAGAAACACTTTGAGGGCACTGGTAATTTATACACAACATTCAAACACTCAGCAAAAAATATAAGCAATTTCTGTATATCAAATTTGGTATACATATATTTACTCTAATAAAATAATTTTTGTTTTGAATACTGCCGTGAAAACATTATTGCCAGGATTTAGATCACAAGCTCGAGAGTAAATGTATACCCCAGCCAGCTTAGAGGTACATGATTGATTTTCTAATGCACAGTGAGTCATAATGAGCTGGTGCCAGCTACTGAATCACAAACCCATTACTGTACAGCTGTAAAATGTACTTCTAGACTAACCAGTAAAAAATTGCAATAAAAAATGCTGATCTGAACCTGCAGAAATGCTTAAAAGTCAGAGGAAATGACAATTAATTTTTCCTCTGTGAACAGATGGATCTGTAGGTTTCCACTGGCTGGCCACTAACACACACTGGCAAGCTTCCTCTGCTCGTGTGAATTCACGTCAGGTCTTCTCACATCACACAGACTGGTTAATAATTAAATGTTGCTTTCTCAGTTATAACATTTTCTGATGTAATGTACACTGCACATCAAGCATTTCCACTAAACATTTACATTTTAGGGAAATTACCATTTGCATGATTTCCCTTTGATATCCCATAGAATGACCTTTCTCTTCCTCTTCAATGTATGTGTGTGTGTGTAACCAAGTTTATCAAAGTGCACCCCAGGGGAGGGGGAAGCCATAGGGGGGGTGGGGGTGTTGGAGGGTGGGGCAGGGCCCTGGGGAGAGCCCAGCTCTGAGGTTTTCCCGCCCCAGGGCTCCGCTTGCTTTATCAGCGCCGCCCCATAGACCCCAGCAAAGGCACCACTGTAATGAATTAGTGGATCAGACAGCCCTGCCACATACAGATACATACAACCAATGATTTGCTTGCACACATAAACATGTTTCTGAAAATCCCAATATACACACATACTGTACATCGCCCCTGTCTTCGTTTGAATGTGGAGCATCACGACAGCATGACAGTCGGGTGCCTCTGAATCTTTTTGTATTCTTTTTTCTATGATCAACGTTTTGTCAGTGGTTTTGTTCCATGTTTTTAACTCCAGGGGACTGGATTTTTGGTTGAAGTGGATGCCGAGGTGTGTGACAGTTTGGTCTCTTGCGGGGTGGCATCTTACTCATCTTACCTGTCCCGCAAAGAGAGGAGCAGGCCCATTCCAGCCAGCACCAGAACAGGGAGGGAAAGGTCTGCTAGGCAATGGTCCAACTGGGCCCTGGCATAAGCACAGACACACAGACACACCCAAAAAAGCATGTGATGGACACCAAAGACTAGTTCTGCACAACCTCATTACTCTCCCTGCTACCACACTCAAGGACACCAATTACTAAATGGCCTCATCCCCTATCAAAACAAACTCCTAGGACTGTGCACTCCTCCTTTCAATCGGATTGACAGACACCAATGACTGTGTCACCCACCCCCCCTGTTGCCCCATCGCCTCCTCACAGCGCCTGTCAGTCACAGAGCACTTGCTCAGAGCAGTGAGATAGTTTCCTGCCTCTTCCTTAATACCCATCTCTATTTGACAGCTTATTGAGTCTCTATATCTCTCAATGTACACTATGTGTGTACGTGCGCACAGCTGTGTGTGTGGCTGTGTCAGCTTCTCGAGTGGGTTTACGTCTCCAGTGTGACATGCCTGTCATGTTCGCCTCTCTCCCCCATCTTGAAGGTGTGCTTGTCCATCAAGCAGCGGGGGTGATGGGAAGGGGTGGGCGCTCGGCAGAGGGGGGCTGGTAGTGGGGGGTCTTAAGACGCATATGCTCCCCCATCCCGTCAGCTGGAGAAAGATACCAGAAGTGGGATAACTGTGGTGGTGGTGGTGGGGGGGAGTGAGAATCGGGTGGAGGTGGTGGTGGGGGGGGGTAAGGCGTGGGGAGGGGTGTATGTTGGAGTGGAAAAATACAATTTCTCCAGCTCTATTGCAGTGTCTGTCATCACAGCTTGTCACGCTTAAACACCAGAGCTGAGTGATCATTTCAAACTGCTGGAGAAACAGAACACAGAGATTTGGCCCTCTAAGCAGGTTCAGTTCTGCTTTGATGGGAGAGAGTGGAATGGGAAGAACAAAAGCTGCTGGGGAGAGGAGAGAGAGAGAGGGAGAGAGAGAGACGGGCTGAAATTACTCTGGCCTCTCAGAATGGATTGGTTTGTCTGTGGTTAAACCTGTCTGTCGAAAACACCAGAACCAGAGCCCAGAGTGGTTGAGTCTCCCTCCTCTGGAACTACATGTGTGTGCCATCACCGCCGTGCCTCCAATCAAATTCCCCCATCCGCTACATCCTCAACAGTCCCATGATCCAAAAAAAACCCAAAGAAAAAAACAGCGGTGCCAAGGGTGAGCAGATTGCCCACTGGTCCAAGAACACAGAACTAAGGCTGGACAATATGGAGAACAAGGAAACATGACCGTATCTTTGACCACATATCTAAACATGGATATTGTGATTATGTTGTAGGGATAACAACTGGTGTTTTCTTGAGGTATTACGATTTTTTCTAAACAATCATGAATAATGTGAAAACAATAACTAAGCAGGTAGAGGCAAATACAAAAAATAGCTGGAAAATTTCAGAATAAGTTCAGAAAATTGGATTTCTTTGCTGTAATCCAGCCTTTAAAACCAAGAATAGACAACACATATTCCTTATCACAATATTATGATATTCAAAATCCCAGACATTATCTTGTCTTGTATCACAATATTGATATTTCACCCAGTCCTAACTGGAACCCCAGATATAATTTTGTTGATGTGTCTAGAACAAAATATTGAACCTATGACCTACACAAGATGATTATTCCCAAAAAAGGCCATTCAATGTCTAAATTACATTGAGGCATATTGTGACAGACAATGAAGACTTCATATAACCATCTGTGTTTCATCGATAAATATTGTGTCCAAGACTCTGGCAAAGTCAGTGCATAAGCCCATCATCAGCCAATCAGTGTTTCAAATGTTTAGTCATCTGAGGACAAATTAAAAAGAAACTTAATATGTTGAAAAAGTTCAAGTAACAGATTAAAACAGCTGTTAATTGGCATACTTACTGCAGCATTGTGGTCAGGTTCACAGAGGCCTCAGTCTTTGCCTGCCAACATAGAGAGGAAAACTAAAAACTATGGTGTGCAACATGAAAATGCCCAGAGTGCAAATATCAACTAATGACAAATGATAAAGAATTGTATTAGTGTGCAGGTATATTAGCTTGTGTATGTGCATGTGTGTGCTTGCTTGCGTGCGCGCATGGTGCATGTGCAAGTTATGTAGTATGGATGTGTCAGCACCAGACTGAACGTGCCGTATTCAACCCTCAGCAGGTGGGTCAGCAGGCCGGACAGGGAGGTCTGGTCCCCCCAGCTCCAGCGGGCCCTGTTGAGGTAGGAGGAGATGGGCAGGTAGATGTAGGGCAGAAATCCAGCCAGGAAACACACTCCCAGAGACACAAGGCCAAAAAAAGACAGCTCCTGTCAAAAAAAAAAAAAAATCACATATAACAGGTGTTTCTAAACGTTTCATATCAAGATTCCTCAAATGAACCTACAGCACATTAGAATACTGACCCCTTTTGAATGAGGCTGCAAAAATGCCATGTTAGATTTTGGCAGCAATCACACAGGACATCTGGCATCGGTGAAATTCACAAGCTAGCATGCGCTGAATCCACTGAGTTTGCATTGCATTGAGGGAGAGTCTCAAAATCTTGAAGCAGTCTGTACAGATTTCAACAGTGTCAGAGCCCATCAGCCACCATCTGACGATGATAAAACCTCTGGGGGCAACGGCCAATATTTCGGGGTTCCACTGTTGCTGCTGGTGGCTCACTTGTGTTACTGTTTCTATTTCATTTGTTACACAAGTCAAATGTTTCTCCACACAGTTCACAAACATCAATCATTTTTGTAGGTGTTTTATTGTTTTATCTGTGGTTTTACCGATAACAGTGTTTCAAATATATATATATATAAAAAAGGCTATTATAAAACAGACGACTGAGCACACTGACAGAAGACAAGTAAAGTGCACATGATGCACTGTCATTTTTGGTGGTTTGCCTGCATTCAGCTGGCCTTGCCACTGCTGGGTAGAGAAAACATTAAAGTCTGGCATAAAACAACTGAGTTCACTAAAGCAGAGATCAGAACTTACTTTGTGATGGTAAAATCGGTGCAGGACCCAGGGAATGATGACCAGCACGTACAGCACCAGGGTGTGCTGGTTACAGAGCCCCAAGCCACAGCACAGCGCCCCCCAGTGTGCAATCTGACAAAAGCAGAATATAACAGCATTTCAGACACAAATTCTAGAGCAGAATAATTGAACAAAACAATTGCGGTGTGTGTGTGTGTGTGTGTGTGTGTGTGTGGAGAAACACTGTTCTTGATGAGGGCGGAGGAGTGATGCGTTAGGTTACCTTCCTCCTCTGGGGGGCGTTTTCAGCACAGTGAAAACTGGCCGTCAAGGAGAAGAGGAGGCCAGTGAAAAGGTTGTTGAGGGTGAAGACCTCGGCCACCATGGACCACTGCCAGCTCAGCCTGGACACCGCAAATACCCCTCCAGCCAGCACCGCTCCTGGGCCCGGCCCTGCCAACCTGACAGAGTGGGACACAGGAGATGGAGAAGTGATGCAGACACTTTCGCAGCTGCAGCTCAATTTGATCAAGATCTATACAGAAAAAAACAAAGTGACCATTTATAATCATTTGGGGTGTGGGGTTGGGAAGGGCTTTTTTTTTTCTTTTTTAATCACAGAATGGGACCTGATAAACCTGAGGATCAGACAGTCCCAAACAGAGCGGTGACGAGCCAGAATAAGTCTCTGTCAATTCTTTTCTTTGGCAATGCAAAAGAAAATGACTTTTCAACTTCTAAAATGTTCACTAAGTATTCAAAAGCTTCATCAAGGTTAACTATAACATATTTGGTTTGGGTTATAATAAGTCTACAGAAATACACCCTAAAATATTCAAATCTAACAATTTTACCCTTGCTTTTATGTGTTTTCAGCTGCAGTTTAAACGTTTTTTAAAAACTGTCCCCTCCTCTACAATTTTAACATTTTCTCTCCTAAAGAAAAAATACATCTTGGGCTGTGATTGTGAAGGTTTTCTAGGCTGCAAACCTACTAGTATATTACTAATATTTTTTTTTACAGTATTTTATTCAGCCTACCTTATGCTGTAGTGACATGAAAAGGGAAGCGTAACACAGCCAGCAGCTTCAAACAAAATTAAAATTCAACAGTAAAAAAAAAAAAAAGCCACCATTTCCTCCAGACTAATTTGGGGACCCATTATAATCTTCCCGCGACCGAAGTTTGCTTCTCGGACAAGACCTTGAAAAACACTCTCAGTGAATTGGGCCATTCACATATCATGAGAACTCCCTGCCTAGCAGTCGGTTGATCTCAAGCAGACTAGCACAGAAACCACCGTGGTAGAGATAGCACTTTATCCTCAGCTTCTTAAATATAATGTGTGCACAAAAGTTTTCCCCTTCCTCCTCTCCTGTACTGTCTCCATCTCTTTAGCGGTAATTGAAGCAAACTTGGGATAATCTGTCATATGCTAAGACCCACCACTTACTAAAATGAGAGACAGAGGGGGAGAGAGGCGACAAATGATGGGGAGGAGAAGGGAAAGAAAAGAAAAATAGTGCAGAGAAGTGTGCGTTGAGGGGTGAGAGAGTGTGCGGGATGAAGGATGAAATATAGAAAAAGGAAGAAAAAAGTTCAAGAAGAGAGGGGAAAAAAGGGAGAAGAAAAAAAAAAGCAGCCCAGTCCCCGGCATGCTGGCTCTGAAATATGAGCAGGCTCGACAATTAGGGAAGTCAGGCAGTATGGCCCTTTCCGCCATTGTGTGGAGTGGCTTAGAGTCCTCATCAGCCTATCAGCTAACTGACAGGCAGAGAGCTGCTCTATTCAGCACCGCAGATACAAGCTGCAGGCCAAACGGCTGCCAGGTCCCTTATGACCCCACAATCCCTTGCCGGTGACAGCTTCAAGCTCCATAGCAAATTAGGCGCTCTCACATTACAATCGCAGAAGACAGATTCCATTAACGGTATCTGAAATTGAGTAGAGAGCAGGCCCGTTATCAGACCTGACTCATAAGCACCGCCATTAATCACAAGGCATGATACCATTTATACATTTCCAGCTCTCTGCCTGCCGCTGTGATAGTCAGCCACAAAAGGCCTGATGAGACTTAGGCTAGGGGAACAATGGAGCTTTCTGAGGAAAGCGCGGTAAATCAGGAAAAAAAGGAGAGGGAGAGCGAGAGGAGGGTAGAAAAAAAAAAACTCTTGCTTGCTGACTACTTCCCCTTTTTTTCTTGGGTTTTCTCTCTCCTTCTCTCCACTCTTTTTCCTCTGTGTTCACTGTGAGGCAAGCCTGGTGTATGTGTATGCATATGCGTCTGTCTGTGTGCGTGCGTGTGTGTATGAGTGTGTGTTGGGGGGGCACTCTGTGTTGATGGGGCGTCTAGGAGTGGGTCTTAATAAGAAGATAGCAGCGTCTTTCTCGCTGCACCGCTCCAGGAATTAGTTGTAACTTGAAGGAAGGATGAAGAAGGGTGGGGGGCAGATGGGGACTTTTGTTGAGGTGCAGAGACCCCCCGCACCCTCAATTCTACCCCCCTGCATGACAATTAACCCCCCAGCTCATACACTTAGCAGGGGGGCTGGTTTTGGGGTAGCACTGGGTGCTGTGCAGTAGCGAGGGTCCACGGACGAGGTTATTACAGCAGGGCTGCTCCAGCTTCTGATAGCCAGCCAACATCCGTCACATATTCAGAGATGCGTACGCACACAGACACACAGACCCACACACCCGCACACCCACACACATACTCCTGTTCTTCGACTTCTTTATTCTCCCTGAGTGGCTGACAAATCTCTCTGTTAGAGCCTGTCAGTCTGTAAGAGCCCAGTGATGTGTGTACAGCACGGCTGTAAATGGCCTGTCTGTCTGCACGGGACCACCTGGGTCCCAGGCAGCCTCTCAGCCTTTCTCCAGGCTGGCTGCTCCCAGGGCACTCAGATAAAGCAGGAAGACACTGACACCGACGTAGCCATGTTCCCTGTTATCACAACTCAATGCAGTGCAGGATGCTGCTGTGCTGTAATGTTGTGCCTCAGTGACAATAGCCTGGTGGAGACATGGCAGGAGAATAACACGGCTGACAACGAGAATATTCCATCCTGAACTGATCCGCCCTGCCAAAATGTCTGTGTCATCACTTGGGTAATTAACTCAATGACAAATAATATGCATAAAGCTTGAAATAAAGCACAATTTATTTCATACCTGGAAATCATGGGATGGCTTTAAAAAAACAAAATTACCTATAATTAAACTTTTGTTGCTTAAAAACTCAAAACACTAGAAATTTAGGTGACATTAATGTGAAAAAATAATAAATAGCAAAAAATGGCAAAAAAAAATCTACAGATCAGCTCAAAGTGAAGGGAAAAACAAGCTCATGCTAATAAAAGACAATGATACAGTCGGCTCTGGTAAGCAGCGTCCCCTTCAAGGACACAGCAATAGCTCAGCATAATCACTCTGAAGTGTCAAAACGGGACCTGCCTCATTTACCCCCTCAGTTCTACAGTACGGGCCAGAGACTTGCCAGTGCCAGTCGCCTGTGCTAAATAACAGCACACAAAAAGCCTATACCAGCACTCTGCGCTGAATGAGGCTGCACAATAGAGCTGGCCAGGGGAGCCACTGTCACACACCACCCGAGGGAGCAGACAATACCACAGCTGTGCCATCACGGATCAGCGCTGCACTGTTCTCTCTCTGAGCAGCGGTTTGGGGAAGCAGGGCTGGAAAAGAATCACACATTCCTGAAGAGGTTAGAGAGCCCGTGGAGGAGATGGCCTGGCCGGCCTGGCCTGAGGTTTCCAGCTGGCCCTAGCCGATGCCCTGGGGTTTTTCTGTAGCCAGGACACCAGGCAGGCTATTTAGTAGCCATTATATGACACTGGTAAGTGTCTGAGGCAGAAATTTCAGAGCCGACCAGGAAAAAAGGCAGCACTTCCATTGATACACAAATGTAAGCTATCACAATCCATGGAAATTATACTCATCATGAAAACAAATACCCTGAGTGTATTCTTTTCCAGAGACCTTCAAAAAAAAGTATGTTTAAATCTGGGATGCCACAGTCTAATTTTCAGCCAATAAATGCACACCAAAACAAGCATTTCTCTGCCTTTCCTCCCTCCATCCAGAGTATGGCGAGGAAGCTGTCTGCTCTAACAGAGAGGAGGGTAAATAAGGGCCCAGGCTCTGCTGCTTAGACACCCCTCCTCCAGGAGAGCGCTCCAGTGCTCCAAGTGCGTGTAAAATTAATCACCACAATTCTGCTCAAACAATGCAGCCACTGACATGACAATTTCTCCCAGAATGCCATCTTAATCTCCACCCAACACACAAAAATTACAGGAAGGGAAAAAAACACACACAAAAAAAAACAATTTACAAAAATCCTGTGTTTATGCAATTCACAGAATGCCATTTTTATTGCTGCTTTTTCAACAAAGTCATTAGGCACACACCAGTGATACATAAATGTCGCTGTATAGATTCCATTAACTAATTCTGGGTGAATTGTAATTGCCGAGTCTGATCCGTCTCCGTGCCTGGTGCCTTATTAAGACTGCCTGTGGTGGGTGAGAAATGTAATATTGACGTCCGAGGCAGACACAATCTCAGGCCCACGGGCAAAAGGAATATTAAACTGTTACTGTATTCTGCTGTCTATCTAGCCCTCCCTCCTCCCCCTCTCTATCCCCATCCCGTAGCCAGTAATGAGGAAATAACATCTTCATTAGACATCTGTTTAACTGTATTAGAGGATGAGTCCTGGGGGAACCATTGGTCATGCTGAGGATGGGAGGGGGGGTAAAGGAGGTCTGTTGGACTACAATATGATGGGGAGATGCTGCACAAATGGAACAAAAAGGCCACAGACTGGGGGCTTTCAAACAGAGAAAACTACAAATTGACCCGTGTATATTGAGGAGAAAACAGCAATGCTCGTGCTCTCTTTTCCCAACTCACTACTCGGGATAAAGATTTTATCTGAATGTAGCAGATGTGAGAGGGAGGGGCAATTTTGCCACCTGCAGGGAGAGGTGAGAACAGTATCATACAAAAAAAAAAAAAAACTCTGTTCAGCTGTTTCCAAGGTATAAAGACTAATGTAAGAGGAAAACTACGCAAAGGGGCACACAAAAACAATCCTCCCCACGCATTGCTCCAGAGATGACCCCAACAAGATACATGCAACCTTCCAGCAACTCCGCCCCTGTGGAAAAACAATCTACCTGAGCGGGTAGCGGGGAGCAGGGAGGGGGGGCGCCGTCAGGACCATATGGTGGAGGTCCTTATAAGGAGCTAGGGACACAGCACTAGGCAGGGAATGGCACCATGCCCGCCCTCGAGTCCACTGAGGCATCAGCTGTGCCACATGGGCAAGCTCTTGGCAGGTAAACCTCTCACAGGTGTGCATTTTGGTTTTCGAGGAGCCAAAGAATGGAGAGGGCAGACGCATTTGGTGCGCCTCAAAGGTCCCGTTATGTAATCATGTGATCGAACAAAGTGTGAAAAGTGCTGATGGTTGAGCGCTGTTTGTGTTGTTTTTCCGCGCGGATGCCTGTCAGTGCACTAGTGTGTCTGTTCCTGGTTTCTCAGGATAAGCTCGGGAATGGAGAGAGATTCCTCTCAGGTAGCACAGATTCAGAGCAGCTTTAGCAGATAAACTGTGAGACGAGAGAGCATAGAATACCGAGCTGTCTGGATTATCCCTCTATGAAGGGTACACACATTCCTATTCCTCTACAAACTCATGGTCGAGGACTTCAGGATTCTACGGGCCAAATGTTCTCTCTATGAACCTTCAAGTGCAATCGATAATAATTATCATTATGGCCACCATCCTCAAAGGCTTGTCAGGCCACGGTGTGAAAACATAACAAGACATGCAATTTGGCCATCAAACCATGTGATCAAGCCAAGAAGACTGTAATTGACAAATCAAAGGGAAGCTAAGTGCTACATTTAAACTTATGCAAGAGAGAAGTGGCTTCCAAGCCTATCAACTTACATTCCCCCACATTAAACACGGCAATCTGGCCGACTAATTTAAATTGATACATCAAAGGCTTGCCATCTTGGGTATATTCCAGATGAATTTCAAGGTCTTACAATTTACTATTTGAGAGAAACTGCCTTCAAGTACCCGTATTAACTTCAATGTATTTAACCATCCGCAAAAAATCACACAAAGCAATGATTTGTTTGGGGGGAAAAAAGTCTATTTCTCAGCTGATGCATACCTCCAAATAAGAAGTAGTGGAAAAAGTTCATGTGGGCCTCAAAGGGACAAAAGTAAGAGAATACATTAAAGAAGTTGATAAAAGCTTGAGTAATTCAGTGCACATCAGAGGGATATTAGATCAACTCTTTTTTATTAATATACAACATTGTAGTTGTAAATTGTAAAACCAAATGATTGTCCCTTTTTGACTTTGATTCTTCCTACATCAGCTGGCACCCAGGGGAGCAGCATCACTGTGCAAAGCGTACTTTCAGCTTTTGAACATTAGAGAGGTTGATTATGTTCAAAACAACAATTGGTGTCATTGCAAGGACAGGGCAGGTATGAACGGGTGTCAACTGGTCAGTCTTGGCATTTCATCTGAGGGCCAGGCCTGGCCGGAGGATCCCCACAGGGCTGTGGCATGCAATCTATGCCAATCTACTGGCTATGGTCAAAGCACCCAATGGTGTCCATGCCAGAACCAATAGGGAGGTCTTGACCATCCGGAAAGCCTCTCCCCCTCCACCCTCTCCCCCCTCCTTTGCCCTCTCCAGTAACCCCTCCACCCCTCCACCCCTCAAGCCTTACCAGGCCAAGTCTGCCAGCTGATCCACAGCCACAAGCTCAATCCAACTCAGGCCCCGAACAGATAATGACTGAAACCTTTTATGCTTATTTTTCAAATTGAAAACTGCAGATTATACGTACATACTTAAGAGCTTATAGGGTGTGACTGTGCGCTCTGGCTGAGGTCCTCAGTACCCATCAGCCCCTGTGGGGGGTGGAGGTCCTCATAATGACTTTTAACTTGACCATAATCCGAAATTGGATCTAAATCCCCAGAGATTACAAACAGGGCTGCAGTTAACATGCACTGTGATCCAAATATCACCCAGGCCGCTTGGATATTTTTTGGCTTCAAATTCACCATCTGTAAATGTCTGGCCAAGAGCTGAGTCCAATCCTCCAACTGACTGGTAATTGATCAAATGCATTAGGACCAGGGGGTCGACAAGGAAATAATGCCAAACAGCCCTCCAGAGGCAGAGCGTTCCTTCCCTTCTTTCCCTGTCCTCTCTCTCCTCTCTCCTGTCCTGTTCCGGGCAGAGTGGCCGGAGCTGGCAGGTTTTGATTCACCTCTGAGGAGTGGTGAGGCAGAGCGGGGTCTGATGCTGCTGCAGCCCAGGCTTTGGGCCAGTCCCCTGGGGAGCACTTCCTCTCCAGCCCCTGTCCTGCTCCAGCAGGGTTGACCCTGTACCCTGACATACTCCGGACCACCTGCCACCTAGCACCAACCAGCCAAGCACACAGGAAATAGACCCAGCCCAATGCAGCCCACCTGGGAACACATGGCCCGGCAACCCTGTCCTCGCCTGCTTTCCCTGCTATCGTTGGGTCCAAACAGCTTGCCAAGGCTTGCAGGTATACAGCAGGTACAAATTACATCATATTCCACAATTCCTATGCTGGGAGAGTAAATTAAAAGTATCTGACGTGCTTGTAAAAGCCACAGTGCACATAAACAGGTTGAGTTATGACAAAAAGGAAAAAAATCTTGACACTAAGCTGCTACCAACAATGAAATGTGGAAAATGACTAAGATCAGCAGACGGCTAATGTGAGGTAGTCCAGCAGACCTTGTGAGATAAAAACACACAAAAAGAGAAGGGGGAAAATACTCCTTACATGATGGGGTCAGCAGCAGGCGAAACTGCAGGGTGGTAGATAGCAATGCAGAGACAGTAACACACTCTGTGCTCCTGATTGAGTGAGGGGAAGAGACGGTTGAAGAGAGGGGAGAGGGAGGAGCAGAGTTAGTGATCCTGTTCCTCTCAGACCCAGGAGGGAAGAAGGGGGAGATTAGAAATCGTGCCATGTCAGGATTGGGAGCATGCTGGGCAGTAGGGGGGTAGGAGAACAGGGACTTCGGGTGGGGGTTTGGGGGGCAATAATTGTGACATACATACACACACACGCACACTCGCAATGGGTGGCTGATGGGTAAACAGGCTGGGCATGCTGGTGGGAGGGAGGAGGGAGGCTGGGCTCTGCTCCTGAATACTGAACAGAGGATCAGGGACGCCACTGCCAGTCAGTCAGGACCCAAAAATACTACTCTCCATTTCAGATGGCATCAAAATGCAAAAAGTCAGTAGGGGAATGTTAAAGGATCAGAGATCTAAACCACAAAGATGCCCTCTTTGGGTATTCAAACATTGCTTTCTTGACCACTGTTGCTTAAAGGACCATACCAGCAATTTTGAATGGTTGGCCCATTGACTACAATTTACCCACATTTTACACTTCAACTAACCATTCTAAAGACTTCACAACATATAATCAAAATCCACCGATTTTCAAATTTGAATTTTTGGTTGAAACACCCACCTTATAATGTTATGCTTCTGCGGTCAGTCATTACCATTCATAAAGCATGGAATGTATAATTCGCTGTTTCCCCGGGACTAGTCTGCAGTGTTTCAGTCCGCCAAATTTCAAGTCATCAAAGTATAACAGTGCTGCTGCTTTTAGGAAAACTAAGGCGGACAACTTTATTATGGTGATAGGATACTGGTGTGAAGAGAGTCTGAAGTGTCTGAGAGTTCATTTTCATATCATACTGGAATGAACTGACACCAATGGCTGGATAAAAGCCGAGAAAAATTATATCAGAGTTCTAAAATACTACTGCCTGCTTTGAGAAAAGATAGTAACAGGAAGTATACATTTTGAGTATATTAGGCTAAACATGTAAAATCACTGATATGATGTGATTTGTTGAGTAAGTCAGTGATATCTAAATGATTGTTGAGTAGTTACATCTATGTAGGCATTATGCTTATAAAGTCATTTAAGCCATTTCTGTTATTAAGGGCTATATGAATAAGTATATTCCTTAAAACACTTAAAAATGCTTTAAAAAGCGTATTTTAGTGATGACACACAAATATGTGCATCATGTAGCCTACATTTAATGTCTTTTCTTGTACCTACCTGCAGACGGTGAAGCAAAGGGCCCCGCTAGCTGCAGCCCCCAGCAAGCTGCTCATCAGGTTGACACTGTGGGCTGGAGAGTGGGAGGGCAGAAGAGACATAGCCAGGCGAGCAAGCAGAGTGAAGATAGGGTAGCCTGGAGGATGGGCCACCTAAACATTACAAGAAGGGACAAAGAGATGCAAACCCACATATGCAACGACATGAATTCACAGCACCAAGAGAACAGTGCAAGGTTTGCTTCAGTAGCAGGCTGATATGTTGCAAAGAGCAATTGTTGCACTTTTTTTTTTAAAAGAGAGAGGGGGGATATGAACAGCTAGAGATTGGGAGAAGAATACAAAAACTATCAACCAAGGCAGGGGTTGAGCAAATGTGAACCAAACAGTGTGAAGGAGCAGTAAGAATGTGTCATTTCCATTAGCCCCTCTTGATTGAGGGCTACACCTGATTTGCTCTCCTCCCCCGTGTGTTTGACAGGGGTGGTGGGCTCTAGTGTTGCAGTGATGGAGAAGAGTCTGACATAGCTGGCCTGGTGTGGCCCGACCGCTAACTGCTATGATATGAAAGCCCTCATCTCACTCTTTCTTCCTCCTCTTTCTCCTCCCCCTACTCTCTCCTTCTATTCCAGTCTCTTCCCAAGGACAGAGCACCTCCCCAGAGCCTGTGCTACAACACGTGGTACTTGCCAGCCCCAGCCCCCAAACCACCTCCGAGCCACAGTCACTCTCGCCTGGGGGATCTCGGCAATCACAGCAATTAGCCGCTAAGTCTCCTCCACCCTGATAAGAGCTCAGTCATTAAACACAGACTCATTCCCTGGCACTGATAACATGAGCCAGCCAGGGAGAAGGGGCAGCTCTTCAAATGGAGACAGAGCTGAAAGGTGAGAGTGTCTACCTCACCGGTCATCTCAGACGCTGCAAAGGCTCCCTAGCTGTGTCCAAACATACAAATAACTACACCCAATTCTGACTGAAGGGGATGGGGGTAGAGCAAGCATTGGAGGAGAAGTCGAGGATGAGCAGAGAAGCAGAGGAGAACAAGCAAGTGAAAGAAAGACATATAGAGAGAAAGAGACAGAGAGCGAGCAAGCAAGGGAGCAAGAGATGGAGCAATAAAGGACAACAGACACTAAACAGTCAGTTTAATAAACTAAAGGGCTGGGTCAGACAAGCAGATAGCACCACCATAATGAACAGGAGGGGGGACAGAGAGGGGGCTGTGTGGCCGACAGGAATGGACAGACAAGCAGCTAAAGGACAGCTGAGGGACAAAGGCCACAGGGAGCAAGGAGAGACAGAACTGCGGAGCTCTGGGGATCAGAGAGGAGGGCCAGCAGCCTGGGGCCCTGGGACGGCCTAGGAGCCCTGGGGAGGCCTGAAAGGCAGACAGGCAGGCCACACGGACTGCAGCACTAACGGCAGGATTACTGGCATAGTGACACCGACACAGCCTCCCTAAAAGGATCACAGCGGCGTAATAAACTTTATTAAATAATAAAACTTATTATAACTGTTAACCCGATTTAGTTCATTCTTCGCGGCTTACACACACACACAAAAAAGAGGGGTGGATATAATAAGCCTTATACCGTACATAAGGCAAAGCCTACAAAAGCCATCGCCTTACCATTGACTTTAATTGGATTTGAAAAACGGGTTGCAAATTATAGCATTCTCTACTTGTAACTTAGTAAAATAAAGTGTATAGAAAAGAGGGGAAAAAAACCTGTGGACTGAAAGTAAATTAATCTGCTTTCTGCCCATGCTTAATTAAACTTCCTTAATGCTTATAAGAGTTAATGAGTGAATTGATTAAACAATACAGCTAATACTTACCCCCAGCTCACAAGCAGTGGTGATCAGCTCTCCTGTGGAAGAGAATAGGGGAGGAAATTAATGTAAACCCAATAATTATTATTAAGAGACAAGTCTGCTCCCAAAGTTTTCCCAAATCAAATACTTGCACTGGGGTTTTGCATTAATTTGCCAGGATCAAAACCTGCAAATCTTCCCAGTGTGACATTTCCTAAGCGGCACGCTCATTCTCTTCATCTCTCACTTCTCCCCTGATTCCTCCCTCCACTTCTCCTGCACATACACACACATACAAACACAGACACACACACAAACCATTAGACTCCCTCTCCAATGCTCTGTCACACAAAGACACACATATGCTGATCTGAGAATAATGCTTCCAGTCCCATCCTCCCCATGCATCAGGGTCCCTTCCATTCCTCTTTCTTCTGCTGCTCTATGTGCCTCTCTCCTGCTCCCACATTCCCAGTGTCTCAGTGTCTCGTTTAGTCCAGTGGGCACATACAAAAAGACAGCATTGGTGACAGTCACAGAATGAGGTAAGCTGTAAAAATAGGAGCTGGTTGCAAAATTTTTTGACAAGCTCTGTGTGGGGCGCGGCACAAACTGAAAAGAAAACCCCTAAAAGCCATTTGAGGCAGCCTAAATGTATCTGGGCGCAAACCCATTTGTGCCGGAATACACCCAGAGCGTTTCAAATTATACTGATTTCTCACCCAATGTTTGCATCTCCCACTCATGAAAATTGAAATTTGGTTCAGATTAAATGACATTGATAAATGTTTGGATTCAAGACAGCACCCTCTACTGGTACCACATGGGTAGGCCTGCATCACTTCTCAGCCTTCAGCCAATAAAACAGTGGCCTCTTTTCCTGCATCAGCACTTACAGAATAATTAAATAGTCCCTTGCTTACCCAACATATAAACTAAGGTAGACATGAAAGTAACTTACTAAATAAATGCACTAAATATAGTCCAAGAAACAAACTGTTCTAAAAAAGCAGAAAGTTTTCAAAACATTATGTACGGGTTAGACTGAATTGCCCTTGAGTATTACACACAGTTTAGAGTAAAAAAAAAAAAAAAAAAAAAAACTTGTAAAGAAAACAAGACTAAAACCTAAGACCATAGCTGGTTATTTTAAATCCAAGCAGAGTTACGTGTTTTCTATAAATTGAAAATAAACAAATAAACTTACTTTTCAATAGCCAGAACTTGGGCACTGATGCAATCCCAACATTGTAGAACACAGTAGTTGAATTTCAGATGGCGTTGGCTGCCTCACTTATTTTTTAACCTTGCCGATACAGTGAATTACGATGCCTAAATTTCTGCCACATGAGGAGCCCTAACTCTTATCAGTCTAATGGACCATGAAGCCAGAACTCCTCCACCTGCACAGCTTAAATGTTTTCACAGCTCCATTTCACCTGGCATGAGCCGCCAGCTACCTGCCATCATTTTACATCACACTTTCTCATCCTTCATCGGTTTCAAAATTTCACTCATTTTCCCTCAGTAGTGGCACACTTTTACACTCCATTCAGCACAGAAACTCAAACTAATACTGGGCCAAAACATCCGTCTCAGTGCCACAGAGATGCAGTTCTGCAGCCCCAGTACTAAAAAGGGAAAATATTGACTCGACGGGGTAGCAGCACGGGCGCCAAGAGTCTTTGTGATAGCGGAGCATGGGCACCCACACCAGTCTTCCCATAATCCCCATCATTTCCACACTCCACATTCCTAGACAACAGCGTACCCGCGGGGCTGCGCTCAAGCCTCTCCAGGGCACATCACACCTAAAGAGATTAGGACACAGAGACGGAGACCTGGAGAATTCGGAAGGGTGTTCAGCTGGCACTATCAGAGCGGGCATCCTGCACCGTCCCTAAACACTGTGGAGAAGGGGCTGGCCATTTTTCCAAAGGCCCCGCTCACTAGGCAGCAGCACAACCAGCAGGACCACTCGGCGATCCATTTGCCTGCTCTCTCCCCGTCTCTGCTCTCTCCTATCTGGCCGAGCTTTTCATGCGCTTTCATTCTGCAAATGTGCATTCCCTTCTGCAGCTTGTATGCCAGGCCAGTACAAACCTGCTAAGCAGAGCCTTCATGCCCTGAAGTCCAAACATTTACAAGTCCATAACCTAGCTATCATTTCCAAACTGTTTGTAATTGTACAAGGCATTACTTCATGAACTGCATTAAATCAATGTTGTGAAACACAGTGGCCTACAACATACAAAGTTATGTTGGGCTAAGTACATTAACGCTTAAGTACATGTGAGAAATGATGTGGCCGAGGGATGTGAGTATAGTTTTGCCTTGTTACAGGACAGTGCTAATCTATCTGTATCACAACAATGAATTTAAGTTAGCCAACCTAAATAATGACTGAATCACTGATGAAATGATCTGTAATTTAACAATTTCTTATATTTGAAATGTTTTTAGCATGGAATAATACAAACTTAAACACACACATTTACATGCTTATCTTTAGTTTTGAGAGAATTCCAGTTCCCCTCCATGAATAGATCCCTACAGGGCCGGACCTATCAATTCCCAAAATCAATTAACAAATAATCATCATTTTTATTTTTTTAAATACGTACAACACTGGGAAGCTGATTATTTGTAGACTGACAAGTTTCCCAGGAAGTCAAGAACTTTCAACCTTACGGTGTCATTATTAAGTGTTTAAATTAATTGTGTTCTAGAGATTTTTTTTTTTTACTTGTGTAGCATAAAAAGTGAATGCAGAATTCTTAAAGATAGAGGAAACAGTGACAATAAAATATGCCAATGCAATTTTTACTACAAAGTTATTTATTTATAGAGTTTCTAGAGTATTTAAGTATAGAGTTACTTCACTACGTTTGACTGGAAACTCATCATCATTAAAAGTTGCTTGTAAACTTGTGAATGATGATCACATGTCTAATTCCATACTGATTTACTAATGGATAAAGGATGCAAGGCATGGCTGGCAAATATGGCTTGCAAGACAATAAACCATGACCACCTCGATACTAAACATTTTGCCATAAAGCTGGCCTCTGTGTGTTCCTACTACCCTCGACGGATTGGCCCAAAAGGTTTAGAATCCCTTACCACACCTTATCTAAAATCACACAGAAATATGAATTATATTTTAACAAACATTTACACAGAAATCAAAACAGTCAAGCTTAAAAACAGAGGACCCCCGCAGGTCCATGTATATTCAAGTGTGTCTCCAACATTGGTGCATGAACTGAGGACACCTGATTCCATTCAATTGATATAAAAAAAGGAAAAAACAGATCAATCTTGGTGAGTGACAACCCATTAGAAGGTGTCTTTTTCACAGATCCTAACAGGATCTTGGTACATCCACCATCTGCTTTGATATCTGATTTGAGATTTGCTCAATGTTTTAATGTGGCTTTGAGTGTATTTTCAATTGTACTAGCAGTACTAGTTTGCCAATTTTATGTTGCTTTTGTAATAATGGTGCTTTCCTCGTGGCGACTCCCTTTATAAAAGTTTTTTTTTTTTTTTTTTTTTTTTTTTAATTGATTAACTTTGGCTACAAGCGCTGTTGCAGTAAGTGGTGGAAGTGAAATGATCACTTTTGGTGATACAAGCCTGAGTTTCAGGTTGATCGCAGCGGTACCACGGACAGCACCAGTCTGGCTGCTGCGGCCGGATCAACGCAGCGCCTCATGATTGGCTGCCCGGCTGCAAAACAAAGCCACATGGCCAGAGGAGCGCTAGCTAGCCCGGTAGCACCGACCTGAGTCTCCGCCGGGGACAGCTCTCTGCACACAGGGCACATACAGGGCGGCGACACAGGCGACAGTGGCGCCGGTCAGTATCCAGCTGCTCCTCTGGTCCGGAGACATTGCCCCCTGCCCAATGAGAAAAACAGACATTTTTACACAAAAGCTAACAATGACTAGCTACCTCTCGTTAGCATCTGACGGCTACGAGTCAGGCGCGTGGAGTAACGTTACCGCGACTCCAAAGGTCGTACCTCCTTTAAAATACAGCTCTGACCATGATATACTAGATTAATTAATGTTAAAGTGAGCTATCATTTATCTTTACGCTTAAAGAAGTGAAACGTCTCGATTCCAGGAAGTAGTCTCACCCCAAAACTGGCTCACACCAACGACGTGCTGAACTCGCGATAGCATGCGCGCAGCGTTCCTCGAAGTTTGAGCGAGTGGTTAGCAGCGCGTGTCGTGGCCAGCTAAGAAAACATGTAATCTGCGAGCCTTGTAGTAGCTGCTAGAAAACAGGTTTTCCCTCGGATGCGTAGCTCATGCAACCCGATCCGTCTGGAGATTTCACTTCCTGGTTCAGGCTGACTTGGATGTGATTTGTGATGGCAGCCCTCTCCCATCATTCGGTCCTGTTCAAATGGCTAGAGAGGGAATGTCTACACAAGACTGGCAGCTCCTGTTTCCCCCTAAATGCAGTGCTTAATGACTAGTAAATCCTCAAGATAAAGTATAAGGCACTGGCGGATACATAGTTTCCTTAACAGTTTATGTTTATCCTCATTTCTGTTTCACAAATGAAATTGTTTTGTCTTTGAAATATGGTTTGGATCTTTGTTTTTAGGTTTCAAATGTATACAGACACCTATTGGATTCTGGGTGGATATACCTCATGTGATCCTACACAGAAGGGTCTGTGCATAGAAGGAAGGATCCAGCCATCACACAAACCGGTCTCACTACAGTTCACAAACTTGACTCTCAGCGGGAAGGTTTCCCCCTGCTTTACATTTTCCTTAAGGTCTGAATCTACATGTGTGCTGCATTCCATTCAAAACCAAACAAAAGGAGGCCCATTGTGCCTCCGTAGCCGCAGCCACAACCTGTTTTCTCAGTTGACTGTGCTGTCGAAGAATCAGTCGAGGGATGCACAATGCATTACAAGGGGTGCAATACAGAGGGCCAGCTTAAGAGTGTTGACATACCAGGTAAACCCAAACTCAAACATAGCTGCCTGCCTTATCGGATTTAGAGCCTTTTGAAAAAGCTCCACGCCACAGTCACCATAGCCCTCTTTAAACTCCAGGGAGTCAAAGTATGATGGATGGATTTGTCTGAAATTCCTAATAGGTATTTTAGTGTGTTCAGTCAATTCAAAAAAATAAAGAAAAGGAAGGGTTTTTTTTTTGTGAAGGCTATGTTCAAGCGAATCAAAACCACAGAGACACTCAGAATTCCCAATAAAGAGTATATTTGGTGATTTCAGGTTTTATGGTAATTTTATGGCAACTCATTCCTCAGTTATTTGGACGTCTTTTTCTGCTGTGGGTATATTATCACTATGTGTTTGTTAATGTGCCTGCTGCTAATGTACAATTAACTGGAGCAGGAGAGTGCTGGATATAGCAGAAACAAGATACATGCACCCTGAAATGTCTCACAAGTGTCCATATTCACAGGTTGAAGGGTTACTGTAATAAAGAAATTGCCCTATTGAACTGATAATAATCCCAACCCACCATAAATGAGTCTGATCCCTCAGTAAATTGAGCCCTTGGTGAGGTGGAGTGGTGTCAGCACCTAGCCAACTCTCAGATGGCTCTCTAATCCTCGCTCCCCTCTCACCACCACCCTCACCGTCTAATCAGTCTTGAACACACACATATACTCATACCCATCTGACACACACACACCCAAGTACTCACCCTTCCTCACTCTCAGGCTCAGCCATCTCTTCAGTGTGATGTCACTGTTAATCCATGCTTGGTTATCCGCTGGGCTGCAGTGCTGGCAGAGGGATATGGGGAGGAGATGGGGAAAGTTGGATGGGGGTGGTGGGGGGTGGCCAAGGGGAGCTGCATTCAGGCACACTAGGAAGTCTTCGTTCTAAACCCCCCACTTTCTATTACCCCCCTTATATCCCAGTACATACAGTAGAAAATAGAAGTCATACGCCCAACCAAACTGTACTTCATATGCACAAACATTCAGTAAACTATTAATACAGACACATATTTCCATTCTGATTGTGAAAATAAAACACAAAACACATGCAAGGACAGTGCATTCACAGAGGCCTGTTTATGTGGTAGCTGCTATTAGAGGCATAGGGAAATCATTAGAGAGTCTGGTGGATTAAGCGCATCCTCCAAGCCCCCACCCTCTACCCCATGCATCCAGAAAATGCAAGGCTTTTTTATTGACAGCTTGTCCAAAGAGTGGAATTACCCACATGGGCGAGGTCCCAGTTCCACATGGCACCAAGCTATTAACAAACATTAGTGGACTGTAATAGCAGTGGTATTAAATTCATTATCTTTGCAGATTGAATGTGAGGTGCGGTGTATGACCGCATATGTGTGTTGTGCGCGCATGGGTGTGCATGAGCGTGCTGGAGTGTGTGCACATACACTCATGTGCCAGTGTATGTGATTAGAGAGTTCTTATGTTCCAGCTCTGGGGATTTGCAGTGTGAGATAAGAAAGGGCATTAACAGTGAATTGTGATGGTCCAACAGAGCACAACTGTGTGATGCTCTGTTAATGTGCGTTTCTTTTTGCTGCATCCTTCAAAGGAAGGTTCACTCACACCAACAAACTTCATGTTGTTTCACATGTGTCGCCCCTCTAAACGTCCCTGGATTTTTACCTCAGCATCTCACAAATACGCGCAGCACAGCCATGCATAAACAAGTGGCTTATGGGGGCCACTCGGTGAAATTTGATCTATTTGATTTTGTATTTTCCTCACTTACCACATATCTGTTTTAATCTTACCTTAAGCATCCTTGAAATGAGGTGTAATCCAGTTAAGCCCCTTTGAATCTGCTTCACAGCCATATTACAACAATTCATCCTCCCTAAACATTCTCCTGACTAAACAGTTGCTCAGTGATTGACAATGTCCACAAGCCGGGATTCATATACTGTATAACTTAAGAGATCAAATGAAAAACATACATCTTTTTGCTCAGTGAGTGTGCTCAGTTGACTTTCTCCTGGATTAATAAAGGTTAAAATAAACAAAATACTGGAGAGGTTCATTTCTTGTAAGCACATCATGATATAGTAAGCACACTGCAAATGATCTTTTGAATTTCTGTGTTTTGTCCAGTTGATTCTAACAGTGCATGTTCCTTAATGAATGAAGAAATGTGAAGCACCTAACATAGAGCCATGATAAGGCATCACCGCACACCGTATTTCTGCTTGGATCCTGCTGAATAGATAAACAGGAGTGCATTGTCAGGACAGTGGAAAGACACACTTGGAGCCACACTTCTATACAGAATATAAGGCAAAATCCTCAGCCATTCCCCTTTACAGGAAACCAGTTTACCTTAGGTTAAAAAAAAAAAAAAAAAAAAACTAGCTGGAGAAAACTGTAAGTCTATCAGAACACACCACTTGTCTTACTCATTATTATTTGAGATCTTTTCCAATGGCTTTAATGTTAGGCCTATAGAAAAATCAAGGAAACTGAATTTCCCTGCATATTATATAAAATGTTGTGAGGCCTTGAAACAGTAAACAAGCCTTTTGAGATTAATTCTCTATGATCCTGTTCTTATTACAAGAAGCAGGGGACTGGAATACACACTGATCCTGTGTCCCATGTACTGTAATAACAGGGCTGACTGCTGTTCCTTTGTACCGTGTGGTTAAATAAATGATCCTAAATAAGATAGATGGCAAGGATAAAGCAAATCATAATCGGTGTTTTGCACAATGGAACATAATGGGCTGAAGCGAACAAGGGACAACATACAGAGCCCCTGTTTCTGTTGCCTAGAGCAGCACCTAGTTGAGAGCAATTAAAATGAGAGGATTCAATTTTGTCAAACACCAGGAACCTGAAGATAAATCTTGTATCTCATTTTCCAGTGGAGGACACTCCCTCATGTTGGTGCTATCATGTTTGTTATGGTATTTTTAAGAAACAGCTGGCTACTGACAGAGTTGGTAAAACAACCTCCTTCCACTATGACACTAATCCCAATCATTTCAGTGAGACACAGGGGTGAGAGAGAGGGAGAGTCGGGTGAGACTGTGAATAAAAGATGGTCTCAGGCTGTGGCGTGGGGGAAATTTAGACGGAACAGGAGGAGGGAGAGCGAGACAGCACGTAGCCGCATGGGTTCCATGTGGGAGCAATCCACTTACTTGAACTGATAAAGATTTAATTAACACAAGACTCTGCAATTACTCCATAATTAAAGTAATTTGTCCCCTTGTTTGGATGAGTAGGCAATACACCACATCTGCCTCTGTAGGAGGAGATGAGAGAAGGAGGGCATCTGGGGCTAAGGGGATGGTGTGCAAAGAGGTATGTGCCACTTTAATGTTTGAATTTAATGGTTGATTTTCCAAACCTATTTTCCCTTTGTATGTTTGCAAAATATTTGTATCAGCTTCACTTTAGTCTGTGTTTATTTGCATTTTATTTGACAACTCATTTGTTATTCATTGAGAAAGTAATAAGCTGAGAAGGCTGAGTACAAAGTATCATCAAGAGCCACATGAAATAGTAAATAGGCCTGATATAATCATAATCCTTTTCAAACTGCACTGCATACAGCCTGAATTGTGTAATTTTACTGCTACAAAGCTGGCTGACAGCTAAAGTAGAAAAATAAAAAGTGGAGTTTTTGTATTAGATAAAATTACATTGAATTCTTCTTTTTTTTCTTTTTCTTTTTTTTTTAAAGCGACTCTCTCCTTTGACTCCTCTTACCAAACCTCCAGAGGTGTTTGACCTTGGGGCTGGATAAAGCAAGTCAAGGTGGACTCAAGCTAAAGCCAAATGCTGGTGAAATGTGAGTAATTGATGAGACAATCTCATTAGCAAATAGTGACTAATTGCACATGACAGAAATAGTGAGGAATTAACATCGTCCAATATATGCCACGGTGCCATACCAGTCCAATTTGCCGGGAGATAGAAACGACTGCCAAGTTTAATATATTAAAGAGCAGAGAGAGAAATGTGTGTCTTGATGTGTTTGCTTCTGAGGTTGTATGTGTTGTTACTTAAATTACGCAAAGGGGAGAGAGCACTATCTCTTATTTACAGATGATGATCTGCATATAATTTGCCTCAGTTGCACGCTGGGTAATCGAGGTAAATATCACAGCCTTCAATTTGCCAACTAAGGTGTCCTACTGATAGCTTGGCATACAGCCCCCAGCCACCTGTGGCATTTCACATGTTAGGTCTCCGGGCAGACAGGATATGAAGATACACATAAAATTAAGTCTGTGCTTTTAATACATCTAGTGGGTGGTGTCTCCTGTTGTAATAATTTGACTTATGGAACAACTGGAGGACAGACAGTAGTTTTTCCATTACATTTGCCTTTGAGAATAATTCTCCCACTAATAATATTATTATACCACTGTACAGGTGATTGGTTTTCTCAGATCTTTATTTCATCCTGTTGATTTTGTGAGACGGAAATTCCTCCTTGATGTAGAGTATCTCATTACATTAACCAGCACACAAAAATATATTTATAAATAGTAAGAGTTTTGTACATACCTTCATAGTTGGCCTGACTAAATGCCATACCTGATTTTTCCTCCCTCTGTTTTTTAAACCCTTGCAAAAAAAAAAAAAAAAATGAAATCCTGCTCACCTACGCTAAAAGCAAATGTCAAGCCAAAGCTCATGTCCACCACCTGAAGTAGGCACACATGCCAGTGCTTTCTGTGGTGAAGTGAGTCATCCTCCTGCCTTAGATATGCCAAACATTTTTTTTTTTAACCATAACCAATCCCACGCCTCTGGTGAACCGTTTGTCTGCTTCCTCCAGATTAAATGAGTGTGCTGCTTCTCAGGCCATCAAAAGATTGGGCAGTTTAGGCTTGTTTCCTCACTTTTAGTTCCATTGTACATTGCCTCTCCATAGTTTTGATCCTGCGGGACGGGCTGTGGCACTGTCAGCCAGTCTGAGGCAGCGAGGATTCACAGAATATTGTCTCTGTTTTCCTTTCTGTTTTGTAGTGTAGCCTTGGTGGACAAAAGAGGGAAGCCTCAACAGTGTGGCTCTAAACCCCACACACAGAAATGAAAGCGGCTGCACAATTCCTCCTGACATGAACTTTCGGTGTGACTATAATTAAGATGCAGCTGAAAAATAAGAACCAGTGAAATTACGTTGTGTAGCTTTTAAAGTGTAGTTTATTAAAAGTTAATTAGAATCAAGAGAGGTGATGATAGAGTATTATGGTTTGTGTCAATTTATTACCAACACCAGCATCGGTACAGCACAGGAAGCTTACTCCTTCATCCAGGAAGCTTTTAAAAAAGTCATTGTATCATTCCACTTTATTTGCATAACCCTGCCCTGCTTAAGGCAAGGGAACCAACGAGTGATCTCAAAATTAGCATGCTGTCACCTTCAGTGTCTCTTCTGTCATTCAGAAAAACAGGCAAGTGTGCAGACACATGAACCCATCTCACATCTACTGCAGAAATGTTAATTAGGAAGCATGGCATCCCACTGCTCCACTCCTCTCCAAATGCCTAACTGACATGTTATGTATTTAAATCCCTTTCATATGCCCTTATTATGGAGGAAATGAAGTCACATGCGAATGATGGAAAATGTCACCATCATTGTACAATATTTCTGCATACACATAAAGACGAAAAACTGCGTGCAACTGTAGATAATTTTCACAGAAATGTCTTCTTGTGTACAGTGCCATGGCTTAAATTTGAAATAAATCTGAGAAAGGTATAATTAATTTGTAAAATTGTGTTGAACAAAAACCCATACAATGCAAAAAAAAAAAAAAAAAAAAAAAAAAAAAAAAAATTGTTGAGTAAATTTCCAACTTTGAACATGTACATGCATCTCCTCTGGTAATTGCACATATAGAGGAACTTGAGGCATCTATGGGCATGCTAAATTAGTTAATTCAGTTTTCTTGTTTGAAATGTATTTATGCTAAGTCCTTTTTTAAATAATAAACATCAAACTTCCATTTATTGTGTTATTGACTATTGGATGGCAGACTCAGTTGTTTGGCGGGCATAGTGCCAATATCCTCATTGTTGAGGAAGTAGTGCCCTCCTGTGGCTAAACAAGGAAGTGGCATACAGCCCTGGATACTGGGGAATTTTGTTCATGCAGTGTCATTTGTATGGTGAATATTAAGATGGAGTTGATAAGATATAACATGTAATCTGAATAAAATAGACTTCAAGAAAAATGGTCTCTTATCTCAAACAAATACTGTGTTTGATAGAGCTATCAACATTCCCTGCCATTTTGGCAACCAAGATAGGAGGGAAATGCTCATGCTGAGAAATGATGAAACATGTATGTAACCAAGTGATTAAACATCTCTGCTATCATGTGCTATGTTGTGCCTACACAGTTCACACATCTGGAGTTCAAACTGAGTTGCTGCATATAAAGAACTTCCCTATCATGAAAAAATATAAGGCACTGCATATACAAAGTTGGATGCGATGTGATGTCGTTTTCAAATGGCCTGAGGTCCCCGGAACAACAGAGCCCGGCATTTGAAAAACAACCACGGTCACGATGTTGTGATTAATGAACCACGCGTGAAAGCAGAAAGACCACCAGCTCGCTATGCTTTGCTTTTAAAAAATAGTTTATTCTTTGCAAAGTAGGCATTGGGAGCATCAGTGCGTTCTATGACCTGTGTACAGAGTTCCTGCAGGAGACAAACTCATAGAACAAGCCCTTGGGTGGACTGAGGGCCCCACCCATGTTTACCAAGGAGGAATGTTTGTGGCAGCTACTTTGCAGCTGTTACAGAACACGGTCTCTCTAGCAAGGGGCACAGTGTTGTTGAGCTGAAAAGTGTTAGAAGGAATGCTACTGTATGTGGCTTAGTCCTTGACCCTGCACGGTAGTAATATAAAATTTAAAGAAATCAAGCCATTCAAGAATCCTTTGCGCTATGAGCATAGCGTAATGCTGCCGATGGTTTCATGCTGCCAAGAATGTCTCAGCAGTCCACCACTGTTGAAACCTTATCTTTTTGTGATCTGGGTTCATGAGCCCTTAGGATACCTTTGACAGCCACCCTGTTCAACCTTATTCGTGACAAAGCAACTTGGAAGGAAACTGCAAAGCTACAATAGGGGTGTGGCTTTCAACATCTCAGAGTTTTTAATTAATGCTTGCTATTCCGTTTAATTAACCAGTGGTGGATTTGATGCCTTTAACTGCACTCTACATATGGGCACAGTCCAGTAAGCTAGCATCACAAAAGAGTGCACAGATTTGTCGTACAGATTCTTCAATTTCAAATACATTTGCACTTGATAACTCCAGGTTTTGGTCAACTTTGCCTACACACTATGAAACTTATCAAATTTGGATTTGTGTGTACTAATATCACTATGTCCATGAGGTTGGTGAGTGCAATCGAATCAACTGTAATCCAGAGCTGTCAACATTCCTCTATAGCAGCACTTTAGGTTTAGGATTGTTTACAGGAACACTTTGGATTGAAGAGAGTGTTTTTTTATATCTTGCATGTGGAGAGAAAACACCTCTTCTTTGTATTTGGTATAATCTGTTGATGCTGCTGAGACTGTGCCCAGGTTTGACAGCGAACAAATCATTGCATCAGACCCAGCATGGGATAAAGCTAACAGTGCAGATTGGATACAGTACATGTGAATGTGGGGCATGACCACAGCAGGTGTGGATGGATGTATATGGGAGTACACTTCCTATGGTCTCTGTTTCACTGCAAATGAAGGCCTTACTTCCATCAAGTGACCCACGTTTTACAGCACATTTAGGGAAAAATATTAGCTATTTGGAAAGTGAATGGCATTATTTAGGGTAAAGCACCAATGGTGAGGAGAGTCAATGTATTTGAATACATTCATTGTCATACCCCGCAAGGTTGATTTAATGCTTTGTTCTCATTTATCGTTTTGGGTGATGAGCGAGATCATAGAAAGAGGACTGGGGTGAAAGGATGCAGGGCAAGTCCAACAAAGCCCAAGGACACCCACACAATCCAACCCACACAGACGCACGCACACACGCACGCACGCACACACACACACACACATGCACACACTACTTATGCAGGAGAAAAATATATTAACATTTTCATTACAAAACAGTACAAGGGTGTCAGTGTAGTAAAATACTCTCTTCTGACAGATAAAAATGTGGAGAAGAATCCATGTGGGTTATCATTTCGTTATGCCTTTTGTATATGATACTATCTCTCCCATTGCCTTCAACAAAATAGCTTTTCGCATCTATGAAAAATATTCCCAAAGCTTTTATGGGATTTGAGGCACTGGAATACATCCCTGTACACAAAACGTAAGGGTTATTTTTCTCCAAACGTCTGTTCACCAAATGGAGGGATGCCCACCTCTGGATAGGCTATATGATCTGGTTGCCATTAGAGGCTAAGGGCCGAGGGGCCAGCGGGAAAAAAACTTAACTAGTTAGCCATGAGCCCCAAAGTCTCTCCTGGCCTTCTTCCCAGCCAACAGTCCAGCTGTCTGGCTCTGTAAAAACCATGTGTCTCAAACCTACCAAGAATTACACAACTCCCCCCACCCCACACCTTCCCCAACAGACCCCAACTACACCTGCTTGCTGTTATCTGGTCCAGACTAAGGATTTATGACGAGTGAAAACAATTCACTCCTTCTACGGCCCTAATCTCATAGCCCTTTGATGCAAAATGAGCAGCCATTGTAGTTAAAACAGCCTGACGCTGGAGCCTTGTTGAAAGCGGTTGGCTGGCAGAACAGTTGGAACAGTATTTTGGAGGAGCTGGGTGTCAGTGGTCCAGTGTGCTCCACATCTCTGCACCCACAGTGCCCATCTCAAGAGCCAGAGTGGGCCCCAGTCAGACACAATGTAAAGGACCTCTGTTGTGCAGAATCCACAGTATGTGACCAGACCTTGTGAGGTCTCACTCCTTTCCACAGTTGGCTTACAAAAACAAAAGAAAGCACTAAATAATCTGAACAGTTTCACAGCATGTTGGCATTCCTGCCTAATCTCTTTCCCAGAGCAGAACCCTGCAGCTCAGTCAACTGGGCCCTGGAAGATGAGCTTGGAACAGCCCTGAGTGAGGCTGAGCTGGGTGGCACAGAAGGGGCAGGCGGCATGGAAGGCATGGGTGCCATGGGGCAGGGGGATCTCTGCCCAGTATTTGGCTGACTTCTCTGAGCACACGTGTCCACACGGCACAAAGGCGTGCGTAGGTGCACCAGTGTCCACGTAGAATGCGGGCTCACACCCCAACCATAGTGGTACGTAGGGGCCCACGGCCCGGCACATCGGGCACTCCCGCTGAGCATTGGGCTCCTGCTCTGAACGGTGACCCCAGTTGTGATAACCGTGCACGTGGCCACATGCCAAGTAGACCCAAGGCTGCTTGTCCTCCAGAGAGGAGAGAGCACGGCTGCGCTGCATGCTGGGGAAGGCCAGGGTGTTGAGACCTACGGGACATTGGGGTCGCGCTGCGTTGATTTCCTGCCTCAGAGCCTCCAGATGCTTCTGGGTGGGGGTGTGAAAGAGGCCGTCTGCAGTTCGCCACAGCAGGGTGGCTCCACACAGATCCACAAGGGAGCCGTCCTGCAGTATATTACTTTCATTCTCCACCTGCAGAGGATGATGTACCACATGCACATTTAATTTCACTAGGCAAAGCATTTGACTAAACAAAAGGATAGATGCTGACACTGTGCATGTAACTTATTCCGTCCATGGCTTGAGAAACAACAGCTCGGATCATCTGGGATGCTTAAATTACTCCACAGGCGACAGATGTGCTATTGTATATGTATATTGTGCGTATGCTGCTACTGACCAGTTTGCCTCGGGTCTGTGCAGAGCGGGTCTCTCTCAGAGTGTAAACATCCCCACAAACAGAGATCTCCCTCCATACGCCGGGCTTGGACTCCTCGGTGAAACCTCCCCTCGGGTGCATCACCAGCACGCCATTGGTTGTCAGCCCGTCCATGTGACCATCAGGGTTCTTCCACTTGGCAGCTTTTTCCTGCAGGTGAAACAGAGCATAGACAATGATGCAAACTGATATGTGATGCAGCATTTCGCTTTTCACACAACACTGTCAGCAAAAGAAACAACATTTATTTATCCAGTTGCCTCCTCTTTGAAGACATTCACAAACCAGCCATACAATCACCGATCATCAGCAAGGGATTAGAACAAGTCAGCAACAAGAAAGCAGAATAAGTACAGGTGTATCTACCATGGTAGGCTAACATGTAATTACCCCCAGAAAGATGTTTTTGGAAGAGTCAAAGCCGGCTGCATAGATGCGAGCGGTGAAGGGTGGGTTCCGCTCACAGACGACTCGGCAGGCAAACCGGGAGATGGTGCTCTGAGTGATCGGGTTCTCCTCTCCCTCCTGGCCTCCTGACACCGTGTCAGTCACCACAAAGTCGATTGGGCTCTCGGTGGAACGCCCAATCTGAGGACAACACATTTTTTGATTTGTTATTCAGAGTAACTTTCATCCCTAGCTGAGCTGAACTATGTATTCTGTAATATATATTATCATTATTATTATGTATTACTGTTATTACTAACCACTATCTACGTTACACACATACATATACACACCCACACTCTCTTAAACATATCTCACATTTATTTTCAGTATCAGTTTGGCATTATTATTGTTAATATTATTGTTAGGGTTAGGGTTAAAAAAAAAAAAATGTATATATATATAGATATAGATATATAGATATATAGATATATATATATCTATATATATAGATAGATAGATAGATATACACACACATACATATACATATGTTGTTACTGTCATATTCTGTGTGTTAATTGGTTGTTTTCTATAATCTTTTAAAATTTTAACAGTTTTTAGTTGGAGGCTTCTAATAGGCCCACTGTTTTTTTTTGCCTCTCCTGTCACTTGTTATCATTGTCAGTTTTTTTTAGATGTATGGGTTTTTTTAAACTGTGCAAAAAAAAAAATAAACGTAAATGTAAACCTAAACTGGTTAAATAACATGGCCATACTTGTTACATTACAGAATGTGCTTTATAAAAAATAACGTGAACTGAACATGTGTAATTCATGGTGCAACCACCTAGCAATCTAACCATTATAAGCAATGAAAAATACTCTGTTACATCAAGGCCACTGCCCGTAGGCATACATAAATGCATACATACATATACACACACTACACACACACAAACACACACACACACGCACACATATATATGTAAGTAGTCCTTTTTAAAACAAAACAACATGTACATTGCTTCAGAGTACCACAGTGAAAATGTTTACACAGCTCTGAGGATCAACAGACAGAAATAAAATAAGCATTTCCCCCTTTCATTTCCTTATTCGTTTGGGTCCGACATAGTCCTTTAAAGTCATTATTCTAAAATGTCTCCCTGTTCTCTGCTGAGTCTGTGTTTACTTAGTGCTGTTCAGACACATGGACACAATAACAGGCTGAATGTGAAGCACGTGTTTGCAGTGCTAACTTCAGGAGCTGTCTCTTTGCTGTACATTCAGATTAATGCTAGGGGGCAGAGCAGTTTACAGTACACACAGCACATGGACTGACATGGTGGATTGTAGCTGTTAAGGAGGGAGAAAATCACAAAATGTGCACAGATTGAGACTGCACATCTACATAGAGACAACATCCTTTGTCAAATGCAGAGGATTCTGTAAAAAGCTACATTCAAACAGGAGAAATGCAGTCCTAAAAGATAATTCTGTCACTGGCTTTTACCTGAAACATGTCTGTGTCTTTATCATGGCTGTACTCCACCACTACCGTCTGGTTCCTGGACAGTGTGTAGGAGATACTGTGTTGGCCTTTGCAGTTCACAGCCTGAAACACAACAAACAGCCAAGCTAGTACAGACACAGCATTTGAGACAATTGGGCTCCAAGCATAAGCAAATCACCAACAACAAAAGGAGTCTGTTCATTGTTGTGAGTAATGGTGAAATCAGGAGAAACCCTAAGATTGCTAAGTTTGTTCCTTTGACATTGGATCACAGAGCGCCACTCGTTCACAAATGGGAAGTGGCTAATGCCTTATGCAATCACTGCATCATTTGTGAAGAGAAATCAAAGATGGGGGCAAAACAAAGCTCTCTTTATAAAATGTACAGTTCTGGTCCTCAGTTTTGAACAGCTGAGGATCTAAAATCGGACCAGTTTTGTGTCACATAGCAACCACGTCATTTAGGAAGTGTTCCAGAACAAACATGCTTGGTAAAAGAAAACATCTGCTTATTATTTTCTTGTTGATTACAACTAAAAGATATGCAGAGATTTTTCTTTATTATAATTGCTTGTTACCATTGTTTCATAAAAACAAAAAGCTTCAAGACCAATTGATTAATGTGATGCCAAACAATTCCTCTTAACGGTTGTAAAATCACTAATCCAAGACCTTTCATGGCCTATTGCTTAATTATATTAAAAAAGTAAAAGGTTCAAGCCAGGGATTTCTGAAACAGGAGTCAAGAGAAGCATGATGTCCTTGTAAAGTAACACTCCTATGACACTGACCATAAACCATCCTATGGACTCGGCCGAAACAGGCTTGCCTATCAGCTGAGCGCAGAAATGCGTAGTGAGTAGAGGGTTTGAGGCCAGTCAGACCCAGCTCACACTAACACTTTTCCACATGCCACTATCATCTCACTCTAATCTGCGAATTCCATTTCCCAAACATCCCCCGTTGTCACGTGCGTAAGGGAAAGAGGGAGGCAGAAAGTGGGTCATCAGTGCTGCCACTGCCACACGCTGTGGCAACATCAGAGACAGATGGGGAGAAATGTCTAAAGATGCACTGAGAGTCTTGTCTCCGCTGCGCTGCATTAAAGGCAAGGTTGGACCACCCGCCCAATGACTTAATGTTGTTCATGCACACTCTGAACTGTAAGATAAGTTTGTTATGATGTGGTCACACTGCCACGTCCTTAAAACGCCATTACACTCCAAAAGGAAAAGGATGAATAAGGAAAAAAGAAAACATAACAGTGGGCCCTAGAGCATTTGTCTGGGAACCCCCAAAGGAAAGCGAACACACACACACACAAACGCAGATGCAAAAAAGCATACACAGTAATTGAGATCAAGTGGGCAGATTAGAAAGCTGGGGCAGGATTTGAATAGGAGGCTGGCAGTGACAGAGATCATGGTAGCTCCTCATTATCTGCTATGAACACCAGAGTGTGCATGGACACGTGAGCTTTCCCTCTCAGTTTCTAAGCCAGAGAACATTCTCAATTCATTCACATGAGATTGCTACACTCTGAAGGGGCGAGAGTGGTTTGGGGGACTGCAGTACTTTAAAAAAAAAAAAAAAAAAAAAAAAAAAAGACTATAAAAGGAAGTGGTGTGGTTCACTTAGGTCCATCTGTGAACTCTATAGTAAACGTTATGAAAAAGGCATGCCTCAAAACAGGCTGATCCTCCTTGCCTCTGAAGGAATAGCTATTTTTGACTGTGTGTACAGCTGCGAGTGAAGGGTCAGCCAACTGCAACAGTTCACCAGTTCAGTTCACCCTACTAATCCAGGGCCTGGTAACAGGGTGGCATAGAGGAGCAGCAGTGAAGGGGGAGGAAGGTCAGAGCAGCTCCCATCTCGGGAACAGCCTGTGACCCCTTGCATAAATGCCACTCTTCATTCTGTTGTGCTTTGCCATAAGAACAGTCAGGTCCAATGCAACTTGACTCTCTGGGCAGGCTGTCTGAGAAATGATTCTTAGCCTGGAGCAGCAAGTCAACATCAGCAATGTATCGCAGACCGCTGCAACAGACCGCACAGCTAAAACTGTGCTTGACTAGAATAATGCACAGGCTCCTCAGTGAAAAAAAAAAATCACAGAAAAACCTACAAGCAGATATTACACAAGGCAAGCTGCACCAGGTGAAAGAAACCTGAACCTTGGGGCCATGGGCCGGGGGGACTGAACTCTCTGCAAATGTCTGAAATATTGGCCTCCACGAGGTGCAGATGTAAGCACCTTCTTCTGGCTTGTTTGGCGGTTTTTGCAAAGGAACCAAAGCAGGAATGCAAGAAGACAGACAAGTTATACTGGAACGGGGCAGTTTCTGGCAGGCACTGCACCGTAGAGAAAACCTTAGAGGCCAGGCAAAGGCCTACAGTTACTGTACTGGAAAAGTCAACAATAAGGTCCACCAAGAATAATGCACATGGTTTACTCCATGCTGCAGAAGCTACTGAAAAAAACAATACTCTGTTGCCATGAGAAACACTTGATTTTGGTGTTTTTGAGTTGAAAGATTCTCGAATCTTTCAGGTGCAAGTTAGTTCAGTCACAGTCACAGATTCATACTTTCAAAACTTACGAGTGCATTTCTATAGCAGTAATACATGTTTTTGTTTTTCATTTACATGCGCAGAGACATATTTTACTGAAATATTCATCAAAAGCACATTAAGAAGTGTGCATTCCCCCTTGTGAATGTGTTCATTAAATAACTCATCGCCCTCTGATCTCTTTACCTTGCTGGCTTGGGGTGTGTTTAGGATGTGCACAGTGCTCGGCTTCACGCCATTAGCTTTGGTCTTCCTGTATAGAGCAAATCTGCTTTTCCTTCTACCTCGATCTCCATTGGGCAGGGAGCCATTGTACCTGTCAGACACAGATGGGGGAAAAACAAGGACAGTGGATTTAAAGTTAATTCATTTTTTGTGAGAATGCAAAGAGTTATTTTGTGGCTGCAAAAGCATGTGCCTAATTATATTTACAAGCAAAATTCTTATAATCAAAAAAGTAAACATGGAGAATTAGAAACACATTCAAGCATTCTGAAAAGAAGCCTTGCCCGTCATTGCATCACTAGCAATCTAATTCTCCCCATTAGCAATCTTCGCGTCACCTTGGATAATGTCTCTTATTACATAATGTGCTCTGGTACTTGTTGTGATCTCAGTGAGCCAGCTCTGTGTAAAACTGCAGCTGTTCCTCTGCTCTGGGTCCCAGGCAAGAGCGGTTTTTGGGATGCACGTCAGGTTTACCACCTCTTTGGGACTGTGGAGTCTGGGTGGGGAACTGACTAACATGACTGGAGTAATCTCTCATTGCTGTGTTTAAGCTCTAATGACTCACACAAAACAAACCTTAACACAACTGGAGGAGCGTCTCTGTGTGCACCATCCTTTCACTATTGAGCTTCTGGTGCCAGTTTTGTTTTCCAGTCCACTGCGAGGAAACTAGCCTCGGCTGCTCCTTGTGAATGGAAAGCCCCTTCCGGTAGGAGTGGTCCTCCCAATCCACCAGCTGGTTCCTACAGCTGGGACACCCCATGCTCTACTCCCATCCAACACACAGACCTTCTGTCACACACTCCCCCACATAACCACAGTGTGCTGAACAGACACGTCATATAATGGGAATTATGTACCAAAGGACTTGAAGTTGCTAGAAGTGCAATTTCCTCTAATGAGGCAATAAACCAACAACTACATAACCCAAAATTTATCCTGATACTTTAACACAAATGCAACAGTAGAGACCAGAGCCTCCTCCTGCTCCTCCCTACCTTCCTCCCAGGCTAGGCCACCTGTCCCATGTCTCCACACGGCTGGGCAGACATGGAAACACATGGTCCCAGTCAGCACAGAGCACAAAGCTGGCCTGTAGGACAAGCCACCCACAGAGAGCAAGATAGGCCTTGGATGATATTGTGCGCAAAACTAGGACTAATACATTAATGACTGCAGACTGGCATGAAGAGTAAAAAAAATAAATCATAATTTGCAGAATAAATAATATCAGTGCTTTAAAATGTAGATAAAACTATTCACAAGTCTTCAGCCTGCATGCCTCTGCTGCATATGGTCTGACAGAGTGGTTGTCCTTCAACATGTAAACAGATGTCTCACATAAATGTAAGAGCGGTTTTGTTTTCCTTGATTTTCAATGCACTACAATCCATAGTCAGGTGTTTTTTCCCTGTGGCATAGCATTTACACAGTCATGAATTTTAATGGCAGAGTGAAACCTTGAATCCCTGAGACATGACATTCATGCCTTCTATTATTCATCATTAGTCAGTAAATGTTCTATTACCTGGAAATGTCTGACATCACATTAGCTAGGACAGGCTTTTTAAGCCTGTGCTCAAACTAATTGTGATCACTTTCCCCTTTCACCTGTGTCAGAAAGACAGTGGATTTACCTTCCAATACCAAAAAAAGGAGATTATAGATGCTATAGTATCACCTATCCTGCAAGGCTCCACTAAGGAGCCAACAGTACCTCCCACTATTTACACCCGAATGACTTGAAAGAAAAGGGATAACAGAGAAGAGATACACCCACCACTTAGAGTGATATTCCTTATTAGCATGACTGAGAGGGCCTAGTGCAGCTTTAAGAGGTCACATAAGATGACACAGGGGTCAAGTGATGCTGCACAGACTTCAAAAGGGCTATTACTTTCAGACAGATCAGTCTAAATAGCATGATTGCAGAGCACAAATATATTTGTGGTTTCTCATCTAGGCAGCATGGTGACATAGTGAGTGAGGAGAGTATCTTTCAACTGGTAGAGTCAGGCTCAAGCTCCCATAACACCAAGCATTTACTCTGCTGCAGTGTCACTGGACAAGCCACAGATACCATACCAACACCGTGGTCACTGTTAAGCAGCTGACCATGTGCTCTTGCCTCTTTGTGCAGAATGGAAGGGAAAGAAAAAACATATATTCGTCACATTTCAGTGTCTCAAAAAGGAATTATATGGTCACATCCCAAAGGTATGTGGGAAAGTGCACCAGAGATGTCCCCAAGTTGGTTTGTGCCCTTCCTTAACCAAGTGGATCTTGAGGGAGAAACATACAAAGTTAAATCAATAGGCTCAGTCTCCCAGGCACAATGCACAGAGGGAGCTAAGGAAAGGAAGAGCCTGGGTCCTTATCAATCCATCCTTTCATTTCCAGGGTACCCACACACCCGGCCCGCTCACAGACCAGCACCAAGCCAATCCTCCCAGGCAGAGCCAGGGGGGCAGCCATGCAAGCACAAAAGCCACCTTTGGTCATGGAAACAAACCATTGAGAGAATGGCTACTCAAACAAGCTTTGTTCCATGCGGTCAGCTATCTTGTCTACCATCAGTGCTATCCAGGATGTGATGTTGTCATAGCAATCACTTTACACCCATCACTTTTGCTTCAAATACAGTATATAGGCCTATCTTGTGTGTGAGAGAGGTGCAAATGTATCTGCTACAAAAATGCCACATGTTCAGTCTTGGGTAATAAGCAGTCAGCACTTTGGTTCCTTGTAATAAGCAGTGAGTATGGCTGTGACTGTGTGTGTATGGGTGGAGGGTAAGGGACAAAACCACATTCTTCCATGGTCTGTATGAAGCCTTCATAAGCATCTAATTTAAAATGCTTTGAAAAGATCCTGGATGCATGATATTTTCACAGGGCAAACACCTTACAATTAGCCCACTGTTGCACTGCTTCATACCCTTGCACTGTTAATAACCACAGCTTTACAATGAAAGAGGGTTGCAGTTTCTTCTGAACACAGGATTACATAACAGTTATGCCCGAGGTACTGAAATAAAATACGTAGAATCAACAGAGAACCAACTTAATGTGTTTTTCCCCCTTAATAGCTTGGTGAGACGACCTAATACCATGATACAAATATTATCAACTGATTTTTGTATTAGCAAGTTCGAGTTCACATCCACAGACTTTACTGGTGTCTGTACATGTGATGTGATGCTAAATCTGTGACAAAAAGTCATGTCAATTTATACAAAAACATACACATCAAATGTAAATCCACCACAAGGGAACCTTTTCATCACTATTCTGTTTCAATTAATAAGGAATAAAAGGCATACCATCACACAAAGTAAGAAAACTACCAACACAGAGTCAGGAACACAAGATAACTCACTAAGGTTGCTCTGTAGATATCCAAATGTCTTGTAAATGAGGGCCTGCTAGATTATGTGCAAAAATGTCATAGCAATTTTGAAATTCAAGCTTCCAAGCAAACCAAACTCAGTTTCAAAGTTACTCCAACAATTACATTCAACCATTTTTTGCATCTCTGCACTTCTAGGCAAAATCTGGCACAAAACCAGCTTGGCCTTTCTGCAGTGTGTGTGTGCGCGTCACTACAGAAGTTATGAAAGGAAAGGCTTTGGGTTTGCCTGTCTTGAGAAGTTCTGTGTTCTGGGCTACAGATAGCACTGCAGGAAAAAACCTAAGGGCTGGGGGAGGGGGACCATCACCACTTCCGAATTCCTCAAACCCCTTGAATCCAACTTAAGGTAGAAAGTGCGCACTGGGGAGAGCTCCTGAATTTAGTATTCACTTTATCCCAGGTTAGCAAACGTCCACATGAGCCCCATCTATTAGGTGCGTAGCTGAATGCTCATGAGAAGCAGATTTCTTGTCCCCGGTTATGTGGGAATCAAATAGTTGCCAACTCGGGAAACGGAAACATACACATTTCTGACTGCGCACGTGTCTGATTTGTAGAGTAACGTGAGCGCGTGAATTTCTCAGATGGGCTCGACGAGCTTTTTTTCTGCCTACATGTGTTGCCGATGTAGGGAAAGTTTACCTTCGTCTTTGAGCACTTTACGTAACAAACGTATTTCCATTTTGAAAGATTAAATTCTGGTCGGTCGGTGCCCTCTTGTGAAAACTTTCTTATCGGAGACAGAAACACGGTGCTTTGTTTTGTTTATCAACGTCGAGACATAGACTACTTAAAGCAACACTGTGAAAATGTACGCTACTTGGTATAATTACCATTACTAACACTCAACTTACCCCAATACTACCAACTCTCCGTATTTGACTGGGTCTTTAGACGGGGCGCAGTGCTCCTCTTCGCTTGGCGAAAACATGAGGCTTCTGGCTTCACTGTTTATAGTAATAACAGCGGCTGAAAATCAGAGGGAATTCCCTTCAAAAAACATGGGACGCTGTCATTTCAGACCATGTATCCAGCGGTGTATGTCTCTGCGACCACACAAATCCAGTTTTTTACGTATTAACTGGGCTCAAACTTATTTTGAATGACATCGCAAAATGTAACTTACTTGGCGGTTGAATCCGCTCTGAAGCAGCTACAAAAACAGCAGAGAGCAGGGGGTGGGACGTACCATTTCCCTGTTCTTTACTTTTTATAGGGGGGACTTCACTAACTCTACTTTTAAACGATGCGGAGAGTCGTGATTATGGCAGAACCGTCTTATATGGAGCTATAACTTATTTTCTACTACAATAGTCTCACGTATCTTGCGTTAACTCCATTCTTTGAGGATCAACGTAATCATTTGTAGGGTGTAGCACCCCTTCTTCGACCACCTCAGATGGTCCATGGATCGCACCTTGTATTATGTAAACAAAGAGTACAATCTGGGAATTCTTAAAGCGATCATACTTGTTTCTGGATACTTGAGCGGAGTTTCCAGTTTGCCACAGTGCGTAATAGAAGTGGTTACCAAAAACGTTTTTCTTGCCAAGAACTCCTGAAAACACACATTGCGCCACTCACTCCTATTTATGTATTTAAAAAAAAAAAAAAAAAAAAAAAAAAAACATTCAATGGAGCGCCATCTCAGCGGATAAATAATATTATATAACTGGCTGTACTGTTGCTGGGGCGGTAATAGTCTGTACACTGAAACCTGTGATCCTTGTAACAAGTGTGAAATAAAGCTTTTACTCATCTTGTTGGGGACCCTCTAGGCCAGGGCCCACAGTGCGAAAAGTCAGTATAGTTACTATTTCGATTTGACTGAGGATTTAGTCTTCATTTTTGTGATTAATTAACTGATGGTAGCTTAATTAGAGCCTCATGAATAGGCTATTATTTATCTGCAAGCATGGAAGGTTTAATTCCACATTAGTCCTGCTCATCTGGACAAAATACACTAAAGGTACATTTAATTACCTTACCCTCTTATTCTCATATTTCATCTGCTTATTTTTCTCTACTTACATCTTGCCAAATAGCCTCATAAAAAATCATCTTATTAGGCCCAGTGATTTGTTTTATTGCTTCTTCTTAGTACAAGCCAATGCACAGACTCTCCAACATCAACCAAATGTCCACACCTTATGTGAGAATTTAAAGATGTCGAGATCCTCTTAACCTCCACAACCCCCAGTGTCACGCTTTCCCATATCCCACATGTCCAGTTGTTCTCACACCTTTCTGATGAATGTGCCACTTCTACACTTTTGTCTGGCACCCTCATCAACACTTAGCTGTCTCTGGCTTGTTTTCACAAGAATCCGCATGACTGGAAGTGCCCTCACTTCTTCAGAGCACGTCAGTGGTCCTATTGCCTCCGCTATTATAGCTTCCTGTTTGAACTGGTGTTCAGTTTCAAAGTGCAATAACACTTGACACAAAAACAAAAGGTGGTGGGGGGCCACTGGGGCCCATCATGGTACTTGTCTCCCTTTATAACATCAAGAAGATATCTGGCAACTCTGGTATAATGCTAAAGAGATAGTTTGTGTTTATCCTCAATACAACTCAGATTAATCCATGTTGTTCTTTGGTTCTGTTCACAGCTGCACATACTTGCTTATTAGCAGTACAGAAGAGTGAAGTTCAGCTTCTTCAGCAGTTGTGCCCAGGGATCAAGCTGCTTTATGCCTTTAACTAACAGGCCTGGAGGGTGGCCTTACAGCCTTGGGCATAATGAGTATTTACTGCTCTTTTGTGTCACCATCTCTTTCCGCCTGCTTTCATGCACTGGGCATTGTTTGTGCAAAAGAGAACTACAACCTTTTCTTTCTCTCTGACTCACCCACTTGCATGCACAGACAGACACACACACACACACAAACTGCAGAGTGGGGGGATCAAAGGCTCTCTAGCACATACCACACTGATGGAGAGCAGATGCAGGGAGTGGGCTGCTTTGCTGAAGTTGGTCTGGTGTAGTGTTAGTACAAATCTATGTTTAGGAGGTGGAGTTGAATGTTACCAGGCAAGAGGCATCCAGAGCAGAGGCCCATAGCAAGAGGCCGGATTGCGCAATTGAGACTAACCGTATGAGCCATGATGACATAGGAAAGACACAGCCCCTATTGACTTCCTCACCCCCACTTCGTCAGGCATTACCAAGACTTGGCATTCAGTGTGAAACTATCCGTACGTCTCTGTCAAAATGCTTTCTGCATGAGTACAATCACAAGTAATGACTATGTTTATTGCTGGTTTTTCCCACCTTTCACAGTCCTTTAACTCATTCACTGCTTGAAACATGTCAGGCTTTTCCAAGAAGTATGACACACAGTACACAGAACTGTATATAAAAGAGAACATGTCTTTTCATGTGGTAGATCACGTAGCTATTTTCATCAAACTGCTTTACATGGGACCATATATGTGCAGTACAGCAACAGGCTGTGCGGGGCGCACCCTGTGACCATCCAGTTAGTGAGTGATATGTTGAGGATACAGTAACAACCGTTTTGTCGCGAGGTTTCCATGAAGGTAAAAGCCAGATCTCCAATCAGCTGACTGCAGCATGACAGTGTGGGAGAATGTGAGGAATGTGCTGATCCCATGTTGCTCGCGCCCCTGACGTGACCCCCAGCCCGCACAAAAGTTCTGTTGTTATTGGGTGGGCCTTTTAATGTGCAGAGCAAAAAGCTTTCTGATGTATGTAGACACCTAATGTTAAGTCTATCCTGTCATCAGTCTGTATTTTTCTACGAAACCATCAGTCTGTTGTATAATTGTGCTTAAATGTGTCCAATCTGAATCAGTAATAGTGAGAACAAGTCACATCAACAGTTCAGTGGAAGCCTGCCTGTTTATTACAGATGAGGGAGCAATTGTCCTTAGCTTAGTATTACCGGTACAAGTTATACTCATTTCCTTTCTCACAGACAGTTCCTGATGGCAAATCTGTTGCACAACCTCACAGGAGGTGAGGAAAAAAAAAACCCTGTTCTGAGGGATTATATGTTGCCATCATGGGAAACTGGTCACACCCTAAAACTTCCATAATTGCAGCTCTATAGTCTATAGCTCGCTCTACTGTCATACAAAACACACTTACCTAAAGTGACACCATCACATGACAAATGTTTTATTTTGTACAGGGAAATCAGATGAGGAATAGTTTGCCTGGCAGTACACTGCAGGCAATAAAAGCTACAAAAATAGAAGCATTGTAATTTCCTTGTGCACATTCATTTTTTAAGGCTAAGACACAAATTAGTGTGAAAATTCAAATAAAGTGGAAGAGTGGTGCCCCAGGGTGGTAGGGAGAAGGAAGTGCAGGCAGTACAACAGTAATAGGAGCAACACAAGACGCTGAGCAGATTTATCAAGCATCCCTTTTATTAACGTCACCTGTTACAAAAAGAACAAAATCTTCAGTGTTAATGAACTTAGCAACAGTATAGCGAGTGTTGATTACAGATGATATGGGATGCTTATTCCTAGAATAGTTGCAGTAGGATTAAAAACCTCTACACTGTTGACCTGGCCTTCTCCTTCCACAGCCAGGGTCACAGACTCCCTCTTTGGAGCTGCAGTACAGACACTTATACACTTTGTCCATGCATCTCCATAGTTTGTTATATTGTGACCCTTCTGACATGCTGACCCCCCTTCTGATCCCCTTGCTCCCACCCAATACTTAGCCAAGGTATGCATGTAGCTATGAGTTCATGAATGCACAATGATGCACAGGTTCTGATAAGAGTTTTCTGGTCAGGAGGCAAATAGTTCAACAACATAGTGTAGTTCAGCAGGTCCTAAACTGGTACACTTAAACAATACTTAATCTTTAAGTTAAGGAAAAAAAGGATCGAAAACCCAACATTTGTTTAGTCAAGTCGGAAATTCATATCACTGCCCTCTCTGACAAAAAGAAAAAACAAGGAAAAACTACTGCTGTATTCAAAAGGTTTTCATTGAAAAATACAGGTGTTCTAAACAGAGGAATGGTTGCCACACACAGTCTGTATTATGCTGGATATCATTCTCATGATTATAAACTGCCGATGCTGCTGTAAAGAGGAATGTGGTGGGAGTGCAGTAGTGTAAGTTCTGGTATGGTGTCTGGAGTGTTTGGAGTTAACAGTAGCCCCTGTTTGCTCCCTCAGTGGCCAGTATGGTGTCTGGTGCGTGTTTTGCCAGAGCCTTGGCCTCAGTCAACTGGATGCTACCTACAGTACAGGTGAGGTGTCATACGTTGGAATATGGAGGAGGGGGGCTAGGTGTGACAGCATGGTGTGATGGTGGTAGTGATGAGACCAAAGGTCTGGGGTGGTCTCTGTAGTGAGGTTGGGGTGGCTGCATGGGGGTCTATCCTCCTCTCCTATACATCAGGCAAATCTTTGTCTCCCTTCCTGGAAGAGAACACAAATATGGACTTTGACTACTTTCCCCATCAAGATAGCACATATATATACACATTTTTTAATCACTGACCAAATCAAAACAATGTCTGCTGGAGAAAATGTGACTAAAATGGATGTTAAAAACATCACATCAAAAGGCCTTACCCCTCCTGTCCCTTGGTGAGTTGCCGGTTGACGGCTTGTAGCAGCTGCTGCAGCTCCCTGACTGTTTGGTTCAGTCCTGCAGTCATTTTCTCCTTCCTGTCAATCTCTTCCTGTGAGAGATAGAAAGGCTGGTTTAGACCCAATGTCAAAACACCAAATGTTGCCAACAAACTACCATATATGCAAATACATATAAGACCATCTGTTACAACACCCGAACTGCCTGTGTTTCTTACTGTCTGTGATGACAGACTGCTGTTCTCTATCAGATCTGTGTTGCCTGTCTCTTTGGAGAGCTCCTCCTGGATTAGATCAAGGGACTGCTGGGCCTGGTAAGGTTATAGAAAACCAGAGTCGGAGGTTACCAAAAGTAAACAACATTGTCTGGCACTATTATCAACAATGTTCTGTACATGTGAGCCATTATGCTTATACAGCGGTCTTACCTTATAGAGGTCACCAGCCACCCTCTGCCTCTCGCTTTCCTCTGTCTCCAACTTGCACAGAGTCTCAGTGAGCTGTGTTTTCAGCTGGAATTAAAACAGATCCTCAGCACATGTATAAAGGCGTACAACAGCTTCCCACTCATTGTTTACCTTTTATTGAGTTGTACATTTGTGTTTATTCCAAGGATCCTACCAGCATACATCCCAAACGATGTCAACAGTTGCATAGAGCAAAGTGGCTTTGTTTGACAACCGACATGGCACAGCATAGTCCTACACTTCAAAGCTTTGTAATGTCGTCTTCATTCTAACATACCAACATTTGGAATGCTGTACAACTGATGATGACTACGACCACTAGAAAATGTTCACAGATAATATAGAAAGCATGACAAAAACACTGAGACAGACAGACAGACAAATACTCCTTTAACACTGAAGACAGAATGATAGTGTGCAGTTCAAGGTGTGTAGCAAAATGATTCTACTATGGTGGGCAACACAGAGCACATTTTCTGCCCTTTGAGAGAGCTGCAGTAAGTTGGCTAGTAAGCTGTTTGTTAGAAACAAGATGATGGCAGAGTGAACTGAACCCAAGTGACAGTATAGAGTGGGGTTAGTCTTGTAAGTATCACTGAGTGAAAAGTGGATCATCATTCACAACCACTGACTCGATACACTTTTTTAAATTCACACTTCTGAAAGCTGAGTAATTATCCTTGATGGTGCAAAGAAAATGAATTGTGCTGAGTTAAACATGCCCACTGAGGTTGTGGATGATGATCTACCGTTCTGTTGAACACAGAGAACACCGTCTTGTGGCAGCCACTGTAGAAACATTGCTGGGTGCAGTAGGGACAGGTTTTAAAGGAGCTCTAGCTAAAGGGGGGGCAACGCTTACCAAATTCAGCTCCTCATTCTGCCTGACAGCCTCTGTATATGAGCCATCAAGTTTGCTCTGCAATTCAGTCAACAGATCTTTGAGCTGAAATGAAGTTTGAGATGATGTGTTTAATAGGTGTCTGTGGGACTCGCTCCAGGATAAACCAATCACAGAGACTGGGATACTTAGCTGGGCAACGAAGAGTGTGCATATATAGGCTACAGAAACTAATATTTCAGCAATGAGGTCAGAGAAAGGCTTGTCCTGATCTTGCCATAAGGCATCTATAAAAAATGGTCTCACTATTCAGCAGAGCCATGTGATACTGAATAAACAGTGAATGATCTTGCTGTATGACTGTAGGACAGTCCATCAATTACCAAAGCTGAAAGCTAATGTTAGTCTTGGTAAGTGCTATAACCATTTTAATTCTAGAGCTGATTATGTGAAGCATGTGCACCCTATTAATTAATCAATATTGAAATGTTCAATATTTGTGTTGTACCAATTTCACATACTCTAACTTGACAATGTAGAGGCTGTCACCACTGTCAACACAAAAACACACCATGAACATATAATTCACACCCACACAAAACAGCTGGTCCCTGGACCATAAGGCAATGAACACTATGGCATGAGTGAGAATCACGAGCAACACAGAGTGGAGACATCCAGTTTCTGCTCACCTCTCTGACTTCTGTCACATAGGTGGCGCTCTCACGCTCTGCCCTCTCCAGCTCAGACTCCAAGTGCTGTTTATCTCTTCTCAACTACAGAGCACACAGATATATATATATTTACACAACTGAATCAAGTGCATCCTCTAAGACCATAAAACTTTTTTCTAGTCCCAATGGCAGTGCATTTGCCTTATAACATATGTGAGAAGTGTTTCAAAAGGACTGACATTTTCCAATTCTGCTCCATCATTTAGTCTCTCGATCTCCTGCTCCAGTGCTGTGACTTTCAGGCTCATCTAGAATGGGAGAAAGAAGAATGATGCAATGAGAGGTGCACAAGATGCAACAACATAAAACGACAGTCATTTGGTATTCAGTCTGAGAGTTGTTTCCAGCCGAACCTGAATGCATACCTCTCTGAGCTCTCCCTGTGACATTTCTAGCTTCACCCTCCAGCGAGACTCCTCTTGCTCCACACTGCTCTGGAGACGCTGCAGGATGCCCTCCTGTGGACAGGGGAGGTATAACTTAGTCAGTTAACAACACAAACACTGCCACCACAGCATTATGAAATGAACACATAAATCTCATCTCACCGTCTCTGCCAAAACCTTCTTGTATGTCTCACAGTCTTTCTGTAGAATCCTTTGGGTTTCTTCAGCCTCCTTTAGCTTCTCGGCCAGTCCCTGGTAAGAGAACAGTATGGCTGAAGTCAACCTGGGCAGAAAGACTACTTTCTCCATAAATCTCAGTTGAAGAGAGATGATGTTGAGCATTATTTTTTCCACTTTATTTACCTCAGCATCCCCTGATACAGGGGTGGAACTGGACTGTGCAGCTGAACTTTCGGCCACTGCCTTTTCAAACCTGTGCAGCCACTCCTGGTGATTCTGATAGACAGAGAAGGTAAAACACACATATGGGATTATTAATAGCCTTCTTAGATTACCAGGTGGAACCCATAACTTTCCATGACATGGGACTTTTCCAAGCCTGTGATGTTCTGGGACTGGCTTTTGTTTCCTTCTCCACTGTCTCAAGAACCAGCCACAAGGGGTATGAAATTCATCATAACAGCAGTAATGTTACCTACATATATTTTCACACAGCGGTCTTGCTTTGAATTATATTCTTACTGTATGAGAATCCTAAACAATATGCTTTGTCATAAGAGATGGAAAGAACATCAAAATATGATGAGAAACTTTAGGAAGAGAGGAAGAGCAGGGCTGAAATGAGAAAATGATTTGAAGGCGTCTTTGGTCTGCTGCTGAACCTCTCTTGAATACTTGACCAATTAAGACCAACAGCATTACTAGCGTCTCCTAAAAAGGTACTCATATTTTAGTATCACCCCAGAGAGGGGCTGATATTATGTTCCATGAACTTTATCCAAAACCATGTTGCAGTCTGTGAAAATGATAATGAAACCGTGACACAACTTGCTAAGTTCCTACAGTTTAAATGGACAATAAGAGACGAGGAGTGCCAGACGGAGGGAGAAATAAAGGTTTTGCCAATCAGACTCAAGTGTTATTTGTATGCAGGTGAACCCAGTATTACCCATACCTGCTCATTGGGCAGAGGCACATGGGGCATAAGTCTGCGTAGAACCTCTCGACACTCAGCTTGGGTCGACTCCAGTGCTGCCTGGTTTTCCTACAAAGTGATGGGAGGGGGCAGTACGGGGGAAAAAAAAAACAAACAAACACAGGACAAAAGGAGATTGAACACTGAATGTACAAATGGTTCACAGTCATTCGAAGACAACGTGCAGTGGTCATCTGAGCAGACACAGCCAGAGTCTGTCACTCTCTCTTTCTCTACTCTCTATCAGCCCATTTAATCCCAGATATCATCAAGTCATCCACTGGCCCACTCAAATCAATCAGTAATTCACTGAGCATCATCTTAAATGGCAAGAAATTACAGCTTTATGATAAAAGATTTCTCACTTCCAAATATCCTGCGTCATCCTCAGCACATATCAACATCAATCAATTACACCATGATTCACCTGATGTAAGCCAAGGGTATCCAACCTCAGATTCAGAGCACCTAACATGCTCTAGTTCTCCTGCAACCGAATCAAAAAGCCTGAAGACATACCAGTTTGCTTACAGAAACTGTACAGATCACGCTGAAACTCAAAATAGGAGCAAGCAGTCCTCCCACAATAGGCCAACATCATGTACTGTCGCTCTGAGGCCTGATGGGTGAATGCATGCAAAGCACTAGCCAGCTGGCACATTCACTATTATTCACATACAACACTATCAAAAGGGAGCTCTGAGACAAGTGTTGCATTGTGTACAACCAGTCTGCATTTTCCTGACAGTAAATAACAGGTGCCAAGGAACTCCCTGGCTCAGCTCTGAGAAGGTACTTTCTACTGTAGTCAGATGGCAGAGAGCAGCTGCTGCACTGATGGTTCAGCATATACCCTACGCTGCCGCAGGGGGTATGCCGGGGAGGGCAAAAATACACAGGTCACTACAACTGTTTATAGCTACCGTATAGCCTACTCTATATCTAAATTAGTGGGCCTGTAACTAGATAAAATATAGATTTTGCTTAGCTTAGAGTCATTTTTTCTTCACAAAGGAGTACAACACCTTGGTTGTGAGGTTATCTCAGTATGGAGCACAGCATTGAGAATACTCATTAAAAGCTTAGCATGATTAATGAATTTTCATTCAAATTAAAGTGAATTAAACAACTGTTGACTGATTAACTGGTGATATTGACAGTATGGACATCACAAAGCAGAATGGAACGCATGGTGGAAATGAGTCACATGACAAGAAGAGACAGGAAGCTGCAACATGAGTACCATGAATCTTGGTCTAATGACATCTAGTGAAATCATTTCTAGGTCACTGCACACTCATTTCCAAGCATCAGCCTCTGAGCATTGGGCAAGGAGAAACCTTTGATGTTACAGAGCTTCAAGTAAAACATATCCACTGAAGAAACTAGTAATTGTAAAGTTGTAGTGTTAAGGTCTCCCAAAGGGAGCAGCATAGTTCAGCAGCACAGCCAATTGTAAACTTGAGGCCAAACAGCACAAGGGAGGGGAGAGAATGACGTAAATGAGTATGCAGCATTGTTATGGATGATGGTATAAGAGAAATCTCACTGGGTCAATTATGGCAACAACAGCATTTGGGGAAATGCATCAGATTGGAACTAGAGTGAAGCAGACTGGAAGTGGGGTGTCGAACCTTGACGGCCTTGCTGAGTTTCCCCTGAAGCATGGCCTCGGTGGCTGACAGAGCCTCCATAGCACTCCAGTTTTTCTCCCGAAGCTCCTGTTTTGGTCAGTTCCAGAGAGATACTACTTTCAGTTCAGCCTCAGGGAAAATGCATTCAGTGACCCTCACATACAGACTAGTAGGGAAGACAGAGAAAACCAAAAGTATTTCTCATTTAAAATCACTACACTCCCTACTCTTCACCCATGCTCCAATGCAGGTTGGCATGCTCAATCAGACTGGACAAATCACCAACTACATCGCACTGCTAAAAAAAAAAAAATTATATATCTATAAATATATATATATACATACATATATATATTCACGAATCAGCCTAAAGTCTCCCAATCACCCACTTTAACAATAAATATAAAGGCAACATGCACAGTATGCAAAGTACATACAGCAAGAGTCTTTTCTTATATATACACTTTCTCTTCAAATAAAGTGTTAAGACTGTCTAGAGGTGTAGATTAACAAAATACCAAATGTATGGCCAACATAAATATGCGTTCCGGACAAAATATGCCTCTCTCTCAAAAGTAAAAGGTAGGCGAGTTGCTAACGCTCTGAATCACCCACAAGCACAGACAAGCTTGCTGAGACACAGTCATGGCCAACAGCAAGCATAACAAGAGTAGGCTGGAAGCCCTGTTATGCAACGCTTAGCTGAAGCAATCCAAATCAAAATAGACATCTGTACTGATGTGTATAATCATCCTGCAAACAAAATCTTAACTGAGGAAGCTTATTTCTTGGTTAAAAAGCTAACTGAGACTAAGTAGCAGTGGTCAACAGGGAATATGGAAGTATGCAGAGAGTGACTCCACTGTGAGGGGAGTGTTTTAGGGGAGCACACAGAGGGGATGAGGTCTCTCGGCGCTACACTGGAGCAGCTGCTGGTATTACAGGTCAGGCCATCACTGCAGGAAACCTACGTTGTTCTTCTTCCTGTGAAGCTCCAGAGAGTCCCTCAGCTCAGCCAGCTCACCCTGCAGATCTGACACCTGCTTGTTCTTCTCTGACAAACTGCAGACAAAAAAAGGCCAATCATAATATTACTCATCACATGTAGCTAAGTTCAATTATAGTGCAAAAAAATATTTGGAATGGGCAACAACATGTCATGAAATTAGCAGTAGTACTCACGCTGTAAGCAGCTCGGGGCTTGGCACTTCTGTATGGGACTGCTATTTGGGGTGGGAGGGGAAAAAACTAAATTAACCGACTTTTAATTGAACACACATTACCCATTTGAAGCAGCAATGTCAATCTCTCCTGCTTAGACTAATTCAATATCACTCTTAATATGTAGTTGGTGGTCCAATACAGCAGACACTTTTGAGCAACAATTTGATAGAGCATTTTTTGATAGTGCATTTTTATTTGATTTGATGTGACTTGATTCAGGGCCATGAAAAGCAATGCAGTTTATTTATTCTGTCATCCTTATTATCACTTTAGTTGGGACTGCTGTTAATCCAGAAGAAAACAACAGGGTAATTAAATAAATCAGCTATGAAACAAATGTTAATGTCAGTATGATGATGCCATAACCAATACATACATATGCAAGGTACATGCATAACCAGGGTTCCCAGCATGTCCCTGATGTAAAATTCCATGACTAAAACTGAGGAGCTGTGCTTCCTTAAACTAAATATATTCTTCCGTCCTGATTTGTTAATGTTCAGCTCATTTTATTTTGACCTGGTTTCCTTTATAATTGGGTTTGCTGTAGAACAGTGGCCATACAATAGGACTGAGCAACACGCTGAAAATTTAGAGCTACAGATGCTTTGAGTCTTTTGACAGTCAAATTTGATGCTGGTATGTTTAACAAAAATGAGAAATATTGCTCATTGGAAATGCAAAGGTTCTTGTGTTGCTGCCAAATGTTTAGCCTGAGGGTGGCGCCAGAGGAAAGGTCATAGGGGCAACACAATAAAGAGGAATCCTCCTTTGGGGAGTATGAATGCACTTACTGGCAATCCAGCTACATCATTAAGTGATATCTTGTGTACAAATCTGACATTTTAGCCTGAGGGTTGCACAAGAGGGAAGGTCATGAGGTCACCAAAATTGACAGGGATGAACACAACTGTGTTCATCGTATTTGGTTGCAATCTGCCAAACAGATTTCGAGATATGTTGCCTTGGCGTAAAATGTTGAACTGGACGGACATTTGGACAGGCCAATATGGCCATTCTTAGGCACCGCCTGTTGCCAGCAAGGCAAAAACTGCTACCACTAGAATGTGAAACTTGATTACTTTAGCGACCTCTTGAGTTCCTGAGTTGCATGGGTAATCACATTTTGTTCCCTCCCTCTGAAGGCTGCAGAGAGAAGACAATTGATTAAATGAGAGGTTATGTGAAGTTGCACTTATGCAAACTGAATAATGGAACTTGACTAATCCTATGTAGTGATGCAACTCTCGAATCTCCATGATACTCCATGGAAACCAGAGCAGTTTAAAACGTGTAAAATAACTAATTTCTGATCAGTTTCACAATTTACCGGGACACATACTGTGTTTAGTATTTCTCTGGAGTTTGACAGCATAAACATCAATGTCCCAATGTTCCCTAACATTTTACACTTGTTTATTATTAGGACAATTTGTCCCATTGCTGGAAATATGAAAATCTTCCATTACACCTCTCAAAAACAGAAACAAAGGATAATGCTATGTAATCAGTATAATATTACATAATAATCAGTATAACAGATTGGATGGCAGGACACAGCTACTTGTATTTTTGTTTGTGGTTGTACTGCTGTAAAAACAAAAAGTCTAAAAAGGCCAAGAGTACTTTTTAAAAAGGAGTCAACATCAATAGAAAATGATTCAATTGCATTTGATATCTTCAAATTTAAAATGCTTATTGCTTTACTTTCATTCATTGGCTACTTACTCTTGCAACCACAATATAACCTACAACTACATTCACAAAGAGAGAGAGACTGGCCATATGAGTGTGACAGGGACAGAAAGATTTAAAAGAGGAACTAATAGAGAAATCAGACTTAACAACTCTGACTATGCAATAATCTTTTCCTCACTGAAACACAGCACAGTCCCTCAATCTTTTTAATTTAGTGGTCTCCCTGATTCAAATCAGATTTTTTTAATACTTTTAAAACATCAATTTCATTTGAAGCTCTTGCTCACCTGCAGCTGCTCCACCTTCTCCATCACCTCCTTAGTCCTCCCGTCCAGCTCAACCCGCAGTGCCTGGATCTCTTGGTCCTTAGCAGTGAGCCTGTGAGCCAAAGGTCCTGGTTATGAGTCTGACTTGTCAGGGCTATGCAGAGAGACTAGAGGTGCATGGAGATGTGTGTGTCAACGTACTGAGCCTGGAGCTCTTGGAGCTGGGCACTAGAACTGGTCTGCTCCTCAGGCATCTCCTTCTGTCTCAGCTGCTCCATCTCTGCCTGCAGGGCAGCCAACTGCTGCTCCAGAGCCTGCAAGATGACAAACTGCTTCACACAGAGCCCATACTAAGGCAATACAACACTTCAAATCTGCAGGACAACAGTATAGCATAGAGTAAACATAGGATGTGATGAGTTATAGCAAAAAAATCCACACCTCAATTGTTTGCTCTCTGGTAGAACTAGTTTCTTGTGCTGCCTGCAGGCTCTCCTCCACTGATTTTAGCTTCACGTCCTTCTCTTGGATCCTAGAAAATGTAGGGACAAGGGTCCATCACACAAAACTCAAGTCCAGAGCAACACAAACAGTTCAAATTTTAACAGGATGAGTGCCACTTTATCAGAGTACATTTAGCAGCACACAGGATTTAACGTTATAATTGCGTGGGCCCTAATCCAAGATCAGGTCCATCAGACAGGCAGCATTACTCACTACCCTACATGTTATTTATTACTCTAAATCTAAATTTTAGTGTTGACTGTGCAAATTTATGTTTGTCATTGAGGCTAACACCCATCACAGATGCAAGAAATATCCAATTTGAACTTACGTGCTCTGTAATTCTTCCACAACTAACTCTGATGATGCCTGGGATTAAAAGAAAACAACAAATGAATACAGAACAGAGCAAAAATACAAGTCAACACATTTTTAAATAGATGTTATGGATTTTAGATCAATGCACCTTTTCTGCTGTCTGCCGTTTCAAGGCCTCCACCTCTTGTTTTAGTGCTTCATTCTCTTCCCTTACAGCCTGCAACAGAGAAAGCAATTATTTAGACTCGTTTGGCCATTAGGAATAGTGATTACAAGGCAGTCAGTGAGGTGCAGAGTAACTTCAGTTCCCTGATGTCAGTGGACTGCAGGTATTATGTGTATGCTTGAAAAGAGTGCGTGTTTGAGTTGTTTCTTGAGTTTTTGCTAGTCTTGCCCTAAACCGGAGATAGACAGAAACCTTAAGCTCCTCTTCCTTGTTGGCCACCTCGATCAGCCCTGCCTTCAGCAGGTCTTCCACTGTTTTGATGTTCTCCTCCCGCTCCTGGACACTGAATAGGAGACATTGCAGTGATTCAATGTGATGTCTTCTTGAAATTGTATGAAGAGAACAGTAGTTGCACTTAAAGAACCAAAATGGAAAACATTGTACAGGGGTCATGTTGTGATTAATGTACACAGTATTGCAGATAAAATCATCAGGAAGGTACAACAACTGTGACCAGGTGATGTGACCAGGCATTTATTCAAGATTTTTTTCTGTTCTCACACACCTCTTCTGGATCTGGTCCAAAGCCAGCTGTGAGGCATTCTGCATAAGGAGAGTCAAAGGTAAATGAGGATATGTCCAACTGAGGAACATACATACGCAAACATGCATTTTTATGTTATGAAAAACATTCCAGTCACAGAACTGACCTGTTCAGCAATCTGAGCCTGCAGATTCTGAAGCTCTGCCTTCAGCGACATGTTCTCATTGTGCATGGCCTAGGGAGGAGAGAAGACAGAGACAGGAAGAGCAAGTTAACACCTATTATTCTAAGAGAACGCACAATGGGACAAACTTGACAAACATTTGTATTAGTGTAGCAAAATGCCCCCTTTTTGACAGGCCATTAATATGTACCCACAGCACCATGTGAGGCTTCCAATATGTTCAACACATTCCTGCTGACTAATGAACCACTGCAGTGTTAGCATAAGGAGTGGTGATCAGAGAGCTGCTGTGGCTATACCTGCATGTTAGTTTCTCTACTGGCCCCACTGCTCCTCTCAGCATTTAAAGAGTCCTCCAGACTCTTCCTCTGCAGCTCCTTTTCAGCCAGCCTGGACACAACAAAGGAAAGGTCAGGATAGCACAAAATGGACCACAGCCCAACATCCCTGAGAGCAAAATCTCTAAACACTGTATTCAGCATGTATAAAAGGGTAGAAGTTATTTCTTACAGCTTCTGCAACTCCTCAAAGTGGGAGACATGGGTGGCCTGGATGAGGAATAAAGAAATACCTAATTAGCCCAAACACATGCTCAAACACACTCACACTTATATATGTAGGGGTGAAACACTGCTTATTAATAAGGAGTAACTGAGGTTGACTGATATACCTGTGAAGTGATCTGAGCCTGCAGGTTCTCATTCTGGACTTGCAGTGTCTCGTTCTGGACCTTAAGGCCTTTGTTTTCATTCAAGAGTTCCTGTCAAAAAGAGAATTTATTAGTCCATACAAGGATGTTACAAACAGGTGATGCAGTACTCAGAAAACTGAGAATTTGTGTTCTCTAAATAGTATGTGGTTACTATTTTTTCCTGTATGTTTTCATGTGTGTGTGTGTGTGTGTGTGAAAAAGCACATGATTGACGGTGCTCTGTGCGTGTGTGTGTGTGTGTGCATGTGCGCCTAGTGGGCAAACTATTTTTGGCTGATAGGTTCCTGTCCACACATTCAAAACGACTACAGCTGCTTATATTAAAAAACTTTGTAAAAAAGCTAATCTAAATTTTAAAGTATTTAAGAACAAAAATAATAAAATGTTTGTAGTGAGGCCTACTGCATGTTAAGTGTTACGTTTATGAAGCCTCACTGTATATTAATGAGCAATCATGCCATAGAGGTCCAGCAATATGCAGATTTCCATTCCGGTGGAAGACTACATGAGGTGATTTCATTGATTAGTGTGCATTCTACCCCAAAGGAGGAACAAATCAGTGAAACCACCTTGTACAGTCTTTGACTGAACAGAAAACATGCACAACATGGCACATGACTTGCTGCCCGCTCTAACTATATGAAATGTATGATGCCGTGACGTACCTGGACCTGGGCTTGCAGTGAGTCGTCAGGCATACTGTGCTGGGACGCCTCCAGCAGCTGCATCACCTTCTGCTCCACCCGCTCCTTGGAAACAATGGCATCGGTCAGGCTGCTGTGGAGGGTCTGGATCTCCTTGTTTTTGTTGCTCATCTCTGTCTCCACTGCCAGCAGCTGGGTCTGGAGCTCTGCACCCACACACAGAGTAATTCACTTGATGAATGGAACCTGTCCCTATCCTGTTACATGAGTTAACTCTCTATCTATCTATCTATTTACCGATATAAAACAAAAAACTTAGTATGTCTGGGGTGGCTCTCTGTTTAATCACCTTGTTTGGCAGCTTGAAGTTTCTCTCGCTCAGTGTTGACACTATGGAGGTAATTCTGGAGCTCTTCCCAGCGGCGCTTTGCGTCCTGCAGTTGAGCCTGGTGTCCAAGAGAAATGTAGAATGTAGAAAAGTGCTTTCAGATTTTCACACGTGTAGCCTGAGAGGGAATCAAACCTCTCATCCTGAGTGTTGTACCACTGAATTATACAGGGGTGGCAACATCTACTATCTGATGCCCTCTCACCATCTATATTACTGTATGATGGTAAATGATGAAACTTAAATTTGGATAAGGACCACTTCAGTTTCTACTAGCATGACAACTTGTTTTTTCATGTAAATTCTGTGTTTACAGTGAGCTAGAGAAAAAAGCCTTATCCTGCTTTGCTCCCTGTACTTGCCATGTTAAAGGTCTATGTAATTAAGGAATGCAAGTGCCTTATTTGGGCTGGATGTGTTTGATGTCTGAATGCCTTGTCTGTTGTGTTTTATTTTATTCAAAAGGTTACTGGTATACTGTCTTGACCAGGTCTCCTTCGAAAAAGAGAATACCCGACACTTAAGGTACGTCCTGACATAAAGGTTAAAAAAATAGCCTATTCTCCTTAGTAGAATGCAACTTTGAGGTAGACTAAATAAATCGATATTTGAAATTCAGTTTTAGTCTGACATTTCATCAACAGTTTCACAGGTTTCTCAGTGACAATAAAAAAAATATGTCTTTCCCTGCATGAAAATCCTAACTGCAGTTTTGTGGTTTTCATGCTCTCTCCTAGATACAAGGTATAAAACATTACTGATCTGTGGCAAGGCAGCGGCTTGAATTTTTATCTTTGGTTATGGTCAGTGAAAAGCCAGGAAGGGCTGACCTGCCTGTTGTTTATGTCCAGCACAAAGCCTCCAATATCCCTGCTTCCGGGGCTAACACAATCCTCCATTTCCAGGTACTATTCCTCACACCCCTCCCCACGACTTGCACTGTTACTTTCCCATAACGCACGCATACACACACACACAGAGTCCTGTTGAGACTGCCACACCTGTTAACAAACTTTCAGGCCTGGCCTACCCAGTTGTTCATCTCAGATCATTTTTGTTCTATCTCAGCCAGGGAGCCAACAGCCGTGCAGGTCAAATAAAAACATGAGATGCCACTGTACATGTGGATTAATGTACCTCCAGCTGGGACACGTTCTGCTTGTAGCTGACCTCCAGTGACTTCCACTGGTGCTCCTCCTGCTGCAGCTTGTTGTTGTTCTCTGCCAGTTCTTTCATCAGGCCGGCATATTCAGAACGCAGCTTGTTCAGCTCTGCTGAATTCCTGTCAAGCGAAGCGCAGACGAGTGAACACACATACGCAGACAGAAAAAGGCATCAGCTATACAACAGCTCAACTAACGCCATAGGTTCAGATTTGTTTATCCCAAAGTTAGATTTATGAACCAATAACCAGTGTTACTGATAAATCAAGACACACATCAAAACTGGGCAGCGTTCATAATGTTTCAGTACAAATGCCGATACATTTTCAATACCAAGCTTTTCTAAGTGTAAAAATGTTTTTATAAATTCAATTCAATTCAAATCCTTTATTTAACCAGATAAACATCATTGAGATTTAAAACCTCTTTTACAAGAGCGATCTGGCCAAGCAAGGCAGCAGAGACAAAGTTACAACTTTGAAAAACATTCCAACAACATAACATTCACAACAAAGTTCAAATTCTATGCAAATTTCAGACAGCTGCATTTACCAAGAAAACTGGTTTCATAGCTTTTTAAAATATTTTTAAAATTCTCCTAGCGTGACTAGTCCTGGTAGTTTGAGGTCCAACATGACCAACTGCAGCAGAAGGATCACTGACTTAACATGAGTAACACTGCAGGCAAAATAAAAGATAATGTGAAATGGTGAAGTGATGGCAAGTAGCTAGGAAGATGGTTAGAGTGATTCGTTTTTAAGTGTTTCAGCAAACTGAAACTCAAAGCAATTTCCATGCTCTGGAGAACCTGAGCTATATGGTCTTCTCTAAGCCGTACTGACTTGCTCTCCATCTGGTTGGTGGCAGAGCTGACTGCGTCCCTCAGGATGCCGTTCTCCTGCTGCAGACGGGTGATCTGGCTTTCCAGCTGCTCCCTCACCTGCTGGAACTACACAAACCAGACACTGGGATTCAGATCCCATCACCTCACACTGCTGCCTTCAGACACCACCAGCAGTTAAAACCTCCACCCCATTTCTATTTCAATTATTATACTTCCTCTCAATACTTTTTTCATACCTTCTTTATTAACTGAATTTAATGATACTGGGCAGTGTTCAACATGATGTAACAGACACGGAGACTTATGACTGTCAAGCAGGACATGCCTCTCTTTAGCTGAAGATCTTCACAATAACAAAAATTACATTATGAAAATAAATTTCGTATTTTTTTGTTTCAAGACATGAAAACAAATTAATTTCCATACCTCTGTAGGAGTCTAATACAATACTAACCTTTATCTGCATGGTCTGGACCTCCTGGTAGCTGCCCTGAGCCTTAGCTTGCATGCTCCCCAGCTCCTTCTCCATGGCTGCACGCTGCTCTCTCATCATGGCCTCTGCCCGGCTTGTCTTTTGCTTCTCAACCTGAAGCTCCTGAAACACAGAGACAAGAGGGAACCATGAAGCACCTCACTGACTTAAGTAAACAATATAGAGAATATAAATTTTGTTATTTCAGACATTAGACAGTACAAATGAATCTTGACCTGGCTGAGCTGCTTGACTTTGTCCTTGGCAATGGAAGCTTCCTCCTGCAGAGTTGTGAGGAGTCGCTCTCTTTCCTGGGCTGCTGGATCAGCCCTTGCTGCAGACTGGTGGTGGGACGAATACGATTAATAAACAGACATAGAGAGTAAACCTACAAATACCAGAAAGAAGGATTAGGAAAGATTAGCCAAATAACTTTTAAATGAGGGTTTCCCCCAGTGTTTTACAAGCTTCACAGACGGTCAGGTGAAAGTGTCACAAGAAAAAGAACTTTAAACTTGGATGCAGAAATTTTGGGTGCTGCAGGTGCTGGAGAATCAGTGCATTTTCCAAACAATACTGTGCGAAGGTCCCTCCATGCAACACAGCCTGGGCTTCTGTAATGTCTCTCAGTTTTTGTCTCTCAACAGCAACTGTAGTTTAATTGAAACAGCAGTAACAAATGAGAGGGATAGCTTCCATTAAAATTGCTTATTTCAAGGTCACAGCAGAATTTCGGTCCTGTGTTTGGGCAAGGGGGAAATGTATAGTGAGTGCCTGAGCCTTTTCCTCTCTAGCCATGTCCAGGTTTAGGGTGGTTTTCTAGACCTGCGGCAGGTGTTACAAACGCAAATTAGGGGGGGAAAAAAGAAATAGCCTTGTCAGTCTGTGGTGACAGTGTGACATAGCGTCTTTCACGTTTCTTATTTTCAATTTACAAGTCTGGTATCTGCTTTCAATGCAGTGATATGAGAAACACCTCACAGCAACTGCCAAGATGCCAACCGCGTAGAAAGGAGCGAAGGCACTATGAGGAAACCCGGAAGTTACAGTTTCCAGCAAAAATCTTGGCCAGTGGCCACACATGGACACAAAGTTTTACCAAATCTAAAAAAGACAAATTATATAACACAGTGCTTGCTGTGAAAAACATCTCTGTGACTAAAACTCCTCTTCAGACCTCCACAGCACATTGAAGTAAGTGGCACATTGGCTGAGCTAGTTACTGTTACATTTACTGTTATAAGTTTTTTGTATGATTTTTTTTTTCCATCTAATGACAAAGAGGGCAGTGGGGAAAAAGAAAAGCAAAGCAGAAAGAAAGAAAGTAGGAGATGGATGATAAATAATTCGAATAATAATGAATAATAATTAAGAATAATAATTAGAATATTCTGACCAAGAACGTTGAGACAAATATAGAATGGCTAGAGCAATCTTTAAGAAAAGTGCAGTCAGTCATTATTCCCTCACCTTGTGCCATGCATCCAAAGCATTAGGGCTCTTCTCTCGGAGGAGGGCCATCACACTAACAGCCTCCGCCTCTGACAGAGCCAGACTTGCCAAACCAGACAGCAGCTCCTTCAGCTTCACCTCAGTGTTCTCTGTTTAAAACATACAGAGAGGGGATGGAATTGAAAAAGTTGTCGTCTGGACAGCGGATGTGGGATAGCAAAAACACACTAACAAATAAATAAACGGATGTTCTCCCTTACCTTTGTCAGTCTCATTCTTTTGTTTCTTGCCACTTGCCTTGGCGGGCATATCGTCGTTATGGGCTGCCTGGTGGTTGGCAGAAGCTGCTGAGTCAGCCAGCACATGGGACTCATCTACTGGATTTGAGAGAAATAGGCTGACTACAAGGTAACAGGGGCAGGCTCCAGCATTTGATCATTTGTCCTGATCTTTCTATTTTAAGAAACTTAGCAATAATTGAGTTTGTGGAATCACTGCATCATCCTTACCAGACTCAGTCTTCTGCTTCTTGGCATAATTCTTCTTCTTGCCACTGGTACTAATCGGGGGTGTGCCATCCAGAGCTTTGGTTTCAGCCATTAAGGGAGCCTCCTTCTTGACTAGAACTGGAGCCTGCTCTACTTTAGTCTCTGGCTGCTGGTCATCAACTAGAAAGGGACAGGCAAGGGAAGAGAACTGTGAGTCTTGGCCAGGCTACCTTGATAACCAAAGCAACATACAGTGAGTACATTTTGATAACAGTTATCAACCCATCCGTACATCAGTCTTCACCAAGTAGCACTCATAGATTTAAAAATATATATATATATTTATAGTACCTTGAGGTTGATGGAAAATTATATCCATGCTGAATCAAACCCATACCCATAACGAAGTGCAAGTACTTGTGTGGGTATAATCTGAATTAGTGTTTGTATGATAAACTGCTCTCCCGTCTCTCAACAATGCCCTTTGTAATTTTAATAGCCTTATATGATTCAGAATGAAATGATATACAAATAAAGGAAACAGTGAAGGAAGGTGCTACTTAGTCTTCATATTTCCCAAAAGAAACTATCTGTGCTTCACACACCTACTTGGAGATTTGTACTTTTGGCTACTCACCAGCCTCAGCTTTTTGTTTCTTCTTTTCTTTCTTCTTTCCAGAGATCTGGGGAGGTGTCTGGGCCTGAGCAGGAGCCTGCACTTGGGCCTGGGACTCAGGCTGTGGAGAGGGTGGGCTGGGCTGTTTGCTCACAGCAAGAGGCGGTTCTGCCTTACGGCTGGCCGGCTTGGAGCCATTCATCTCTGGTTCCTCTGGAGGAGGAGTTGCAGCTGCAGCAGCAGCAGCAGCCTTGGCAGCTTTTTTCTCCTTCTTCTTCCTTTCCCTCAGACCAGCAGGAGCCTCTGTTGACACTGTCATAGCCACAGGGGGAGTAGGAACTGGTAGAATCATAGGTGCAGGCTCCTCCTCTACCTCTGGAGTGGAGCTGCTGGCAGCATCAGCCACATCAAAGTCCCGCAGATCCTCTTCTGACTCTCCTCCGCCCCCACCACCTCCGCCACCTCCTGCGCTGACACTCTCCTTCTTCTTGCTCTTCTTCTTTTCATTCTTCTTGCGAGTGTCTGGTTTGGATGATGGCAGCTTAAGGTCACGTTTCTGCCTGGCCAACACCTCATCATAGGAAGTCTCCTTCATGAAGAGCCAGAAGAAGAGGAACATGAGGGCGATGACCAGCGATGGGGCCAGGATGAGCAGGTACTGAGAGTCATAGATATCCACCGCCATTCTGCAGAAAAAGGGGAGGGGAGCGAAAACACTTTGGTGTTGAGCTTAAGTCTCGTTGGAAGGTTAACAGGCCTGAATCAATTCTCGTGCTATGTGCCTCACATCCTTCACATATATTTTCCATTACAGTACCTGAGATTACTAACCAAGCAAACTGAGAGCCTCATCAATTCCAGGACAAGCCACGAAATAATAGCTCATGTCTCCACATAGATGAGATGCGGATTGATCTGTGGTTTCAGAGGGGCAATCCTCCTCTCTGCTGCGCAAATGCCATCTTGCTACTCATCCAATCCTATAATATAACTACTGCATACAAGTGCCCAGTCAGGGAATAGTAACTGACAGATCAACCACTGCCACCAGCCAGAGCAGCCATCTGTGACGTGTGAAATGGTGTGGGCATGAGATGAAAGAGGGGGAGAGAATTAGTACATCAGGATGGGTGTGTCCTCTTCACTCTCATCCTATCCTCTCTTAGTGATATGATCCTATTAGACAACACTACCCCGGCTACACAGCCTAATACCCTCTTTACAAGGGGTCAGAGAGAAGGAGACTTCCTTTTGCGATATGAAATGGTAAGAGCTTCATGGAAAACATTAATACATGCATGTTAATGCCACTGACTTCATTCGCCATCTTCAAATAGAGTACAAAATAGGTCAACAACAGCAGAGAGACACAGAGGCTAAAGGAAATCCCATTTTGCCTCACTGTCTCAGCAGTCACTTCCCTCCTTCATCCCTTGCAAGGATGACATGATGACATTCTAAACTTAAAACAGGAAGGCTTTGCAAGGGGCAAAAATACACCCACGTGTAAATGTCACCCACTGAGGTTTGCTGTGGCTGCAGTTTGGTTCCTGCCTGTTAAGAACCCGGGGAGAAAACGCTCTCCTTCCACTGTAGACCTGAACAGACTTTACAGAGTCAAGTGGCCCCAAGACTTAACTAGTTTAGCCTCAGCTTAGGATGTCCAGACTGTATAAGAATCAACTGTGCGTGGAATCAGCGGAGACAAAGCAGCAATCATCTGGGGCATAAAATGTCTTATAGCTCACCACAAACCACATTGAGCCAGCAACAAACACAAGTGGCCTTTTGTGATTTACCATTTCTTGGCAGAACTAACAGAGGAAGTGCTTGCATGATGACTGTTTGGATACAGAATGTATTACTATGACGAGTGAGCCATTTGTCATGCAGATATAGCTAGATTACATTACAGATTATACCTTATAATGCGTTGTGGATTCTTAAATCATATTATAAAAATAAACCCAATTAAAATTTTCAAACAGGGACTAGTTAGTTTTGGAGTGACTGTAAGAGCACTTTATTTGTTAACAATGAGTAACCTGTATAGCTGTACATTCCCTCTTCTATAGGGCATACACAACACTGGTTGCAGTAATATAGCATAAGAGTCAGCTTTGTATGTAGTTCTCCTAGACCAGGCCTCTTAGGTAATTTGGATTAAGCAGATTACCCATGATAATACATTTAAGAATAACTTTCTGCTGCAGGGCTTCCTTAGACTTACAGTGTGGAGTCCACTCTGCTTCACTACCACTACCTGAAACGTCCCATTACTTCCTACCTGATACAAGATACACACACACAATTTGACAGCCCCATGATGATGTCTCATAATGTATTTGTTCCTTATTCTAAGGAATGCAGTCCCATTTCAAATACCAGGGATTTTGTCTGCGCAGCACATAAAATAACCTCTCTATTATTGCAGCATCTTTTTAATAACTGCCTTCTTGTGATGGTTTAAGGATAATGACTACCTTACATGCAATCCCTATCTGCTGCTGAGGCATTTGTAAGGCATCTGTGTCAAAGAGCATGCATTCCTCTGCAAATTCCCTCAGCGAACTGGGGGCAAACTCAAAACAAATACACACTCCTATTGTTTGTTGTTTGCTTAGATAGAGAGACATTGCACAACTTCAACACAAAGTTACTGCTTGTCTGTTGTATAATGTAATCTTATCTCTGACCTCATTAGAGGGTGCGTCACCCAAACTGGCCAGCCAAATATCAAAAAAGAAACACATTAATGATAATGTGTTCATACAGACCAAAAAAGGTCATAGGATAGGAGAACTTACTAGTCTAGAAGCTAAACATAAGCCAGGTAGACCACTGTGCAGGTATCTTTAGACTGGGAATACAAGATCAAAGACCACACACACATACAGTATTTCATAGACACCATGGGTGCACTGAGAAATAAAGTTTAGAAAGAAGCATGATTGCCAACCCTTTCACTTCCATATCAGGCAATTTATTTTCACCTTAATTTTCATGTCATATTTATGTTGCTTTATTCTGGGGAACTCCCAGGTCAGAACAATTGAGACTGTGAGGTAACAACTCTTGAGCAAGAGAGCCTCTTGGCCTATACAGGATGGGTGGAGCACGTAGTGTAAAGCTTGAAGCCTGCTGGCTTTCTTTCAGTCCCATGCCTCAGAGTGGAAGGTGCATGATTTTCCTTGTACAGCTAGAGCCATGTCCCAGCATCGAAATGAGCCCGGAGGACAAAGCCCTCTCGGGCCATTGGCTCCCCGGAATCTAGCCACTTGGCTGGCCAGACCTCCTGCTTTGGCAGACACAGACACCGAGGGAACTCCTGATAACTATCTGTCCCAAAAAGCAGAGTGGACAGGACTTAGAAAACCAGGCCATGCAAAACTCCCTACACTTACGTCTTTAGGATGGAAATGTTTCACTGAGCAACATCCCTGTGGTTCAAGAGAAAAGAGATGTTTTTCTTTACCTTACTGCTATTCTACTGCACAGTCTCTCCAGGTGGTAATATACATAGAAATGTAATGAACATAATCAAGACAGACACTGAGAGAATAGTGTTGCTAATGTGTACATAAGAGCTGTACATCAAGTATGAGCAATCACATAATGCACCTCTATGGAGTCAGAGGCTGATAAGGTATCAAAGAAAACCAATGACCAGTCTCTGTGCTATGCCTCTGTGAAAGAAACTTGAAAGGACAAATCTTCTCTCAACACAAGATTAAAACTAGAAGAGAGTACTCAGTATTGTGCAGATCTCTGCGAGGCGTATCTCCCCTTCTCCAGTGCCTGGACATAGGAAACAAACCACCACTTTTTTAGCGTACCAGAAGAAGGGAAAATACAGAGGCACTGCTTACACATCCCCCCTTCTTTGGTGCTCTCACTTAGGCAAAATATAAGCTGAGGAGTTAGCACTCAATTTAAGTGTTAAAACAGCTTTTTCCCCCAAAGGTTTTGAATTACCGCAAACAAAAAAGGACAGATACACGCGACCAATGCGATATCCCCTCCAGACTACCACCTGGTGAGGATATTGATACATAAAAGCCACACTGACAAGTATTAATACTCAACCTCACCACATCAATAACTGAACTGCCAACTGATTTAAAAAAATGGTCCATAAAACTTCAATAACTGTGGGCATTACCTATTTATAGTCTAGAATACATGTAAGTGGGAAAAAGGTGGGAAAAGACCCCCTTCATATCTATATTGATTATGCAGCATGACTATGTTAAGCTATAGGGATAACAAGTTGATAATTCCCCTTCATCGGTATACTGCTAATTCCTCAAACCAAACAGTATGTGGTAAAGTAAATGATAAGGCATCCAGTTACAACAGAAACCATTAAACATACTGATAACAGTCCACTAAAATGAGCTGTTCTTCCTGGTCGGGGTGTAACATGGAAACAGATAGTAAATTGAAGGGTATTGTCCATATTCACCGAGGCAAGCTAGATAAAGCTTGTCTGTAGATGTGCTTACAAAACATGTTCCAAAAGATGCCAACAAGAAAAGTAACCAAAGGAACGGAAAATTTCAATTCTGCTTCAACGGAGGATTGAGTCTATTGAATTTTATGGACATGGTATTTTTCACAAAATGGGTTCTACAAGCTGAAATTCTGATTCAGCATCACCTCCAGAGGTGGAGAGTAGAATGGTAAATAAATAAATAGACAGACAGACAGACAGACAGATAGATAGATAGATAGATAGATAGATAGATAGATAAGGGCTGTTATAGACAGAGCCTCAGTCTGGTTCTGACAGTGGACTGCAGCACAACATCAATCAGTCAACCTTGTCTTGAACTACATACCAGTCCACAGAAACTGGATAGCCAAACAGGAAGCAGGTGCCAGATATTAGAGTAAATCACTTAAGAGTCGACAAGACTCATCGACCATCAGCAGCCCCCGTGTGCAGTTTCTACAAAGCTGTCCAAGTGTGCTTTATTCATGTATTTATTTTTAATGCTATGGTAGTGGCACTAAATATTTAGACATCAAACTTGGTGCTGATTTCACAACTCAGTCATCCTGACATCAGTCCCAACACAGAGTATCCATACCAAAGTTTTGGAGAACTCCTTGAGATGAAGTCAGACAGACATCAAAAAGTTAGTAAAAGTTGACATATTCTATCACCGCATTAACTGATTCAACTAGACAGGTTTAGGAGCACTAGGAGTCAGTGTGAGCTCATCCTCCGCATCATTAGTCACCACCTTCCCACTAAATGTAGTTTGGTTGACCATATCCATATTTAGAAATCAGGAACCCAAACTCTCGACTTGTCTTTACATGGTGTCACCATGTCCAGCAAGCCACTTACTGACCACTAAACAAGGCGAGATCAATAAGGTTAAGAACTGAATGTTCCAGCATGCCATGTCATGCCATGCCTAATCGCTGGCCCTGTGCAGACACGTTAACCAAGATACCTACTGAAGCAGGATAAATCCGGGCTCTGTGTCAGTCTGTGTAGACTGCAAGGAGACACTTAAAAAGCCACGCCGACTACATCTACTTAGCTATGTTAGCAGCTAAAACACAAACGCATGGATCAAATACACTGAACACGCAAGGAGGGGCACACATGTATGTCTACTGCAAGGCACGCTGATGTGGTTTGACTGACTTCACGACAGCATGACAGGAAATATCCTCAGTGGTCCTTTAATGGTCGAGTGGCCTAAGAAGAGCCATAACTAGATACGAACCTAAACGGGAGAGGTTTCATCGCCGCTCAGAGTTCTGCACAGCTCTCACACTGCTGCTATGAATGAGCTAGCGTTGACGTTAGCCAACTCGTGTTAGCTTCGTACTAAGCTAGCTATAAGTTGCTGGGCAATCCAATTATTCGAGTGGATGTAGAGCAAGTGTTCCGCCATAAAAGTGACTCACAGGTGTTTAACATAAAACACGTAAGTTTGTTTCTCATTCGCAAACGCCTGTCCGAAGCCGCGGGGACCAGCCTCCCCGGGCCTCGCCTGACGTTAGCCGGTGACCCATCCTCCCACTCTCCTACAATCTCTGACCCGTTCTCGCATCCCGTTTTTCGGTTGCAAGTCTTAAGGGCCGTTCCCAGGCCTGGATAAACAGCTTAGCTAGCTACGCGTAGAGCCGAATGAGTGGCTATTTTCTCAAGAAACAAACACGATACAAGTGAAAGCGGACTGCTGAACGCATACCTGTAGTTTTAGTGCGCTGTTCCCCTGGATAGCGTTCAAATGTTGAAATGGCGTTGTTCCGCGTTGACTTTAGCGGACCCTTGACTTCCCAGAGCAGCTCCTAGCCAGGCTCTCTACGCTATCCGTCTATCTGCTCTTTCGGTTTCGCGGGGGCGGGTCACAGTCGGGCTGCTGGGAAGCGCGTGTTTTGTGTCCCGGGATGGGCCGAATGGAGTTGTGTTGACACTTGGCAAAAAGGCAAACCCCGCCTTTTCGAAGCATCCTATACTCATAAATCGTGCGGTGACAAAGCAAAGAGAGGAAGATCTTTGCACTTTGCCCAGGTCCATAACTAATACCGTCTGTAACCCATGAGACACATCAGCACACGCAGGAAAAATCACTGACATTCCTGTGAGGATTTGCTCTGCGTCTGTAATACTCATAATGAGTTTATAGAGACCACAACACACTTTACTTTTCTCAAATAAATATCTCCCACGGCATCGCCTGTATAAAAGGCTTATATATTTTTTTTTACATTATACTACAAGGTATTGCAGAATTTATACATTTTTGTAAAGGGTTAGACATGTAATAAGAATTGCTATAACCACTGCTCTTCCAAAAGAAGGGATTTAATGTCAAATTAGTCTATCTAAAAAACACATCCATAAAAGGTAATAATAATCTTCAGATTCTGGTCATTTTCATGGCCATTTCATTGCCCCTCCCCACTATAGGTCTGAGTCAGATATCCCTCCTCTGTCTCCATGGACACTGGCTGTCCTGTGGCCTGCAGCTCTGCCTCATAGTGCTTCCTCAGGCCCTTCAGAAAGATGCGCAGGCTGTCAGCGTCTAGTGTGGAGTTCCTGGCAGTCTGTAGGAGGCGGGTGGCCAGGTGGTACGCAGCTCTCTGCCTTTGAGTTTCCGCATCGCTGTGATGTTTGGCCTGGAACGGAGGAGGAAAATAAATACAAACACAATGAGGGGAAAAAAACAGCACTGGTTTTATTTCTTCATCCAGCACTTCTTACATATCGGATAAGATCATTCAAGCAACACAGGACTATTAGTGTCAGCTTTCATCAAGGGCCAAGGCACTGTGCCTGTGGATCTTGTAGTCATTACTGTAATATTGGTTTCTTCTAATTTTGGCAAAGTGGGAATTTAATCTATTTCTGCTGTTTCACTAATTGAGTCCTCAATACCAGCATTAGCCAAAATGCACATATAAGGTAAAAACAGAACAAGGCCGAAGCAACAAAGCTGAGAAATATAAGGAAGCAAAATATTCTCCACACAATGACTGGGCAACTTAGGCACAGCATACCAAGCGCTGCTGGCTGACTTCAGAGGCAATGGTCTTTGCTTCTTGGATTATGCTTGCAGGCAAAGCAGTTAATTCTGCTGCTCTCAAACCTACAGGGGCAAAAATAACATCCTGAACCAATGACATGGCTGATTTAAATAGGGTGATGATTAGATTTCAGTGATTTTGTACCATAGTGTCTTTCTTCAGAGCATCCTCGACTCAGCACATAGGTATAGACCACATTCTCAGTGCCAGTGTCAACGCTGCGTGTGTGCTGAACCTCCATGTGCTGATTCACAGCATTGGGATAAAGAGTCTCTAGCTGGCAGAGCTCAAGGAAGTGTGTGGCAAACAAAGTGAACGCCTAAGAAGGGCAGGGAAATACTTTAAAGATGAATACAGCACAGCACAAATACTGTTTGGATTTCAATATTTATCATTTTCATTGTTGACTTTAGAGGTGTACCAGATATTACAATCAAAGGTTAGATGATTAATATGTACCATATGAGCCTCACTGATCAAGTTTTTTTTATTTTTAGAGAAGGGAGTGGCACGATTGCAGTGACTGTTGCAGTGTATACTCTACCCTGAGGCTAAGGAGGAACTCGCACACTGAGTGACAGATGCCGATGCCTTCCTCAGCACTAGTCCCACGCCCCAACTCGTCTATAATGACGAGGGACCTGTCACTCACGTTGTGAATTATGTAGGAAACCTTACAAAATGCAAATATTTAATTAATAGTATTTTAGTGAGTCATTCTCACACATGAAAACACTGGTACTAAGCAGCCCAAGTATGAAACAGAGCATACCTCTTTCATTTCCACCATAAAGGTGGATGAATTTGTTTCAAAATCATCATCCACACCAATTCTGGTGAAAATCTGATCAGCCACACGAAAAGATGCATACTCAGCTGGGACAAAAGAGCCTGCAATAGGAGTAGAGTCTAAGTTGCATCAATGCACGGCACTATGCAGGGTGGCATTTCATATCCATGTAAGGCTGAAACTCCTTTGCTGACCTATCTGAGCCATGATCTGACACAACGCCACTTGTTTGAGGTGGGTGGATTTGCCACTCATATTGGGTCCAGTGATGATGACAAAGTTGCTGCACTCGGAGATATAGCTGTTGTTTGATACAGGCTGCTGGCCAGCGATGCGCTCCAGAATGGGGTGACGGCCCTGCTTGATCGCCAACGTGTCTGTGAACTCTGGACGCACTGGCAGACACAGCAGAAAAGGAGCATAAACAAACACCCTGTTGAGTGTTGTGTTTTGTTTATATAATAAATCTATGTCATGCAATTCAATGGAATACTCCAAAAACAAAAGACAACAAAGGGTAAGGTAAATACAGTGTGGTAATATCTGGTAATTTGGCACATGTACTGAAAGCACATGTGCCTACATAATAAGGCAGTAAATGGCAACTTCTTGCTTTCAAATATTGCATATAGTTCATCTATATACATAAATTGTTGTATGGTTATTTGCTCTTTGTATTATAACCATAGCGACACCCTTGTTGCAAAAAATCTTAGTGATCTGAGAGAGGTGTTTGTAGTGGATACAGCCTGCTACTTACTCTGTTAGGGAGATTTATCTGGATAAATACAGTGCACACTTATGCAACAAGGGTAATCTGAGTACAAGCTCACTGAGATAGAAGGGGGCAGGCAGTCAGTACGTGTGTATGGAGAGATGCTTTCAAACAGCTGAAGGCCAGAGTGCTCACCACCCACGTGGCTGACAGGGCTGCTGCTGCCCACGATCTACAAAAAAACAACTGAAGCCAGCAGACCTGCCAACCTAGTAGAGACATTTCTGGCTGTTGTGTGGCAAATGACTGGGCAGTTGCTAACTCATACGCACAGAGCACTCCATCAGACACCAGGTCACACTACTTCAAGGTTAATTTGACAGCTGGACAGACCTGAGAATGGAAACAGACACAGCATATTATACTTACCATAGTCTGAGATGGTGCACACATGGGCGAGTGACAGCAGCATGTCCAGCATGGACACAGCGTCAGAGAGCTTATAGAGGCAGTGGATGTGCTCATGAACCGTCCTAAGCAGGTCACATATCACCCTGTAGGAGACAGGTTAGAGGCTGCAGGGACAAAGCACTGGACCACAATCATTTTTAACAAATAGAGCCCCCTAGTGGACAAAAATTTAAATGACTCCATCTTTCAGCTGTTAATGAAAGGATGATTTGCTTAGATAGAACATGTATACAAAGCCATTTTTGTTCATTAATCTATTGCATTATACATAGTGCAGTTACATATTATTATGCAGGTTTGTGTGAATCATATCATCCTGAAATCCTCACACGTAGGACATGTGGAATATCTCCCTCAGGGCTTCGTCACAGCGGTCATTCATTTTCATCAGGTCTGCAGTGGTGAAGCTGTAGTTGTTCTTGTGCTTAGTTACCTGAGGTGGCAGATGTTTTGTTCATGCATTCATTTTGAACTCTATGGTCAAATAATGGCAATTTGGTTTTTAAGACATTAAAGCAAACATGCAATAAAAACAAATAAAACAAAGTAACTAATAAACCCAATAAAACACATTAAACAACATTAAACCGAAACAACATGCCTAACATATCAAGTGAATGCAACATTAACCATGCAGACGAACACTGTTTGACAAGGCCAAACAGGGATTCAATAGGTGAATGTATCAATATATCAGAATAAAAATTGTTCATCAGCAAAAATAAAGAGGCTACATCATTTTATGTGCAAATTAGAGAATATATTTTTAGTGGGGATGAGCAACATTTATTTCATTGTGTTAGTGTTTCCCATAAGGCACCCCTTTAATGGAGTGACCAGTGCAGTCAAGAATGGCACTGACCTTCATCACATCTCTCACATATGAAGATATAATAGCAAATATACTGCAAGTGTAAAGTTGGTATAAAGTTGAAATTATAGAATAGTAAATTATAGTTGAATTATAGTAAACAAGCAAAAACTAGTCAACTGGTTCTTAGCTTTGATCCCTCCATCTGTTAATTAGACCATACCTTGATGAACTCAGCAGGAAGTTTGCCATCAGGTAAGACTGCTCCTTCTAGCCTCATCTGAACAAAGAAACCTCGGGTTGTACTGAAGCTGGTACGCATCGGCAAGCCATACTTCTCCACCATCTGGTCAACAAGCCCTGTGCAGCACAACAGGGTTCAATAAGACTTGTGGTATGTAACCTCGATGCAAACACTGTTAACCAAAGGTATTTACTGAACGTCCAGCATTAACACCTGCAATGTCATCCACAATCTCAGTGTAAGCTCTGCGGGCGATGTCAAGGAACTCGTTGATGTTGGGGCGCACGGCATAGCACTTCTGAGTGCGCATGTTGAGGCTGCCCTTCAAGTAGGTGGTGTCATCATTTATGACCGTCTTGATCTGCTCCAGGATCATGTCAAACCTGAAGATGAGTGCAAACACACACAGAAGATGGAGTCTAGATAGTATGGTTGACAGTACACACAGAGTCAATTTAAATCCACAAAGAACAACGTTTCATCTGAGATAGGTACAGTGCGGTACGTACCTGTTGTCTTCCAGTGAAGTGCTGTACGCCTTAAGCAGAGCAGTGCTGCAGTTCTTCAACACCATCTGTTCATAACGTATAATGTTTTCATGTTTTTAAATAAGAATTTGCCACAACCGTAGGCATGAACTTTAATCTGTAAGCAAGTATTTTTATTATGTTATATTGATTATACTGTTTTGTAGAGCAAGAACCTGCAAACCTACACATACCTACACACACCTACACAACCTAAAACTAAATTTATGTATTGCATACAAACACACACATACCCTTAATGGTGGCACCAGATCCAGTGTGTGCTTCAACTGAATGACATGTGTAATCTTTGCTTCAGCAACTTGAACCTGTGCATAAATAGTTCAATTATTTGACTGGAAAAGAGACACAAAGAAGTCAAGTGAAATGCAGAAAGAGTGTTTCCTCAAAATTATGTGATTGAAAACACTTCATCATATTTAACATATTTATTAGGGACAGGATTAGGCAGGGACCTTTCAATAAGATACGATTTACAATACTGGGTGCTGACTGGATTTGTATTGTAATTCTGTAATTATCACAATTGTGTAATTGTTGTTACTGGATTTTACAATATTGTGTGTTTTGTTTTGTTTTTTAAACACTGGGCAATGCAAAACAGCTGAATCACTCATCCAAAGACAATTATAAAATTAGCATTTGCATAAATAAAAGTATGAATAAATAAAGACAAAGTATCGATTCAACATCATTCAGCATGACAATATAAAATCTATAGTAATTCATGTGCTGTACGTACTGTTTCCAGCTTTGGGATTTGGACAAGAACAGAGAGCAGTTGGTCTATATCAAGGAAATGACTTATGGCTGGAGAGAAAAGGAACAAATACTCTGTCAGACTGTCAGTCATTAATAAGCAAAACATTCAGTGTTGTGAATTGCAATTAGTGCTTGCTCCTCACCGTTCTTCAAGCCAAAGAACAGCTCCTCATCCTGTAGCAGCTCGTGTATGGTGTCCAGGCGAATGTTGATGGTATCCACATCAAGCAGGGGCTCTAAAATATTGGAGCGCAACCTTCGAGCACCACCGGCTGTTTTTGTGTGGTTAAGTATTCCAAAAAGAGTGTGCTCACTCCTGTATACATGCAACAAGCACAGACAGACAAATAAACAATACAACTATACTTATACAAGCACTTCATGTAAAGATAATGCTTCCAAAGGCTTTTCTCACCTTGACTCGCTTTCCTCACCTGTGGTCTCTGTTATTGACCACTAACTCCAAGTTAGTGACAGATACTGAGTCAATCATGGCGGTCTGTTCACTTCCTTTGAAGCTCACTTTGAGAGACTTGGGAGCATACACAGAGTTCTGGATGAACTCTAAGTATTTCAGTACAGCAGCTGCAGCTGCCAGGCAATAATACCTGAACAAATCATCACATTTCATTTGATCACATATGTGTTTGACTGAAAAGAAAGCTAACGAAATGAAAATGAAAACTATGAGGTATTCATGTGTAATTATTATACTCGATGGCATACTTAGCTTGTACTTCCATGAGAACAGTGCTGAATTCTGGAGCACACAGCTGCTGAATGTAATCCAGCCCTTTACTCTCATTGAAATACTTCCTTTGGATTGAGGTGAAAGTTACTCCCTGACACAAAAGTAAAAATGTGTTTTAAAAAAATACCACATCACACCGAAAGTACTAAAACCACATTTTCGAATGGATTGTCTCTGTTTTCGGGTTACAGCCATTTGGTGTTGGTACCTGGAAGTTCTCTGTGATGAGGTTGAACAGCTTTGTCCCTTTGCCCTTCTCACTGGCTGTGTCTGGCATCAATATTTCCAACGGCACCAAGACGTGAAGCTTGGTGATGACCTTGCAAAGGGTATAAGATGCTTGAAAACAGAATCTGGCCATCTATGTAATCTCCTCTGAGAGCATAATGATTGCTATTAGGCAACTGAGCTTTGAGCATGTATGTGGTACCTTGGCATAAGTCCCTGTGTCTGCAAACTGAGAGAGCACAAGCTCTGGACATTTCAAGTCAAGACTGGCCATGCCAATCTCTCCCCTGGCCAAACCACGCCCTTCCACCACCGCCACAATCACAGAGGCACCACAGGATGAGGTGGCAGAAGAGCAACTTGTTGCTGCAGGAATACAGAAATCAGAATGAGGACCTCTGATTAAGTTAATGTGACAAACACTTTTGTTTAGTTTAGTTACCAGTGTGTTCAGTCAGCGGGGTGCGTGCAGGGTGTGAGCCTGTGGACCGAGCTGAACCCGGGGTCCTTCTGTGTCTCGGGGTGCCATCAAGGCTGTGGAAGGATGAGCTGCCAGAGGTCAATGGACGGACTGATGAATTTGTCAGCCTGCTGCTTTGATTGAACTGACCTACAACAACACAAGGAGGAGGAGGTCTATATCAGTGCCCAGAGAAAGACAGGTTACGTCTTCGCCAGATGTGTAAAAACTTCACTTAATTGAAAGCTTTAACAGCTGTCCTGTCTCCTTGTCTTCCTACTATCAAAACAAATTCAGTATTTATACTGAATTTATACAGTATAAACTTAAAAAAAAAAAAATCACTGTAAGAAAGCAAGCCCATGGCTATAAGGCACAGGTCTTCAGGGTCAGTTAATTTGTAGACAAATCCTTTACTGTCTTTAATTTGTTTCACTCACAGACAGTAAACTATTAGAAACAGCAATAAACTTCAATGAACCATGGTTAGAGCTGGTGGTGGTCTCATCCAAGCTGTGAGAGGATGAGGATGTTGATCCGGGACAGCAGGAGCTGGTCTGGTTTAGCCCGCCTCTCTCCAAAGGCGACAGGGCTGAGCTTTGTCCGGAGTCCGAGCTGTGGCCTCCCGTCGTCACCTCCTCCGTGCTGCTACGAAGCATCTCACACTCTTACTAACACAACACAAATGAAACTGAGCAAACACATATGTACCTAGAGTTAACACATGCTGGCAAACAAGGATAAAAAGTGGCCAAGAAGGAGAGTCAAAAAACTGAGAGGCTAGCTAGCTAACCGCCAACAAAAACATCAGCATCATGTTTAGAAGTCGCGCGGCCCTCCTCGCGACAGTGGCACCACAAGTGACACAGGAATAAAATTTACATATTTCAAAAATTAAAAAAGACAGATTTTAAACAGTGATTCCCTTTACATGTGACAAAATAGAACCAAATGTTTTTAGCCCTTACATTCAACATTACAAATATTTCTCCAGTTCAGTCACTGTGTTATTATTATTATTATTTTAAATTATTGTCATCTATTTGGATAATTCAGTGACATTTGCTCCGTTTTGATCTTTTTCTCACTGATATTGTATGTAGACTGCGTGATATTTTCGATGCAATCCATTTTAATTTTAAGTTTATTAAGTGAAAGATTGCAAAAATATTTTTTATGAAGTACAATTAACTCTTTTTGTAGCCAGCAACTGGCAGCATGATCCTTTCTAGAAGTTTAAACAACGAGTTGACTTTTATAAACCTCTGATGAGCCACAATAAAAAAAATTATATTGGTATCATTAATGGCAGATTTTGTCATCATCTATATAAAAAAAGGGCACATCATTAATATTAAACGGGAGGATTGACCTTATTGTGTTCTTTTATATGACCCGAAATCACTGCTGCGTCCATGAGTTGTAAAATCAGCTGGTTTGGTGGCAAAATTGACGTGCTTTCATTCATTCATTCATTCATTCATTCATTCATTCATTCATTCATTAAGTTACCAGGAGTGACGAAGTCGGAACTAAAGCGAGTGGGGGAACCACTGAGCTGGAGGGAGGGAGGGGGGAAGCAGCTGGGACGGAACGGCCAACATGGCGGCGGACGCGGACACAGGACAGAGTAGTTATTTTGTTAGAGAAATAGAGAAAAATGACGGCTGTGTCTTGAAAATGAACCAGTGCTACAAGGGAGACGTCGGTTGTGTGGTCTGGGACGCGGCCATCGTGCTGGCCAAATATTTAGAGACGAAACAGTTTTACGAGCCCGCCGCGGGAGTGAACGCCTGGGCTGGCAGGGGAGTGTTGGAGCTGGGAGCTGGCACCGGAGCTGTGGGTCTGATGGCAGCGACACTGGGGTGAGATACTGCTGAGTGTGGAGCTATTCTGCTCTCATGTATGTATAAGATACGTGTTTTTGTCTTGTACCAGCTCTGGTTCGCCAGCTTACTCACTTACTCCTTGTAATTTAAGTTCAGCGCCGAAACACGTGGACAATAAACCTGCACTGTTTATTTTTGATTAAACTGTCATCACCAATTCGTCAGATATTGTTGTTACTGGAGTTTCATAATGTAGACATGTTAACCCAAATATAGTGAGCAATATATAGCTCGGGAAAGCCATTTTAGTCAGTTATAATCAAAATTTGAAGATTACAGCTTTTCTTTGCCCACGCTATAACATTTACTCATATTTTCCCTATCAGGTAAGAGCCGCAACACATTACATCCTTTAATCAAAAGCTTCCACATGTTAAATGTCAGTGTTGTGTATTAAATCCCACAGAGCTCACGTTATAGTAACAGACCTAGAGGATTTGCAGACCCTCCTGAAAGTGAATATCCAAGAAAACCAGGCCCTTATTACTAGTGGATCCATAACTGCCAAGGTACTGAAATGGTTTGTACTTTTTATATACTATATGTTACCTTTTTAGTGTACTTTGATAGAGGTATCACCAATTTGTACACTCAACACACTGTACACTATAAGACAAAACAAATGCTAGATGTTAATTTTCTTTCTAACAGGGGTGAAGACGTGTCTGAATTTCTACCACCTCCACATTACATCCTTCTGGCAGACTGCATCTATTATGAACAGGTGCTGTATTTATTTTCTATTGATTGCACATTTCAATATGAGCACAGATTGTACTGCATCATGTTGAAACAGCTCAAACCAGGATGCCTGGACAACTTGGCTTGATCACACCAATCATTTCTTTATTTCTTCTTCTTCTTTTATCTGTTTTTATGACTTTACTGAGTTACTGATTGCTCACTAATCACATACTAGGGCTGCAACTACCGATTAATTTGATTGTTGACAAATCTATAGAAACTGTTTTGATTAACAGATTCATCATTTAGTCTATAAACTGTTAAAATAGTGACAAATGCCCATGAAAAGTAACTGTAGCCCAAAATAATGTCTTAAAATTGCTTACTTGGTGTCACTGGCAGCCAAAAATAAATAATTATTTTTATCATATGGAACAGAGAAAAGTAAGCAAATCATACTATGTTAGTGATCTCAGTGAAGCTGTTCTCAACGTAGCATTTTTTTCCCCTTGAAAATGGCAAAAAAGATTAGTCTATAATTAAATTACAATTGATTCATTTTCTGTTGATAGACTTATTGATTGATCGCCTAAAATTTTCACCACTGTCACATCTCACAGTCTATTATGCCATTGGTGGAAAGCTTAAAACAGCTTGCTGGACCTGAGACCTGCATTATCTGCTGCTATGAGAAACGCACCGAAGGTGTCAACCCCAAAGTGGAAAGGCAGTTTTTTGAGGTGGGAACTTAACTGTCTTGTCTTCCATTTGTATTTACCAGTAAATAAACAAAAAGAGATTTAGATATTGTGCATTTGCCAGTGCCAGTCTTCTTGGCCTCAGTGACTCAATGTGGCTGTGTGTGTGTCATCATTTCAGTTGCTGCAACAATACTTCAGTTGCGAGGAGGTTCCTCTAGAAAAGCAAGATCCAGAGTTCAGGAGTCCAGACATCCACGTCCTCCACGTTCGACGTAAAGTCTGAGTTCGTTTGTTTACATTTGTGTCAGTGCACTCATGAGTGTATGTTTCACCGCAGCACCACATGAAAATAAGATTGTGAAATAGTGGCTTTAAACGCCTGTGGTGGCCTGTTTTTAATATTCTGTCTGTGTACTTCTTTGTTTACAGAGAAAAATATTCTCAAAAACACAACCAGACACTGTAATTACACTGATCCTTTGTGTGAATAAATATTTTTTTTCAATAAATGATTGTGAAAATTGGTTAATTTGTTGCACTGGTCTGGGCATAGGTATGGTAATGAAGGTAGTGTACTTTACATGGGAGACTCTCCAGTTTTATCATTTTTTTTATTGAAACTGATTATGAGTAATGTTCATGTACTTGTGGGGATGGCTTAGCTTTAAGATCAGTCGTACAAGTGTCAAGAGCAGTAGTTTGTTCAGTATTACAGAATGTGAAAGTCCAGCACTTTACATCCTAATGATCTGCAGGAGCAATACATACACATGATTAAAATACAATGGTTTATTAAATTACAGTGTTGCATAGTTATGTGGTAGAAGGGAATTGTTCAAGGCATGTCATCTCCAGAGACCTGCCTCCAGAATTAACACCCATTGTCTGGCATAAATCACAACA